>NC_047089.1:149686644-149989905 GCF_902459505.1 Geotrypetes seraphini
TCCCATGTCCTTAGTGCCCTCAGTGCCTCCTTCCTATGTCCCTCTCACTGCCTTCCATACTTTGTCCCACCCCCACCCCCGAAGCCAGCCTGCCTGCCTGTCTACCTCTCTCCCTCCCTCCCTGGCCAAAGCCAGCCTGCTTGCCTGCCTACCTCCTTCCCGCCTGCCATTCAAAAAAAAAAAAAGCCTCCCTCCTTCCTTTCCCCTGGTCCGCTGCTATCTTACCACCCTGCTGCTGCTACTGCTAAAGCCAACACGAAGTCTTCTTTCCGACATAAATTCTGACGTCGGAGAGGACGTTTTGGGCCAGCCAGCCAGCCAGCGATTGGCTGGCCCAGAACGTTCTCTCTGACGTCAGAATTGACATCGTAAAGAAGACTTCCTGTTGGCTTTAGCAGCAGCAGCAGGGCGATAAGAAAGCAGCAGACCGGGGGAAAGGAAGGAGGGAGGCTTTTTTTTTTTTTTGCACAGTAGGTAGGGACAGGAAGTGATTGCCTGTCCCGTTGTCCCCAAGCACAGCTTCAGGACGCTGTCCCTGAAAATGGGACATTTCGGCGTCCCGAAGCTATGTGTGGGGACAACGGGACAGGAAGCTTGAAAACGGGACAGTCCCGTTCAAAATGGAACGTATGGTCACCTTACTCATGCTGGATTTGGCTAATCTTCTTTCAATCTTGCTGGACACAGACTGTAGAAATTTGTTCAGCACTGGCCTCAAATTTCCCAATGGTGGAAATACTGAATCTCCTTTGCCTTTTGTGGGATACATTCCACAGAAATCTGTTCAGCACTATCCTCCATTCCTACTACTCTTGTTCAAGATAACACCTCAACAGCCATGCTGTGTTTTAATTTTCTGTTTAAGCATTCCCAAAGCAGTCTACATATTATATTTAAGTACAAGGGGATACAGTGGAAATTGAACCTGGTTTCCCTGGTTTTCAGGCTGCTACACTAACCACAAGGCACTAACCTCATGCACATTTAAACAAAGAAACATCATGGCAGATAAAGGCCAAATGGCCCATCCATTCTGCCCATCCACAGTAACCATTATCTCTTCCACTCTAAGAGATCCAACTTGCCTATTCCTTGCTTTCTTAAATTTAGACAGTCTCTGTCTCCACTACTTCTTCTCGGAGACTGTTCCACACAGCTACCAACCTTTCTGTAAAAAAAAGCATTTCCTTAGATTACTCCTGAGCCTATCACCTCTTAACTTCATCCTATGCCCTCTTATTCCAGAGCTTCCTTTCAAATAAAAGAGACTCAACTCATGTGCATTTAAACGTCTCTATCATATCTCCCCTCTCCCTCCTTTTCTCCAAAGTATACATATTGAGATCTTTAAGTCTGTCCCCATATGTCTTATGATGAAGACCACACATCAAAACAGTGTGACAAGGCGGTGGCTGCTGTCAGTAGGATGCTGGGCTGTATAAAGAGAGGCGTAGCCAGTAGAAGGAAGAAGGTGTTGATGCCCCTTTACAGGTCATTAGTGAGGCCCCACTTGGAGTATTGTGTTCAGTTTTGGAGACCGTATCTGGCGAAGAACGTAATAAGACTTGAAGCGGTCCAGAGGAGGGCAACAAAAATGATAGGAGGCTTGCGTCAGAAGACATATGAGGAGAGACTGGAAGCCCTGAATATGTATACCCTATAGGAAAGGAGAGACAGGGGAGATATGATTCAGACGTTCAAATACTTGAAGGGTATTAACGTAGAACAAAATCTTTTCCAGAGAAAGGAAAATGGTAAAACCAGAGGACATAATTTGAGGTTGAGGGGTGGCAGATTCAAGAGCAATATTAGGAAATTCTACTTTATAGAGAGGGTGGTGGATGCCTGGAATGCGCTCCCGAGAGAGGTGGTGGAGAGGAAAACGGTGACGGAGTTCAAAGAAGCATGAGATGAACACAGAGGATCTAGAATCAGAAAATAATATTAAATATTAAACTAAGGCCAGTACTGGGTAGACTTGCACGGTCTCTATAAAGCCATTTGGGGGAGGATGGGCTAGAGAGGGCTTCAATGGTTGGGATGGTATAGATGGGCTGGAGTAAGTTTCGACGGAGATTTCAGCAGTTGTAACCCAAGCACAGTACAGGGTAGAGCTTTGGATTCTTGCCCAGAAATAGCTAAGAAGAAAAAAAAAATTTAAAAAATTTTAATTGAATCAGGTTGGGCAGACAGGATGGACCATTCGGGTCTTTATCTGCCATCATCTACTATGTTACTATGTAGACTTCCTCTGGACCGACTCCATTCTCTTTATATCCTTTTGAAGGTGTGGTCTCCAAATTGAACACAATATTACAAATGAGGTGTCACCAGAGTCTTATACAGGGGCATCAATACCTCCTTTTTCCTACTGGTCATACCTCTTCCTATGCACCATAGCATTCTTCTAGCTTTCGTCATCACCTTTTCAATTTCTCTGGCTACCTTAAGATTATCACATATAATGTCCTGCACATAAGTTCTTCATCCCCTAAACTGTACCATTCCTTCGGATTTTTGTAGCCCAAATGCATGTCCTTCCATTTCTTAGCATTAAATTTTAACTGACAAACTTCAGAACATTCTTCAAGCTTTGCTAGGTCTTTCTTCATGTTATTCACATCATCTGGGACAGGGGTGCCCACACTTTTTTGGCTTGCGAGCTACTTTTAAAATGACGAAGTCAAAATGATCTACCAACAATAATATTTTTTAAAACACTTAGGGGCTCATAATCGAAAGAGAAAAAAGTCCAAAAACCAGCCTATGTCGGCACTTGGATGAACATTTCCCAAAAACGTCCAAGTGCCGATAATAAAAATGGGTTTTGGATGTATTTCTAAATGACCTAAGTCTTCATAATGCCGCTGAATGACCAAAGCTAAATGGGGCGTTTCGGGAGGAGTGTCAAGGGCGGGAGTGGGGCGGGACATGGGCCGGCTTAGACTTAGTCGTACAGCATGTATAACCGAAAGTTATACAGCCCAGGATTGACGGAACTTGGACGTTATGACTTAGACCATGTAAAACATGGTCTAAGTCACACAAACCCACCTAAAGTCACCAGATAAGCACTGCAAACACATTATACAGACCCCCACACTACTCCAGTGATCACTGACCCCCCCACCCCATTAAATATTAATCACGCCTTTAAAATTCAGCCTCCAGACCATCATCACCTGGCCGCCTAGCATAGGAAAGCCTAGTCGTCCAGCACAGAGGTGTCTTAAGCTATCTTAGGGGTGGGTTAGGGACCCATGGAGAGGAGGACCCATGCCCAAAAGTCCCTGTAATCACTGCATTGATACTTAAACATGTGCACTGCCCTATACACCCCAAAACCCTTTTTTACTGGCATATAAGTGGCTTCTGCAGCCATAAGTGCTATTGGGATGGTAGATAAGTGGGTCAAGGGGATTCTGGAGGAGGTTTGGGGGGCTCACCATGACCTATAAGGGAGCTGTAGTGAGATGATGACATGGCACCCTTTTTGTGAAGTTCACAGCAGTGTGCTGTAAGGTACCTCCACTATTTAGGTGGCATGTCTGGATGTTCGGTCCATCACTTTGCAGACCCCTCCCACTTCCAACAGGGCTTGTTCTAGGCGTGTTTGACTTGGACGAAAAGTTGGACAGAAATATGGTATAAAGATGGACGATTTAGCGGCTTGCACGATCAGATCGGCAGGATGTATAATTAGACGATTTTCAAAAGAAAAAAAATTTTGGACATATTTTTTGAAAATGTGTCCTAGGCTGTTTTTTAGTTTGGATGACCTGTGACTTAGATGCAAACGGACTTAGAAGTCCCTTTCAATTATGTCCCTCAAAGCACACTGTATGCAGAGAAAATGTTAATTATCATTTATATTTGGGTTTTTTTTTCAAAGAGTTCAAGGCAGATGACTTTAAAATATGCAATATCATAAGAACATAAGAAGTTGCCTCCACCGGGATCAGACCAGAGGTCCATCGCGCCCAGCGGTCTGCACCCGCGGCGGCCCATCAGGTCCATGACCTGTGAAGTGTTCCCTGCCTCATCCTAAGAAACCTATCATTACTTCTATCCGTATCCCTCAATCCCCTTATCCTTCAGGAATTTATCCAAACCTTCTTTGAATCCCTGTAGTGTCTTCTGCCCTACCACAACCTCTGGGAGTGCGTTCCATGTGTCCACCACTCTCTGGGTGAAGAAGAACTTCCTGGCATTGGTTCTAAACCTATCCCCTTTCAGTTTCTCCGAGTGCCCCCTTGTACTTGTTGTTCCCCACAGTCTGAAGAATCTGTCCCTGTCTACCTTATCTATGCCTTTCAGGATCTTGAAAGTTTGTATCATGTCTCCTCTAAGTCTCCTCTTTTCCAGGGAGAACAGCCCCAGCTGTTCTAGCCTGTCGGCATACGAAAGATTTTCCATACCTCTTATCATTTTTGTCACTCTTCTCTGGACCCCCTCAAGCATTGCCATGTCCTTCTTGAGGTACGGCGACCAATATTGGACACAGTACTCCAGATGCGGGTGCACCATTGCACGATACAGTGGCATGATGACTTCCTTTGTCCTGGTCGTGATACCCTTCTTGATGATACCCAGCATTCTGTTTGTTTTCTTTGAGGCTGTCGCGCATTGTGCCGATGCTTTCATTGTTGTATCCACCAGCACACCCAGGTCTCTTTCAAGGGTACTTACCCCTAGCAATGTTCCCCCCATTGTATAGCTGAACATCGGGTTTTTTTTTCCCAACATGCATGACCTTGCATTTCTCTATATTAAAACGCATCTCAGTAATAACTATACAAAAATAGACATATATATCCTCTCCCCTTTTACTAAACCACGATATTGGTTTTTAGCGCAGGGAGCTGTACTGAATGCCCTGTGCTGCTCCTGACGCTAATAGGCTCCCTGCGCTAAAAATCGCTAATGCGGTTTAGTAAAAAGGGGCCATAGTGCAAAATGCTTGAGTACCTGATTGTAAAACCGCTTAGATAACCTTGATAGGCGGTATATAAAAACCTAATAAACTTGTATGTAAACTTGTATGTAATATAGACAGCAGATATAAATTCAGACACATTTTGATCATTAAATTTAAAATAAAATCATTTTTCTTACCTTTGCTGTCTGGTGATTTCATGAGTCTCTGGTTGCACTTCATTCTGACTGTAAATCCAATATTTCTTTCTTTCTGCCTTTCTTTTTTTCTGCCTCCTGCATGCTTCCTCTCCTCCAGACCTCATTCCCCTCCCCTCCCCTTTCTTTCTTTCTTTCTCTCTCTTTCTCTCCCTGCCCCCTTCTGTCTTTCTGTCTTTCTGTCTCCCTGCCCCCTTTCTTTCTGTCTGTCTTTCTTTCTCTCTCCCTGCCCTCCACCCCTACCCCAGAAAGCCATTATCGCCGATTTCTCTCTGCTTCCCCAACGCCAGGCCAGGCGCATATAAGCACTGTGCCCACAGGCCTTCCCCCCCCCCCCCCACACACACACACACACATCAATTCTGACATTGGAGAGGAAGTTCCAGGCCAGCCAGGCAGCGACTGGCTGGCCCGGAACTTCCTCTACTATGTCAGAATTGATGTTGAGGGGGGGGAGGGAAGGAAGGCTGTGAGCCCGGCACTTGGCCTAATGTCGGGGAAGCAGGTAGAACAGAATGCAAAGGCAACGTCTAAATACACCACATCTAGCACACTCCCTCTATCCAATTTTATGGTCACCCAGTCAAAAAAATTGATCAGAATTGTCTAACAAGACCTACTTTTAATGAATCCATGTTACCTGTGATCCACCAGATTCCAGAGTCCTGTAATCCACTAGATTCCAGAAACTTCACCATTCTCTGTTTTAAAAATGTTTCCATTAATTTGCTTACCACAGATGTCAGACTGGTAGATAGGAAACAGAGAGTGGGGGTAAATGGACAATACTCAGACTGGAAAAGCTTCACCAGTGGAGTGCTGCAGGGTTCGGTGCTTGGACCTATGCTCTTCAACATATTTATAAACGATCTGGAAATTGGTACAATGAGTGAGGTGATTCAATTTGCAGACAATACTAAGTTATTCAGAGTAGTGAAGACGCAGGAGGATTGCAAAGATCTGCAATGTGACATAAACATGCTCGAGAAATGGGCCGCAACATGGCAAATGAGGTTCAACGTGGATAAGTGTAAGGTGATGCATGTCAGTAACAAAAATCTTATACACGAATACAGGATATCCAGGGCGGTACTTGGAGAGAACCCCCCCCCCCCCAGGAAAGAGACTTGGGAGTACTAGTCAACAATCAATGAAGCCATCCATGCAATGCGTGGTGGTGGCGAAAAGGGTGAACAGAATGCTAGGAATGATTAAGAAGGGGATCACAAATAGATCGGAGAAGGTTATCATACCGCTGTACCGGGCCATGGTATACCCTCACCTAAAATACTGCATGAAGAAGGACACAGTACTACTCGAAAGGGTCCAGAGAAGAGTGACTAAAATGGTTAAGGGGCTGGAGGAGTTGCCGTACAGTGAGAGATTAGAGAAACTGGGCCTCTTCTCCCTTGAAAAGAGGAGACTGAGAGGGGACATTCAAGATAATGAAGGGAGTAGACTTAGTAGATAAAGACAGGTTGTTCACCCTCTCCAAGGTAGGGGGAACAAGAGGACACTTTCTAAAGTTAAAAGGGGGATAGATTCCATACAAACATAAGGAAGTTCTTCTTCACCCAGAGAGTGGTGGAAAATTGGAACGTTCGTCTGGAGGCTGTTATAAGGGAAAACACCCTCCAGGGATTCAAGACAAAGTCAGACAAGTTCCTGCTGAATCGGAACGTATGTAGGTAGGGCTGGTCTCAGTTAGGGCACTGGTCTATGACCTAGGGGTTGCCGCGGGAGCGGACTGTTGGGCATGATGGACCACTGGTCTGACCCAGCAGTGGCAATTCTTATGTTCTTATGACTTACTAGCCTGTAATTCCCTAGTTCTTCCTTACTTCCACTTTTGTGTAGAGGGACCACATCCACCCTTCTCCAGTCCTCTGGTACCACTCCTGACTCTAGCGAAGCATTGAAAAGGTCAGTCAGTGGAGCCACCAGAACTCCTCTAAGTTCCTTCAGCACCCTCGGATATACATCATCCGGCCCCATTGCTTTGTCTACCTTTTATTTAGCTAGCTCCTTCTAAAAATCAATCAGGTTCTACCACTACTCCATTTGTTGTGTGTATCTTAAGGTCTGAGGTGAGAACCACTGCACTATAGAATTTTCCTGTTGAACTGAAGGAGACAGACCAGTGTTTCTCAATACTGTTCAGAGAGCAACCACAATCAGTTATACTTTTAGGATTGCCACACAAAACATCCATTCGATAAATTGCATCCAATGCACCACCAATACATGCAACATTATATTATTCATATTTATTGTGGTAATTCTGAATACCCAGCTGTTTAGGTATGCCTTCAGGAAAGGGTTTGAGGAATCACCAAGTTAGATAGGAGTAGGAGTGAAGGGCCACTACTCGGACTGGAGGAGGGCTTGGTGCTTGGGCTGCTGCTATTTAATATATTTATAAAAGATCTAGAAACAGGGATGAAGTGTGAGATAATAAAATTTGCGGACGACACCAAACTATTTAGTGTAGCTTGGACTAAAGAGGACTGCGAAGAATTGCAAAAGGACTTGAACAAACTAGGGGAATGTGTGACGAGATGGCAGATGAAGTTCAACGTTGAGAAATGTAAAGTACTTCATGTGGGAAGCAGAAACCCGAGGTACAGCTATACGATGGGAGGGATGTTATTGAAGGAGAGTACCCTAGAAAGGGACTTGGGGGTAATGGTGGACATGACAATGAAGCCGAAGGCACAGTGCGCAGCGGAGAGAGCAAATAAAATACTAGGTATAATCAAGAAGGGTATTACTACCAGAATAAAAGAAGTTATCCTGCCATTGTATCAGGCGATAGTGCGTCTGCATCTGGAGTACTGCGTCCAGTATTGGTCACCGTACCTCAAGAAGGATATGGCGTTACTCGAGAGGGTTCAGAGAAGAGCGACACTTCTGATAAAAGGCATGGAAAACCTTTCATATGCTGAGAGATTGGAGAAACTGGGACTCTTTTCCCTGAAGAACAGGAGACTTAGAAGGGATATGATAGAGACTTACAAGATTATGAAGGTAATAGAGAGAGTAGAGAGGGACAGATTCTTCAAACTTTCAAAAAATAAGAGAACAAGAGGGCATTTGGAAAAGTTGAAAGGGGACAGATTCAAAACGAATGCTAGGAAGTTTTTCTTTACCCAACGTGTGGTGGGCAGAGTACAGTACTGGGGTTCAAGAAAGGATTGGACAATTTCCTGCTGGAAAAAGGGATAGAGGGGTATAGATAGAGGATTACTGCACAGGTCCTGGATCTGTTGGGCCGCCGCTTGAGCGGACTGCTGAGCACGATGGACCTCAGGTCTGACCCAGTGGAGGCATTGCTTATGTTCTTATATTCTGGACTCCATTTTTACCATGTATAAAGGCAATAAAAATATTAAATATCAACTTTTCCTCAACTACTAATGCAAAATATCTGATAAAGATGACCTGAAGTTTACTGCAATTAAGTTTTGTTGTAGGTAAAGAGCACACTGGTGGACTTAATCATGAAAAATGTTAACTTTTTTTGTTAGAGCCATCAGTTTTAAAGAAAGCACATCATCTTTCACAGCAGTTCTCTCAGTCTCTTTGCAGTATAGTAGTCCAGACATTTTGTTTTCTTTCAAAACTCCATAAAATTTGGCCTAGACGGCAGCTCATATATACCCCAGCAACTGAAGAGTAGCCTGCCTTCCATTCTGTAATCTTCCTTCCCATTCAATCTTCAAAGATAACAATTCCTTCCCCCATTTGGTATTCAGAGATAACAATCCCTTTGGTCAACTGGATTATCCCACTCCTTTTCTCTTGATTTCTTTCCAGGATATGAGTCCCCTCTACATAAGTTCTGTGATCCTGTACCATTTCCTAAAACATTATCCCCACTTAAAATTTGAGTTGCAGAGCTGGCTAGAAGACCACAGCAGTGTTTATACATGGCTGCAACTTGCAGATCAGTCAGAAATTCTCAGGGGTGCCATCCCTATCTCACTCCCAAGTGTCCATTGTACCAGCTGTCACTATAATGGACCTACTGTACATACAGCAGTACTGTATCAGGGTCATACAAACATAATAACATAAGAATAGCCATACTGGGTCAGACAAATGGTTTATCTAGCCAAGTATCTTTTTTACACAGTGGCTAATCCAGGTTACATGTACCTGGCAAAAACCCAAACAGTAGCAACATTAAACTGAGATCTGTAAGTGAGCAGATTTTTCAGCAGGGATTAAGCCCTGAATAGTAAAAAACAACAGTTCAGATGAGAAACTATGATTTAGGTTATTCTTCCAAATTTGCATCATTTTGCATTTGTCAACATTAAATTTCATTTGCCATTTCGATGCCCAGTCTTCCAATTTCCTAAGGTTTTCCAGTAATTTTTCACAGTTTGCATATGTTTTGACATGTCATCTGCTAATTTAATCACTTCACTTGTCATTCCAATTGCCAAATCATTTATATATATGTTAAATAGCACCGGTCCCAGTACAGATTCCTGTGGCACTCAACTATTCACTCTTCTCTATTGAGACAAATTTCCAGCAACCCAAAAGGCAGAGCGTGAAAGCTGCAGAGGAGCCAGAGCAGACAATGGTAAGACCTAACTATTGCATCCCAAGACTCCTAGATCTTCCCATTCTTTCTTGGACTGCCTGTGGTAGCTTTTGCAATAAGAATAGACATTAGGTGACTGCCCTGGTTCTAGTCACTTAGCCTTTCCTGGAATTTCAGTAAATCAGTCACCATTTGGCTAAATACATTCTGACATTCTATGGTATTGTTCATCTACATCTTCCATCATGACTCAGAAGCAAAGTACTAATCATAGAATACAGCAACATCATTGCATGCTTTCATATTTATAGAACAATGCAGTGTATACATATTTCCCTTACCTTCCACCCTCACACCGCATAATTCTATTTACAGATTATTACTTATATCTCTTCTGGCTTATACTTGATAAACAACACATGGCTTGCAAAAAGCAACAGACTCAAGAAAATATCAAAAGAGAAAAGGTTTATTTCTACAAAATTTAGAAATTGAACACAAATTTCAGGGCTCCTTTTACGAAGATGCGCTAGCGTTTTTAGCGCACACACCGGATTAGCGCGTGCTATAGCCGAAAAACTACCACCTGCTCAAGAGGAGGCAATAGCGGGTAGCACGCGCAGCATTTTCGCGCACACTATTCCGCACGTTAAGGCCCTAACGCGCCTTCGTAAAAGGAGCCCTTAGTATCTTGATTGCTGTCTCTAGGATATGTGACAGGGTGTGTCTCAGTTTCTTTCAAGTTCCTGTCTTTTATTTCCATTGAAGTGAACAGAGCCTTATGAACGTTATGCAAATTATATAAAACTGTGGTTCATAATCTTATTATAGTACTGTAACATAATTACGAATGGAAGGACAATATATTGTATAAGACCAATAGCAACTATGCCCTGGATTGCTAAATCGTTCAGATCACTGGTTAATTATCAATTGAATAAATTTGCTGCTCAAGATGGAGTATAAAAATCAATATTAAGGAGTGGAGGAAACCTAATACAAACACTAAGAGCTCCTTTTAATAAGCTGCGTTAGGGCTTTAACGCGTGGAACAGCGCATACTACATTGCCATGTGCGCTAGACCTTAACACCAGCATTGAGCTGGCGTCAGTTCTAGCCGCGTAGCGTGCAGCAATTTCTTGCGTGAGCTAAAAACGCTAGCGCACCTTGTTAAAGGAGCCCTAAATTTAAACCTCTCCACCAAAATACTATAAATAACCACTGAGAACACTCTCTCATAGCAGAGAAGGAAAACGTCTCAGATCATGGAGTGCCAGCAACAATGGCTCTACCACACACATGTCATAGGCATAAAAAACATTGAATGTTCCTTATGATATATTGTAACATCCTTATATGCTTTTGCAAACTCCCCCCCCCCAAAAAAAAATGTGTTGTTTTTTATTATATAACATAGCCCCCCTATGGTGGCCGGTATTTCATGGTCTATGACCTCTTCATCAGGGTATTTGGGACTATATAAATATATAAGCTCTTCCTTCTTCTTTGCTCAACGTAGCTTTAGAGCAGGGGTGTCCAACCTTTTGGCTTCACTAGGCCGCATTGGCCGAAAAAAATGTTTCTGGGGCCGCACAAACATGCAAACGCCGCAGTAAGACATAGGAGGGAGCTGGCAAGACGGTAAACACCCAGGGGCAGCAAAGGAAAACACTGCATCGCCCTCGATCGGGGCCACACAAAATACTTCACTGGGCCGCATGCGGCCCTCGGCCCGCAGGTTCGACACCCCTGCTTTAAATCCTTTCATAGTACAAATGTATTATTGTTAGAGATGATTTCAGTTGTGTGTGAGCATTTAAATACGGGGCGACAGGCAGTGATACTGCAGTTTGATATTTCTGCTGCATATGATGCAGTAGATCATCAGTTAATGCTCATAGGTTGACTAAGTTGAGTATTTATGGTAATGTGGTTAAAGGATTTTTGGAAGGAAGAACATGTCAAATAGCAAGAGGCACTGAATTATGTGAAATAACCCTGAGGCACACCACAACTAACTTATCACCTTCTTTATTTACCCCTTTCTTTACGAAGCCTCACTAGCATTTTTAGTGTCGGCCGCCATGGTATCAGCTCTGACACGCATTGAATTCCTATGAGTGTCGGAGCTGTTACCATGGTGGCCGGCGCTAAAAACGCTAGTGCTGGTTTGTAAAGGAGGGTGTTACTATATACAGTATTTGAGTGGAATAGAAAAAAATTGTTTAAAATTTAGGTTATATAATATAAGTATACTTATGCAGATGATATATTTCTATTCTGCCCGCTGATGGAAGCAACTATAAGTGTTCCTGAATATATCAGTTAAGTTATTTTATCAAGCTGCGTTAGAGGCTTTTAGCGTGGGCCGGTGGAGTGGTTGCTTCAGTATCCAAATGCTGAAGCCGCAAGATTTTTGTGGCAGGGGTTTTCTTTTGATTTTGTGATTCCATTTTCAAGTCCTTCCCTTTGGTATATTTGTGGCAATTCTCTATTATGTCACATCTAGATGTTGTGTGTGAAAAAAAATACTTAAAACATTGTATTTGGATAGAATTTTTTGACTCTCCTCCTTTTGTCAATTTGGTGGTGTCACCTTTGGCTGTAATCCCCAAGAAAAAAATTGGCAAATTTTGCCTAATTCATAATTTGTCTTTTCCTTGGGGTGGTAGTGTCAACTCATTCATTGACCCATCCTTGTATTCTGTGCAGTACACTTCCTTTGATCATGCTGTGGCTTTATTACAAGAGTGAAAGTTTTAACACAGAAACATGATGGCAGATAAAGGCCAAATGGCCTATTCATTCTGTCCATCTGCAGCATCCACTATCTCTTACTCTCCGTAAGAGATTCTACATGCCAGTCCCACACTTTCTTAAATTCAGACCCAGTCTTTTTCTCCACCACCTCTACCGGAAGACAATTCCAAGCCTCTATCACCCTTTCTATAAAAAAAAGTTTTTCCTTAGATTACTCCTGAGACTATATCATCTTTTAACTTCATCCTATACCCTCTCGTTCCAGAACTTTCTGTCAAATGAAAGAGACTCACCTCATGCACATTTATGTTATGTAAGTATTTAAGCATCAATGTCACCTTTAGCTTTGATGGTCAAAGGTGACATTGAAGCATCTTTTTTTTCTCCTGCCTATTCATCCATTGTTTTTTCATTTGCTTGATTTTAAATCTGAAGGGCGATATTACTTTGATCACTGTATGCCTATGGGGTGTTCTATTTCATGTGTATGCATTGAGACCTTTGCTTCTTTTTTGCAGTGGGTAATCCAGCAGGTGGCAGGTATGTAGGGGGTCATATATTATCTTGTTGATTTTTTTATTTCATGGAGGGCCAGGAACTGACAGATTTCGGATTTTAGTAGATGTCTTTCAGGTGATGACTCACATATTTGGTATGCTATTGGCTGCTGACAAATTGGAGGGTCCAACTACTGTGCTTGCCGTTATAGGTATTGAGCTAGATTCTATCAGGACAGAGTCTTCTTTGCCAAATAACAAGGTGATTTAGTATATTGATGAGGCTTGCAGAGTGAAAAAGCTGATGTTACGTCAAGTACAATCTTTAAATGGTCATTTTAATTTTGCATGCTCGATGACCCCGTGGATAGACTCTTTATTAGGAGGTTAGCTCGATTGACAGCTGGAATTCAGTGCAGACATAATTTTTTACAGATTCCATTAGAAGTCAAGGAAAATTTGTGTTTATGGGGTGCTTTTTTGTGGTGTTTCAATGGGGTACGGGTGTGGCAGGCCTTGCTGGTTTCTTCCTGGGATTTAGCACTTTTTTCTGATGCTTATGGAGAACATGGGTTTGGCCTCTTTTTCAAGGATCTTGGGGTGCAGCAGCTTGGCCAGTTTGGTGCCAGAGGCTTTCCTGGTGCAAAAATATTGCTTTATTGGAATTGTTTCCATTATTGGTGGTCCTGGTGATTTGGGGTGCTCATTTGAAGGATAAAGCCATGATTTGGTGTATAGATAATATGGCAATGGTTTCTTCAATTGTCAGTCTGCCTCTTGCCCATTGATAGTAGAGGTTTTATGGGTGATGGTATTGCGGTGTTTAGAGTTGAACATTTCTTTACCTGCTAAAAATATTCCAGGTATGTATAATGAGAAAGCTGATGCTATTTCTCAGTTTTGGTAGCATCAGTTTTGTGCTTTGGTACCAGGCATCCTACATTGATGCCGCCGGACTAAAGTCTTAGTTAATTTGCTACAGTGCTCTTTTGCAAAAAAAAAAAAATACATGGAAGCATTATAGCATGGGATGATGGTGATGTTTCCAGTTGTTTTTGACCTTAGTAGGTAGTTTTTTTGCATGGTCCTTTTTCACTGGAATGTATTTTGAAGTTTTTGCAGTTTGTGTCTTCTCAGAGATGGTTAACTTTTATATTACAGTCTGCATTGGCTAGTATATGGGGTTTTTTTAATGCAAGGTGGCAGGTTGGGATGATCCTAAGGCCAATTTTGTAGTTAAAAATAATTGGTAACAGGTTATCAATGAGCAGTGGATCTATCACATTGTAGGCTGGTGCATCAGCATTTTATGCAAGATCAGCTGGTTATTTTTGGTCTTACTGGAAATCTGTTTTTCTCCTTTAGTGGTATTGTTGTTTTGGGCTGCTTATTCTTTAGCATTTTATGGGGCATTTCTTGTTGGGGAGTTTGTGGCTGCTAATAAATTTGCCTTTGGTGACAGAGGTTTATTGAGCGACGATGTTGACCTCAACCCAATCAATTTTGATTCAGAAATCTAAGAATGATCAATTGGATAAAAGGTTTTGAATTATTTGGGGTTCAGTTGAGGCTTGCCTACGTATCCATGGAGGTCTGTTTCACAGTTTGCATCTTGTAGGCCTTCTGGGGTCATGTTTTGATTAGTTCATGCAGATTATTCTTTGACTTCTTTTCAATTTGCAGCCATTTTTAGCAAGGTTTGTTGAAGTTGGGCTTAGATCCTCAGGATTTTGGTACTGCTTTGGGAGCTCATTCTACTTTAAGAGTTTGGGAAGATGGAAGTCCGCAGAGTCTAACATCGATAGTGAGCAAACTAATGGAAACTCTAATCAAACACCAATTAGATAAGATCCTGGATGAAGAGAATCTACGGGATCCTCGACAACATGGATTTACTAAGGGGAGATCCTGCCAATCCAACCTGATCAGCTTCTTTGACTGGGTAACGGGGAAGCTGGATATTGGGGAGTCCCTGGACATCGTGTACCTGGACTTTAGCAAAGCATTCGATAGCGTACCACACCGCAGGTTACTGAGCAAGATGAGTTCTATAGGATTAGGTAACACATTGACGAAATGGGTTGGGAGCTGGCTTGGAGGTAGGCTCCAAAGGGTGGTGGTGAACGGCACCCCCTCCGAAATGACGGAGGTGATTAGTGGAATACCACAGGGCTCAGTCTTGGGCCCAATCCTATTCAACATCTTTATAAGAGACTTGGCAGAAGGGCTTCGAGGTAAAATAACATTATTCGCCGATGACGCCAAACTGAGTAATGTAGTGGGCAAATGCACAACAGACGAAGATTCAGTGCCCGACAACATGATGCACGACCTACTCCTACTGGAGCGATGGTCTAGGACATGGCAACTCAACTTCAATGCCAAAAAATGCAAAGTTATGCACCTGGGCAGCCAGAATCCATGCAAGTCTTATACCCTTAATGGCGAGATCCTAGCAAAAACGGTAGCAGAACGAGACTTGGGGGTAATCGTCAGTGAGGACATGAAGTCTGCCAATCAAGTGGAGCAGGCTTCGTCCAAGGCAAGACAAATCATGGGCTGCATACGAAGGGGTTTCGTCAGTCGTAAGGCGGAAGTCATTATGCCATTGTATAGATCCATGGTGAGGCCCCACCTGGAATACTGTGTGCAATTCTGGAGGCCGCATTATCGCAAGGATGTGCTGAGACTGGAGTCGGTGCAAAGAATGGCCACCCGGATGGTCTCGGGACTCAAGGATCTACCATACGAAAAACGGCTTGACAAATTACAGCTATACTCGCTCGAGGAGCGCAGAGAGAGGGGGGACATGATCGAGACGTTCAAGTATCTTACGGGCCGCATCGAGGCGGAGGAAGATATCTTCTTTTTCAAGGGTCCCACGACAACAAGAGGGCATCCGTTGAAAATCAGGGGCGGGAAACTACGAGGTGACACCAGGAAATTCTTTTTCACTGAAAGAGTGGTTGATCGCTGGAATAGTCTTCCACTACAGGTGATTGAGGCCAGCAGCGTGCCTGATTTTAAGGCCAAATGGGATCGGCACATGGGATCTCTTCACAGGGCAAAGGTAGGGGAGGGACATTAAGGTGGGCAGACTAGATGGGCCGTGGGCCCTTATCTGCCGTCTATTTCTATGTTTCTATGTTTCTATGATTTGTCAGATATGTGTGGGATAATGTTTGTGTCTAAATTAGGGGGGAGGGGGCCTTTGTTCTTTGTTAACCATGGATTATCCTGGCTTATTTAGACCAAATAGGGTGTATCTCTAAGACATTGGGTTGGATATATTTTTATCTGAAATTAAGGATGTCCTTGAGGCATGTGTGTAACCTGGTCGGCCCTTCCTAGATGTTGAGGGGAGTGGTTACAAACAATGTTGTTATCACTAGTGGCAGTAGGGTAAAGACCATTCCCCTTCATATAGGGGGTCTTTTACTAATGCATGCTAGCCAATTTAGTGCTCGCTAAATATTAGCGCGCACTAACTCCCCTCTTCTATAAAGCCACGCGGTAATGGCCCCGAAGCCCATAGAGACATAAAGGGCTTCAAGGCTGTTGCCACACGGCAGCTGCTAGTGCAGCTTTGTAGAAGAGGGGGTAAATGCTAATGCACCCGTTATATTCTATGGATGCGTTAGCATTTAGCGTGCACTAAATCGGTTAGCGCACCTTAGTAAAAGACCCCCTTAGTGTTTAATTGAATCAAATGAATTTATTTATAAGTTTTAATTTACATTCAAGTATTCACTTCTACAGAAAGTAGGTTAGTTGAGATATAACTTATAACCAATATAAATTACAATCACATAAAAGAAAATTCTTACAACTAACCCAACTCAAGTCCTCAAAAGGAGATCCAAGATTACATTAAGCGAGAAGAAAGGGGAAAAAAACGGGTGCTGTAATAGGGCAAATTACAGACAGAACTGAGATTTGATGAACAGTTTATATAAACTATTGAGCTATTGTTGGCTCTTCTTTATCCAGTTGAGACAAAGCCAGAAAATGATGAGGTTAAAAAAATAAACATATTTAACTGAACGGTAGCAAATAATACACTTGCAAGGATATCTTAAATAAAACGTTGCTCCCAGCAAAGTGACTCCAGGTTTTCAAAAGTAAAAATTCTCTACGACGCTTTTCAGTTTCTCTAGAAAAGTCTGGAAAATTTGTATTTTACATCCAAGACAATCTTTCTGTTTATTTTTGAAGAAAAGTCTCAATAACCATACTTTGTCTATTGCGAGAGCTAATGTCACAACCATTGTAGAAGGTGCAGCTGTCTCTTTATCTGATGTTTCTAAAATTTCAGAAGCATTCAATGGTATTTGATCCGATATTTTAGACTGCAATTGAGCCCCATCTTTATTTGGCAGGTAATACACTTGAGTAAATGGTGGTAAAGTTTCCTCAGAAACTTGCAATATTTCAATCAGGTATCTCCTAAGCATTTCCCTAGGAATAACTGTAGTTAATCTCGGAAAGTTAATAAGTCTCAAGTTATTATTTCGGGAATTATTTTCAAGTGTCTCCAGTTTCTTCCTAAGATTAATATTATTTTTAATTAAGGACTCTTGCGCATGTTTGACTGTAAGCATATCTTGATCAAGCTTTTAAATTGAAGCCTTCGAGACAGTCAAATCCGCTGTTAAATCTTTCAGCTCTCTAGTATGTTGAATCAATTTCCCCTCTATGTATGTTAGTGAAATTTGCTATCAGATCCCATAATGAATCTAAAGTCACTTGTGCTAGTTTCTCCCATAATGGAAACCTTTGCTGGGAGTAGAAATGCTCACCGTTCTGAGAAGAAAGGCTGTCTTGGTCTGATTCAGGCTGGAATCCACCTCCGTCTGCTTGTACTACCTCGGTTTCTTGTGCAGCTGCTCCCTGATCAGAGAGCACTGCTTCCACAGTCTGCAATGCTGGTCTCGCTGCCTCATGGGAGAGTATCTTCTTCTTATTCAATCCTGTAACCCTATGAACCTTTTAGCTTTCATATTCTTTATTATGTAAGATTGTATTGCTGGCTTTGATTGTAACCTCTTCGCTGATTGTCCAGCGCCTCTTGCTGTAAACCGCCTCAAACATATATGGCTTTGGCGGTATATAAGAATAAAATTATTATTATTATTATTACCGCCCCTTCTCTGGGGTTTCCTCTATCCCTGGAGAACTGGTAGACCGAAGTTGCACCTTCTACAACGACTAAATTATTGGCAATTTTTTCAATCAAACCTTCCAAACCACATTCTCACCAAACAAAATCTAAACTAGGATGCGGATATATCATAAGGTCATAAAAAGTCAAATCATAGGACCTTCTATAACTTATATGCTTTATCATGTCCGCATTCTGCAAAACCATTATTATAATCATCTATACCAGGGGTCTCAAAGTCCCTCCTCGAGGGCTGGAATCCAGTCGGGTTTTCAGGATTTCCCCAATGAATATGCAAGAGATCTATTAGCATACAATGAAAGCAGTGCATGCAAATAGATCTCATGCATATTCATTGGAGAAATCCTGAAAACCCGACTGGATTATGGCCTTCGAAGACGGACTTTGAGACCCCCTGATCTATACCCATCCCTCCTTACCATCTCTTATGCTAAGAAGCTAATTACTGATGTTGACTTTGAGTCGTTTCTTGCAGCTATAACTTTTATTATTCAACGAATGTATATCAAGTTTCGAGACACTACAAATCTTTTGTTGCAAGTGCTACAACACTGTAACAATATTATAGTGACATCATGTCTATAATGAAGGAAATGGCAATACGTATCTTTTGTAGCAAATACCACATCCAGCGCTGGCATGTAATAAAGACTCGCTGCATGTGGTATTTACCACAATAATAAAGACTCGCTGGATCATGGATAGAGATAGAGAGAGATAAAGATAGAAATAGAGAGATAGATTGAGAGATAGAGAGATAAAGATAGAGATAGAGATAGATTGATAGAGAGATACATAGAGATAGATAAGTAGATAGATATATCTGCAGTATTCAATAATTTCTGTACCCTTTGGCCTCAAGTCTGTAACTGAGCCACATTCAGCCTTCTATGGTACTAGTCTTGTCTTTTCTAAAAGGCTGTGCACAATGCAGAATGTGTGTGTGAGAGAGAAAGAGAGAACAGAGGAGAGACGGAGATAATGATTTCCTTGAGCTGCCGCAGATCCTGGGAAAACAAAGTGCCATCACTTCCATTGCCCTTGTTCCACCCCACTTCACCCGTTCACCAGCCGTGCATGGCTCCTTGTCACTGACCCCTGCCTTGTCCCATTTTCTTTCACCCTTTGAGGCTGCTTATGATGGCCGTGTTGAGTGGCACTGCATTTTGCAACATTGTCCAGCGCTAACCATGCAGAAACTTGCCTGGCTAAGCGCAGAGCCAGTGATGGTGGAAAGAACATTTCTTTACAGGTGGCCAGAACTGAAGCACAGTTTTTGACATACATTATTGTGTATCTATTTGGCTATAGAATCGCTGGAGTAGAAATGTAGAATTTAAAGTCTGAATAAAAGCCAACGAACAGATCAGTTTAACTGTGCCCAATGAGCTTTTTGTTAATGCCATTCAATTTGCTGAACAGTTAAAATTACTGTTTCTTTGAATGCCATTAAGTAATGTGATATTAATCAAATTAAACTATTTCTCCACAAAAAGATTTATTATAAAGAATATATTGCATTTAATTTTTTTGTGGGTTCAAGAAAATAATGACATTTAATGCTAAACTACAGAAATTAGTAAGTTAAAAACAAAACATATACTGTACTCACAATTGTTGAAGCTCGACTTGAGGATGGTTTAAAATATTCTCAGTATGAGTATAGGCAGATAAGGGTTGTGATTGATGAGTAAAACTTGTGTCTCAATTAAAATATATTGATGAATAAATAAATCTATTCAGGATGTATTCCAATTTCTAATATGTATTTTTGGGCTGTATTTCAATCTAATAGGACACTTTTAGCAATATAAAATCAAAATGCATCAATGAACAGATTCATGTTTGCTTGTATTACCCTAATTTTGCTGTATCTCTTTATTAATCTCAATTTTTTGACCATTTATTGGTGTCTATCAACTTACACTCAATGTTCACAGTGGCCCGGATTCTGTCAACAGTGCCATTATCGGTGGCTACCTAAAATAATTGCCGTCAATAGTACTGATTTAGGCCAATTTTTGAATGTTTTTTTAAAAATTATTATGATCCCCTTAGGGCTCCTTTTATCAAGTTGCGGTAGGCGGTTAACGTGCAGAATACCATGTGTTCAACCGCCTGCCGCGCTAGTCGCTAACGCCTCCATTGATGAGTCATTAGTTTTTTGGTGTGCCATGGGGGTTAACGTGTGATGAAATGTCCGACGCGCTAACCTCTGTAGCACACCTTGATAAAAGGAGCCCTTAGCCACCAATATATTAAATGATAATTTCCTGAAAATTTGCTTTTGTCATTACTGTTTCTAATTTTGCTAGGAAACATCACACAGTTAGGGTGACAAATAGGGGTGGATTTACCAAACAGCTAAGTAGATAACTGCTTATGGGCAGTTGCCTTAGTGGTCAATCTGAGTTTGAATAAGAGATACCAGAACTATACCCTTTTTGTCTTTGGCAAATGGCAATACCCACATCAAGTTTACAAAGTTACTCTTCACAGTATAGACACACCTGGGGGGCTCATTTTCAACATGCTTAGACACCCAAAGTACCATAGAAACCTATGGTGCGGTACTTTGTGTATCGAAGTACTATGAAAATGAGCCTCATGGCGTCCACATAAAGAAAAACAGATGATCTATATGTTTATCTTTGTGATTCATTTAGGTAGGACCACTGGTTTTTTTTCAGCAGACCTCTACCCCGATGCATGATTTGAAATGCTGGCCATGTCGACAATGGGTCCAGTAGAGCTTTCATGCAAGTTAAGGTTTTTTTTGTTTTTGTTTTTTGCATACAGTTTATATAGATTTTTTTGCAAATTCTGTTGTTAAAGACAAAATTTATTATTATTATTTTTTTTTTTTCAAAATGTGGTAGACCAATGATGAAATTAGTGGCTATGAGTAGTTCATTGGAAAGACTCTATATAGTCCACCAGAGAGGATATATAGATTGTATGATTAATTATATTGTGGAAGTGCTGCTGGATGGATAGATTGTGCTGCTGGATGGATACATTGTGAGCCCACCGGGACAGACAGGGAATAATGCTTGAGTACCTGAATACATTTATGTAAACCTTTCTGAGCTCTCCTGGGAGAACGGTATAGAAAAATGAATAAATAAATACATAAGTTTTGTATGCATTATTTTTTAAGGATTGAAAGAATTGTGTTGGGTTTTGTTTATACTGAGTTGCTCAGGTACCCTGTACTGTGTAGTTAGCTGACTCACAAAATTGCATTATAAAATATAATGCAGGGCATAGTATGAGCTTACTTCCCTTGACTATATGGCATAACTTTGGCAGTCAGACTCGCTCATCTCATGTCAATGCCAATAAGATTCTAAGACAATTCACATGTGGCAATAACTGGCTATAGCTTTATTAATTATCTGAACAAAACTCCAAACTTTATAACCATTCTCCCTATACAAGCATTATCCATATTTCCCAACTTACATTTATTAGCCAATAAAAAAGGCACAAACTAGTGGTTAGTCAGTATAGAACAAAGCACAACTCCAAACCGACATTAAGTAACTTTTCCACCCCACCCAAGGCGAGGTTCATGGAAAGATCAAACCTGCCAGTTCCCAGAAGTCATGATGATGTCGAACATGAGCCCCATCCCTTCTTCTCATTCCCAGCAATATTGTTCAAGATAACACCCCCCCCCCCATGTGATCCTATGAGGCTTGGCCCTTAGACTACCACTGCAACTTTGACCCCCTGCCCCACCAGGCCTATTCACAGAACCCGCAGAGAAGGCAGGCGTGGCAAAAGGTTGACCTCCCATCCAGGATTCCATCAAAAATAATCACTAACCCCCCCTCTTCTGTTAAACTGCGCTAGCAGTTTTTAGCGCAGAGAGTCACGCTGAATGGCCCGCGCTGCTCCCGATGCTCATAGGAACTCTATGACCACTCTCAGGTCCCTGCAGTTAATCTCGGATTGGTATACTCCCCACTTCCTAACACAAATCTGACCACACCTGTTCCCTGTTTGTAAACTCTCAAACATTCTACGTTCCCCCTCCCCCTCCCTAGCCATTTAATTGAAAATCACATTTTTTGGCAGGCAATTGTGGCTGCTTGACCATCATTGCTATTATTTAAAATGACAGCAGGTCATTTTATGTGCATGCATAAAATTTGTTCTGTCTAATTGGCCCTTCCTTTAAAATTAGAATTGGTCTTTTGTACATCAGTTTTGTCTGTCACCTTGTGTTCCGCCTAGAATTGTGTAGACAGAACAGGATATAAATGATGTATATAAATAAATAAATAAACTTCCTGTGCTGGGGTTGAGTCAGCCAATTTATGTTACATGCCCAGGGGAACAGGTGCCATTGTGGATTATGGAACTGTGCCTTATATTGTCTCTCCATGTATAACCAGCTTTGTCAACTATTTTCAAGATTCCCAGGTCACAGATATGAAAATAAGTTCATTGCTGCTTTTTATTAAATACTGAAACTGTGGAGGTTTTTTTTCAGAGGCCTATGATTGTGTAATATCCCTTGATTACACTGCTGGACTGAGTTAATGGGATTTAGGGCTCCTTTTACTAAGCTGTGTTACCGTTTTTAGCGCATGCAGCATTTTAGTGCACTAAACCCACGCTATGCAGCTTGAACTAACGCCAGCTCAATGCTGGCGTTAAGGTCTAGCACACGCGGCAATTTAGCGCACGCTATTCCACGCGTTAAAGCCCTAAAGCGTCTTAGTAAAAGGAGCCCTTAATGTCCTTAGGTCTCTTTATTCCACTTTTTTTTAATTTTGGTTATTTCAGGGCCGCTGTTCTTTCATTCTAGCTGGGCAGTAATGTGTTCTAGATTGTGTTTGAATTTATAACACTCCTAGTAAGCTAGGAATGTGACATTATATTTTGCGCCGCCATTTAAGGAACCTGTTTTGAAAGCCTGATGGCATTTCCTTGTTCAAAATGCAACAGCTTGGTTGATCTTTGGAGGGAGCAGATTCGACCATATCTCACCATTACATAAGTAACTTCATTGGTTACCAGTAAAATATCAGATTGTTTATAAAGTTATTTTGTTGATTTTAAAGTGATACACTTTCATATTCCCTGGTATCTAACTCAGGTGCTGGGCCCTGAGGTTAGAGGTAGTTAGTGAAGGGCTTACAAGCATACACAAAAATGAGGGCTTCAGTAATCTCAGTGGCAGGAATATGGAATAATTTGACAGGGTCACTTAAGATACTCTCTGACATTCAGAGATTTAAAAAGGTGTTAAAAATGACTGCTCCACTGTCTATACTATTGTGATGTTTACTGCTGTTTGCATGTTTGATCCCTTCTGTGAAAGGGCTTTCTGCTGTTTTGTTGTTCTTGTTCTCTGTTGACTCCTCAATAAAGATAATTTAAAAAAAACCAAAAAACCAACTTTATTTATAGAGGCCTTTTCTCGAAAGATGTTCATGCTAATAATACTGTACATTGGCGACAGTCATCAGATCTAGGTTGAAAACTGTCACTAGCTGGATTGATGGGAGTGGAGGTTTTAAAAGGAGCATTTTAGAATAGACTTACTTGTTTGCAATGTGCATAGGCACTTCTATACCATATATATTGCAGTAAATTTTTCATCTGGAAACTATGTTCACAGTTTCCCTTTACAAATCAGTGCATGCAAAATACTATTTTTTAAAAAAAATCCAATAGGTAATTTTTAATTTTTCAAAAGAGGAAAAATCACACAAGATAAAACATAATGCACACTTTTTTAAAGAGAAGCCATGTACTCACTTTGCACCTGTGATTTGTCTGTGGACAATCGCAGGTACAAGTTTGAAAAGTGAAGGCATCCATGTTGTTTTTCTAGCCCAATCTTAACACTTCCCCATGAATTGTTAGTTGTAAATAAAGTAGAGAGTTGCGCGGGGATAGAAATCCCACCAATCCCCACCCGTCCCCGTGAGGAATCCCTCAGTCCCCACCCATCCCCGCGAGGAATCCCCTCCGCCCCATAAACTTCAGAAATAGTTATTTCATTTAATTATGCTACTGAATTAAAGGCTCTGGTAGAGATCCATTTACAAATAAGCAAAAAGACTTTATTAATTTGGAAATATTAATTGGGAAGAATACATACTTTGTAAACGGGTTTCTACCAGAGCCTCTAATGTAAATATAAAATATAAATACTCAGCTGATGAGAACCCCCAAGCTGTCATCTGAGGATTTCCTTTGCCGTTGGCCCTTTCGCCAAGCTTGGCAGGCAGCAGTAGCGTCCCTGAGTCACAGAGGCTGGCATCTCAGTGGCTCATGGATGTTGCCAGCGACTGCTGTGTTTGGTGGAGGGGAGTTCTGGCCGTCTCTAGAGGAGGTCCTCTGCTGGCGGTGCTTGGGGACCCCCATCAGTCACAGCAAGGGTCAGCAAGTACTTCAACACTGTAGAAATAAAACCAGAAATGCATTTCCTTTTCTTTTGAACACAATACAAAGACATCTGCTATATACATTTCCCAAAGCTAACATATTTTAGTCAATAAATTCCGTTTTTTATCTTTGTTGTCTGGAATCTTATTTTTTCATAAAGTTGGTCCCAGTTTCTTTTTTCAGTTTTCCCATCTTCTGTAAATTCTTCTGTTGCTGTCCATTGGTTCCTCCTACCATGCTCCAGCATTTATCCCTTTCTCATCTTGCGTGCCTGCCCACCAGCCCCATGCCCAACATTTCTCCTTCTATCACCCCTCTCCAGCACCATGCGACATCTCTTCCTCCATTCCCTTCACCACTATGTCCAACATTCCTCCCTCTTGCATCCATTTCAATCTGGCCCACTGTTCCCTTTCCACCACAATATTTATCCCTCTCATCTGTACCTCACTCCCTCCCTATAACCAGAAAGTTTCTTTTCTTCCATTCCCGTGTACACAACAATCTCTTTCCCTCCCTTCCTCTCTCCCAAGTTCATGCCTTCTGTGTCCAAAAATGCATCCCCTCCCATACCTCAGCATCTCTTTCCCTCCCTTCCTCTCTCCCAAGTCCATGCCTTCTGTGTCCAAAAACGCATTTCCTCCCCCACCTCAGCATCTATTTCCCTCCTTCCTCTCTCCCAAATTCATGCCTTCTGTGTCCAAAAATGCATTCCCTCCCTCACCTCAACATCTCTTTCCCTCCCTTCTTCCATCCTCTTTCCCTAGTTCATGCCTTGTGTCCAAAAACACACTCCTTTCCCCCACCTCAGCATCTCTTTCCCTCCCTTCCTCCATCCTTTTTCCCAAGTTCATGCCTTGTGTCCAAAACGCACTCCCTCCCCTACCTCTTTCCCTCCCTTCTTCCATCCTCTCTCCCAAGTTGATGCCTTGTGCCAAAAACACACTCCCTCCCCCCTTTTGTGTTACGCCTCCCAGCCCTTATCTACAAGCAAAATGGAGCTCGAGCCGCGAGGCTCATCTTCTTTTTCCTACCTGCCCTGCCGCAGCATACAGCCGACCGGAAGTCATCCCGATGTCAGCGCTGACGTCAGAGGGAGGGAGGGCTTTGCTTAAGCCCTCCCTCTGATGTCAGTGCTGACATCATGGAAGACTTCCGGTCGGCTATGTGCTGCGGCAGGGCAGGTAGGAAAAAGAAGAGGAGCCTCGCGGCTCGAATGCATCGAACCCCACAGGATCCCCATGACCCTAGGAGGTGTCCCCACGGGATCCCCGTGACCCTAGGGGCATCCCCATGGGATCCCCGTGACCCTAGGGGGCGTCCCCATGGGATTCCCATGACCCGAAGGGGGAACCCGCGAGATCCCCACGGGTCCTGCGGGATTCCCGTCGTCCCCGTTCCTGTGCAGTTCTCTATTCTGAATTCCAGTTAAGATTGGGGAGGAGCTCAAAAGAACAGTGGAAATTGTCTGGGCAAAAATAAAAGGAGACGAAATCAAGTATTTTTATAAGTATTTAATGTAAATGACAATATATCAAGGGGTCCTTTTACAAAAGAGCAGGAAAATGTGGCCTTAGTGTGCCCTCTCATGGTCTTCCCATAGTGTGCTCTCTCGTGGGCTTTTCCCAGGTCCTAAGGCCATTTCTTTCCACCACAGAAAATGATCAGCCTTCAATTTCAAACATTAAAGGTCATTGAAAAAGATTGGTGAGAGAGCCATTACACTATCTATTTTGTAGATGATAAGGAATCACACACTAACTTATTAGCAAAGAAACACCCCCTATCTTCCACTAGACACACCCCCTCTGTGAAAAAAAAAATTAGCACATGGTGTGCAGGCAAAGGCCCAGATTCTGTACAAGACACCTAAAGTTAGGCACCTAGATCTAGGGTTACCAAATGTCCAGATTTACCCCTTTTTAGATGACATGTCCGGGCATCTGGATGGCTTTTCAAAACCCAGCACTTTGTCCAGGATTTGAAAAGCTTCCAGCTCGGGACGTCGTCAGGAAGGCATCTGCGCATGCGCGGATGCAACATGGTAATGTCAGGTACATGCACACATTATCACGTCATACCTATGCATATGCAGATGCCCTCCCAATGCACCTCCGAGCACTTGAGGGGTGGGGCTAGGGTAGAATAGGGCATGATAAGGGTGAAACTGGGCGGGCTTGGGGGTGTGGCCATGGGTCCGGATTATTTAAACATAAAATCTGGTAACCGTACCTAGATCGGTGCGTCTAGCCAATCTAGGCACCTAACTTAGGCCAGCTTTTATCAAGCTGCGCTAGAGGTTTTTAGCATGAGCTGGCGTGGTAAATGCTCCGATGCTCATAGAATTTCTGAGCATTGGAGCATGTACCTCACCAGCCTGTGCTAAAAACCTCTAGTGTAGCCTGATGAAAGAGGGGGTTAATTTATTTAATTGGCTTAATCAGTGCTGATAATTGAAAACACCATTAAAAAACACAATTAAAATAACATTAAAAAGTAATTAGATGGTAGGCACCTAACTTGGTAGGCGTCTATCACTTTGAGGTAAGTGTTAGAGAATGAGACAGGGACAAATTTTTCCCCGTCCCCACGGGAACTCATTTTCCCATCCCATCCCAGAAAGTTATTGTCTTGTCCCTGCTCCATTCCTGCAAGGTATGTCCTCAACTACACAATCCTCAAACACAGTCCTCATCTACACAATCCTCAAACTCGAGGCTTGTGCGGTTAAGGCAGAGCTTACAGGAATGGGGTAGGGACAGGGACAGGGACGGGAGAGGAAAATTGAGTTGAATTTGTCCTCATGTCATTCTCTAGTAGCTGTCTACACCGAGACACTTACCAACAAGTAAGCATGATTAGGGGCACATTTGGGGTGGATTTTGGATGTGATTTCACTTTAGTGCAGGTAGGCCCCTAACTTAGGCACACTCATTTTTAATCCAAGAAAATTCTGGCCTAAATGGGAGTGTGTCTAAGGTTTCAACACCTGCTGGTACCTACGACCTCTTAGGTGCTGCTAGGCTTGATTCTATAAAGAGTGCCTAGTGGATAATTAACAATTATACTCAACGGCATCTAGAAATTAAGGCCCAAATTTTCTAACCAGCGCCTAATGTTAGGCACCTATTTTGGAGGCGCCCAACTAGATAGGCGCCTATCTAAATTGAACAACAAGCCCAATTAAGCTTTTTAATCAGTAATAATTGAAATGTAGGTGCCTATCAAGAAGGTGACAAGGCGCCTCTAAAAATTTAGGTGGCCTTCAAAAAAATAGGCTCTATGCATGTTAGGCGTGGGCCTGGCTTCGTGTTAGGCGCCTTGTTACAGAATCGCCGCTCTTAAGTGTGCTTAAGCGCTCACATGGCTGGTTAACTTTTAGTTGTGCCTAGAGCTGGCCTATTTATTGGGTGCCTCCAAAATAGGTGCCCAAATAGGTGCCGCTCAGCGTGGTTCACTAACCAGCAGCCAACTGTACTTGAATTGTGCTGAATGGTGCTTATATCAGCGCCTAACTTTTGGGCGCATCTTATAGAATTTGGCCCTAAGTGCCATTTATAGAATCAGGGCCACAGTGCAAAATTACCATAGGTCACTTCAGGGCATCCCCCGCTTAGCCCTTTCATGTTGCTGTAAGTGCACGCTAGCAGCTTAGCCAAAGGATCCTTAAGAGTTTCCAAAGAGAGCCATTTATTGAAATCGGGCCCCCT
Source organism: Geotrypetes seraphini (assembly GCF_902459505.1). Classification (NCBI taxonomy): domain Eukaryota; kingdom Metazoa; phylum Chordata; class Amphibia; order Gymnophiona; family Dermophiidae; genus Geotrypetes; species Geotrypetes seraphini. Next base: position 149,714,891 of record NC_047089.1, read on the forward strand.
CTTATCAAACCGCTTTAGGGTTTTTTTTTAAATCACCGGCTCCGCTGCTCATAGAATTCTTATGAGCATTGGAGCTTTTACCGCACCAGTCGGCGATTAAAAAAACCTCTAATGCAGCTTGATGAAAGGGGGGCCTTAATGTTTCTCAGAGTTATTAGAAAGCCAAGCTCTTAGATAAAAGGTAAAGTTTTTCTGAGGCTCCAGTGGAGCTAAAAATAAAGGGAAACACAAGACAATGCAGTTTAAAGAAAGAAGGGGTTAATGCTTAGTAAGACACTTATAAACAAACATTATTATCAAAGCATTTTAATTGCCATGCTTTCTGTGGCTTAAATGTAAACATTTATTAAAACAAACTAAGTGTTCACTACAAAATCGTGCAGAAAATGATAAAATATTATGTATGAAATGAATCATTAGCATGGACCATTAAGTTCTATATTTTCATTTAATTGAATTTGTCAGTAGTACCCTCTTTAACTGAAAACCAGTCATAACCGCTAAATTAAATAATAATTAAAGAAACAACTACTCAAAGAGTTGCTTGGAAGCTAAGGTGCCATTTAACCAAAACATAGTAATTTAATGTAAATTGCAGATCATGTAGACACAGTTCTGAAAATTATGCATCCTGCGGTTCATATATGTTTGGCTTAACAAACTATTTTAGCATTACACAGCAGGTTTGCTATAACAGCTCTGTAAACATCAGCATACAAGCTACTGTAACAAGAACAGAAAACATAGATTCTGCTTTTGTGATTGCTGCAAATTAGATTTTATAAGGGCACATACAGTACTCCCCCCACCAACTTATTTTAATGTAAAGCTCGGTAAGTGCTATATAGCTTCAGCATATGTGATTTGAAAGATGAGAGTTTCTGAAATCCACTATACTGCAGCAGTTCTTGGAACAATGAATCATACACAGAGTTTATGAGACTAGTTTGCAAAAAAAACAAAACAAAAACAAACAAACCCCAAAAATCAAGTTGGTTATTGAAAGACTGTTGGTGTTCAGATTATTTTAGACTGCCCATTTAATTCTTTTACTAATGTTTTCATTCCTCTGGCGAAGTAAATCTATTGCTAATTTAAACATGATTTTGTTTACTGAACTGAGGAAATCAAGCATCTGCACAGAGGTGTGTTTTTCTCCAAAGCTGTCTCCATTCAGGTATGATTCCAAAGCTGCCTGCTTAATTAGTATTTGATAATTTTTTTTTTTCCACTGTCATTAGACAACATTTATGTTGCACAACCAGCAGGGGGAGGCAAGATTTAAGGAACTACCAAGAAAATAAAATACTTTATTTTCTCTTTAAAATATGAAGTAAATAGAGTATGTAGAAAATACCATGCCAAGTTCTCTGTACAGATGATGACATATACCAGGTAAACAATAATGTTTTAGCTCTTCTATTGAATGTATCAATTGAAACCATGGGATATTACTGCATTTATTAATTATTCCCTTAAAAACAGAATAATCTAACATAAATGTAATATTATTTCACCATTAAAATCTTTTTTATGGCTAAGTGAAGCTAGTCAGCAAAGGTACTGAGGGACCCTTTTATCAAGCAGTACAAAGAAGTGGTTTGTGCTATCCCCGATGCTGGTCTCTCCTGTGTGCTGAGGCCATTTTTAGCATGGTGGTAAAATGGCCCCATTTTCCATTTTTCCTATTAATAGTCACATACTAATTTCCCCATTAGTCCATGGTCATTAGCTTATGAGCCCTTATCACCATCAGTTTTGTAAAAAGTAAAGGTCATGCACTAACCATGTGCAGAACACACCTATTCTCTGCCCAGACCCACCCTCGGTGTTAACATAGTAACATAGTAACATAGTAACATAGTAGATGACGGCAGATAAAGACCCGAATGGTCCATCCAGTCTGCCCAACCTGATTCAATTTAAAAATTTTTTTTTTTTTTTTTTCTTCTTAGCTATTTCTGGGCGAGAATCCAAAGCTTTACCCGGTACTGTGCTTGGGTTCCAACTGCCGAAATCTCTGTTAAGACTTACTCCAGCCCATCTACACCCTCCCAGCCATTGAAGCCCTCCCCTGCCCATCCTCCTCCAAACGGCCATACACAGACACAGACCGTACAAGTCTGCCCAGTAACTGGCCTAGTTCAATCTTTAATATTATTTTCTGATTCTAAATCTTCTGTGTTCATCCCACGCTTCTTTGAACTCAGTCACAGTTTTACTCTCCACCACCTCTCCCGGGAGCGCATTCCAGGCATCCACCACCCTCTCCGTAAAGTAGAATTTCCTAACATTGCCCCTGAATCTACCACCCCTCAACCTCAAATTATGTCCTCTGGTTTTACCATTTTCCTTTCAGAAATAAATAATCCTTAAGAAATAATCCTTAAGAAATAAATAATCGTATTCTAGCATGTGGGTAACATACACTGATCCCAAAACTACTGCAGGATGCCAGAACATGTCCCATGGTAGTCCTTTTTAACCTGTGGTAAGCATGTGTTAGTTCTTACTGCAGCTTAGTGAAAGGCCCCCAGAATAATATAACATATTATTTCACCACTAAAATCCTCTTTATGGATAAGAGTTAGAAAATGACACTGACAGCCTAATATTCAGTACTATTTAATTGGCCAGGAATGGCTCTTGTCTGGTTAAATAGGATTTAGCTGGCTAAGCACTAATATCCAGCACTTAGGCCCTAATTCAATAAATGGCGTTTAACTCCTAGGCGCCATTCAGTGTGGTTGTCGATCAGCTGCTAGGTGATATTTATAGAGTTATGCCTAGAGGTGCCTAAGCGTTCTTAGGTGTCAGTTGGCATTGAATCCTTAGGCACACTGTCATTTTGGCCAGGGTTTTCTTGGCTTACATGAATGCGTCTAACCCAGTGCTTAAGTCAATCCATGCCCAAACCCCATCCCAGCTCTGTCCCAAATCATCCCTAACCACACCTACTTACTAATAGGCACCTCAATATAAATGCCTACCTCAAAGTGGTGGGTGTCTGCACTGGCGTAGCAAGGCTCGGAAGCACCCGGGCTGGTGACATCTCCCTCACTCTCTTCCCTACCCCCCCTAACCACCCCACCATACATGCTCCCCTTCCCTTCTCCCATACCTATTTAGCTTCCCCAGTGCAAGCAAAATATCGAACTTGCTGCCCACCCCAGCATCAGCTCTCCCTCTAACGTCACTTCCTGGTTGCAGGACCCGGAAGTAATATCAAAGAGGAGCGCTGAGGCTGGTACGTGCAGCAGGTTGGAACTGCTGCTCATGCCGGTGAAGGGCTAGAGGTACAGTGGTGGTTGTGGTGGTGGTGGTGGGAGTGAAGGTGCACGTATGGCAGGGGAGAAGTGAGAAGGAGAAGGGGCGGAAAGGAGGAGAGGTGCCCGCTATTCCACTGGGTGCCTGCCAAGTTAGGCACCTACTGGCAAATTCATTCTTTAAGCATTTTTTAATTGGTTTCAAATGGCACTTTCAATAATCAGCACTGATTAAGCCAATTTAAAAAAATCCAAAATCTCCCCTTTTTTTCAGTTCAATATTTTTTATTAGTATTTGCACAAAATACAGAGCAATACATTATGTCATATGTATATATGAAAGAGAGAAAGAAGAAACAATACAAACAATTAACATTTACTCATTAATACTATCATAAATACAACAAGACCGTATGGATGTACACTTCGTTCAAACAAATCACCATGGTTTAATGTTGTAATAGCTCCCATAGTTTATTAAATTTATTTAATGCATTTAATCGTTCTGCAGCATCATGTTCAAATTTAGCAGTTATACAAAAAGTATTCCACCAGATTATATATTCTACCGTTGATGCATCCTTCCAATGCTTTAAGATGATTTTAATGGTCAAATTAAGAAAAATTCTTAATAATTTATAGTGATCATCAGATAATGGCTGCCGAATCCCCCCCCCCCTTTTTTAAAACTGCGCAGGAATAGTGTAGGTGCTGGTTGCTAAGTCAATATTCAGCACTTGCCTGCATAAGCCAAACCTCTTAAAGTCACTTCTATTTAGCCAGTCTGATTTAAGCAATTTACTTATGGGGTGAGGGGTTGAATAGCAACAATTATCTATTCATGAAATGCCCACAAGTTAGCCGCTTTTGAGTTTGGTGCTAACTGGTCATTTTCAGTGAAGATAAATGGTTAAGTGCCACTGAAAATGACCGACATTTCTGGCCAGTTAAATTGTTCTGAATATTTGCCAGACCTTTTTTATTGTTTTTCAACAGTGCGCATTTTTGAAAGAGAGAGTGCCTACTATTCAACATCTACGTGTGTTATTAATGACATTGCCCTGAAACAAACATTTTAAAATATAAAAATCAAAATGAAAATTGCAACAAGGGACACAAGAAACTAAAGAAAATGATCATTTTTGCCTATTAAAAATGAGCATCTTCCCAACCTTCATCCTAAATATCCTGTTATTAAATTACTCTTGATGCATTCCTTGCTACATATCACTGTTGGCTTCACGTGCATTATGGTGTAAATTCTATATAGGTCACTAAAAGTTAGTTATCAAAAAACCGGGTGCCAAGATAGCATTCTATAATGGCAGCATTGCGTTCCAAATCTGTTATAGAATTCTAGGGTAAGTCAGCAGTTATGTGCTAAACTTTAGGCGCAGTCGCTTATGCCATGTCTATGGTTGGCATCAATGATGACACCTAAATGCAGCTGTTGAGCATATAAACACAACTGTTCTATAAAGTTCATGCAAGAATAGTAAGAACGCCCCTGTCACAGCCATGATAAAATAATTGTAAGCCATTTTGATTGTACCACAGAAAGGTGGTATATCAAATCCCGTTACCCCTTAACACCTCCTTTGCATTTGTGTGCAAGAGAAGTTAGGTATGTTGTTTATAGAATAAAGATGGAAGCAGTGGCATAGCGAGGGTAGAAGGCACCCAAGGCAGTGGCACTCCCTGCCCCTTCCTCTCTACCCCCACTCCTTCTGCACCCAAATGCCACTCTCAATCCCAATTACAGCCTCCCTGTACCTCTTAGAATCTTCATCAGCATGAGCAACTTCACTGACCTGCTTCTTGCGCTGTCATTGGCTTTCCTTCTGACATCACTTCCTGCTCCTGTGACCTGGAAGTGATTTCATAGGGAACCAGATTGGTACAAGTAACAGGCCAGAGCAATTGCTCATGCTGACAAAGATTTAAAGAGGTGGAGTTGGGGGCAGGGAAGGGAGGACATGCGCATGGCATGGGGGCAGAGAGGTACCAGTACCCCCAACAAGACAGTGCCTGGGACGATACGCCCCACCCCCTTACTGTGCCATTGGGTGTAGATCTGTTACGCTTACGAGGAGTCACTGAAAAGTTCTCAAGCCAACCAAGAAGAGAATGATGTGGAGTCATGAAACTTACAAGTTATTCCACACATTTCTTGACATTTTTTGTTTCAATAATAAGAAATGAAATAAAAAGTGTCAAGAAATGTGTGGAATAACTTGTAAGTTTCGTGGCTCCACATCATTCTCTTCTTGGTTGGGCTGAGAATTTTTCAGTGGCCCCTCATACAACTGGACCAATTCATGCTTATTAATGTCAGTTATTGATATTTATCACTAATTATTTGTCAATTTGGGGGGAATTCATCAAGGGGTGCTAACCGATTTAGTACATGCTAAATGCTAAGGGGCTCATAATCGAAACAGAAAAACGTCTTAAAACCCGCCTAAATCGGTACTTGGACAATCTAAAAGACAAGTTGTCCAAGTGCTGATAATCGAACCGGGTTTTAGACGTATTTAAAAATGACCTAGGCCTTCACAGTGCTGCTGAACAACCAGAGCTAAAAGGGGCATGTCAAGAGTAATGTCGAGGGCAGGATTTGGGTGGGACATGGGCCATCCTAGACTTATTCGTACTGCATGTATAACCAAAAGTTTTACAGCACTGCCTAGACGGAACTTGGACGTTGTGACTTAGGCCATCTAAAACCAGGTCTAAGTCAACAAAAGGTATACAAAGTGACCAGATAAGCACTGCAGACACAAAGTACAGACCCCCACACACTGCCCCAGTGATCACTGCCCCCCCACCCCCACTCCTATAAAAAAATATAATAACAACTTTACATATCTGCTTCCAGAATATGAGCATCTGGCAGCCTGGCATAGGAAAGCCTAGTAAAGCTGCACAGAGGTGGCTTAAGTGGTCTGGGGGCTGTGTTAGTGAACCATGGAGAAAAGTACCCAGGCCCATAAGCTATGCTATTCTCTGTATTCATGGAGAAACATGTGTACCCCCCAAAACCCTTTTGTACTGCCATATAATTACATTACATTACATTACATTACATTAGTGATTTCTATTCCGCTTGTGCCTTGCGGTTCTAAGCGGATTACATTAGAAGATGGCTGGACATTTCCAGGCGATGACAATACAATTATTTGTATAACTTTACAAACTTTGCAAACCTAACTTTACTTAACTTTTCGTACATAACTTTACATAACTTTACGTACATAACTTTACGTGAAGTTACTTTGTGTTACTTTACATTATCCTTACCGTGCTTGCATAACTTGCATTAAGTTTACATAATTTATCTTACATAATTTATCTTACATAACTTTACAAGACTTTACGTAGTTATTTTATGTTATTTTACCTTATTATTCCAGTACATTGCATAACTTACATTACATGATATTACAAAGCATAACCTTATGTTATATTACAACGCATAACCTTATGTTACTTTACATAATATTACAACGCATAATCTTATGTTACCAAAAAATCGTCTGTTCCTAGGTTGCTATATCTGATTTTTTCGGTATTTGGGGAGACTGTGTTTCTAGATATGAATTGGCTTTACGCCCGATGCAGCTAGATTAGATGTTGCCTATGGGGACGAAGTTGCAGTTGGTTGTGAGTTGCAGTAGGTTATGAAGGGAGAGAAGATGATGGTAGATTATAATATTGGGATGTGTTTTTTGAATAGTATGGTTTTTATATCTTTTCGAAACGCTTTGTAGTCCGTAGTTGTGGTCAGCAGCTTGGATATGGTGGGGTCAGTTTTCGCGGCCTGTGTAGCAAGTAGGTTGTCATATAGCTTTTTGCGTTTTGTGCCTTTGAGTGAGGGGTAGGTGAATGGAGTCTGGGTTCTCCTTACTCTAGTTGAGAGGTTTCGGGTTAGGCGGCTGTTTAGGTAGAGAGGTGCTGTTCCGTTTAGTGCTTTGAATAATAAACAGTATAGTTTGAATTGAGTTCTTGCTTGTATCGGTAGCCAGTGTGAGTCGAGATAGGCATTAGTGATGTGATCGTATTTTCCTAGCGAGTAGATAAGTCTGAGTGCTGTGTTCTGTACTGTCTGTAATTGTTTGGTCATGTAAGCGGGGCAGCGTAGATAAAGGCTGTTGCAGTAGTCTACAAGTCCTAGTACAAGTGATTGGACTAAGATCCTGTATTGAATTTTGTCAAAGAATTTTCTTATTTTTCGCAGGTTGCGCATGGTGTAGAAGGCTTTTTGGATGGTTTTGTTAGTATGAGTCTGCATTGTGCATCTCCTGTCTATTGTTACTCCCAGGATTTTGAGTGCTGGCTGTATTGGGTATGTGATTGCATTTGTCGTCAGATCAGTTAAGGTAGGTTCTTTGTCTTTTTCTAGCAGCAGGAATTTGGTTTTATCCGTGTTCAGTTTCAGTTTGTGGTTGGTCATCCATGTTTCTACCGTTTCCAGAGTTATTTTCAGTCGTCCTGATGAGTTGGGGTCTTGGGTATTGAAGGGGAGAAGGATTGTTATGTCGTCTGCGTAGCTGAATGAGACTATATTTAGGGAGTCTAGAGTGGTGCCCAGTGAGGATACGTAGAGGTTGAAAAGTATGGGTGATAATGGAGATCCTTGTGGTACTCCACAGGGGTTTGACCAAGGGTCAGATATGTGGTCTTTTGTCTTTACTTTATAAGTTCTAGTTTTTAGAAAGCCTTGGAACCAGTTGAGTACCAAACCTGTGATCCCTATGGCGTCTAGTATCTGGAGTAGTATGTTGTGATCCACTAGGTCGAAAGCTGCTGAAAGATCTAGTTGGATAAGTAGTATCCTGTTCCCTTTGCTGAGGTGTTGGTGGGCTATATCCATTAGAGATACAAGTAGTGTCTCTGTGCTGTGGTTTTTTCTGAAACCTGATTGTGATGGGTGTAGTATGTTGTGGTCTTCTAAGTAGTTGGTGAGGTATTGTGCTACAAGACCTTCTTGTAGTTTGATATATAATGGGATTGAAGCGATGGGTCTGTGGTTGGCTGGATTATTGATTGGAGCTTTGGGATCTTTCGGTATGGGGGTGATAATAATCTCGCCTAGTTCTGGTGGGAAGTGACCATCTGTGAGCGTGGATTGTAGCCAGTTCATGAGGTTAGCTTTGAACTTGATGGATGCGGTTGTTAGCAGGTACGATGGGCAGCTGTTTAGGTCACAAGAAGTTTTACTATATTTGTTGTATAGTCGAGTCATGTCGTTCCATTGTATTTTGGGGAAGTTAGTCCACGTTCTGTCGGCTACTAAGGCTTCATCTATTGTTGGTGTTGTTATAATCTCATCGAGGAGGGTTAATGAATTGTTGAATGTGGATCTGATATTGGTGATTTTATGCTTGAAGTAGTCTGCTAATTGGTGAGCTGAAGGAGATTGGTTTCCTTGAGTAGCTAGGAAAGGTTTGGTGTCTGTGAGTTTTCTTACAATATTGAAGAGTATTTTTGAGTCTGGGTTTTCAGTGCCTATTAGTTTGGAATAGTATGCTTTCCTTTTTTCCTTTAGTTTGATGTTATATTGTTTGATTTGGATTCTCCATGTTACTTTTGTTTGGTCTTGTTTCTGTTTTTTCCATATTCTTTCGAGGTGTCTGCATTGTCTTTTTAAATGGAGAAGTTCAGCGTCGAACCATTTGTCTGAAGGTCTACAGATTTTGTTTTTTGTTTTTATTGGTGCTAGCTCGTTCAAAGTAGCTTCGCTAATGGTACGCCAGTGAGTTACAAATTCTTTGGGGTTGATTTCGTCGAATGCTGGATCTACCTTCTCCCAAAATGTAGTAGGATTGATTTTCTGTCATGTGTTGATGTGGATTTTTTGGGGTGCGGGTTTGTGGTTGTTTTGAGCCCAGTTTATGGTGAAAGTGTATTTGTAGTGGTCTGACCAGAGGGAGGGGTGCCATATACCGTTGGATGTGTGTATGTTTTGAGTGTCAAGATTATGGGTCGTGAATGCTGCAATGTCCAGTTGGTGGCCTTTTTCGTGTGTGGGTTCGGGGTTAAGTATCTGATAGGATAGGGTATCGAGATATGAGAGTATTCCCTCTACTTGTTTGGAGGAGTGGTCTTCTAGATGGAGATTTAAGTCTCCGAGGAGTAAGTTGTGGGTGGAAGTTAGTGAATTCTGGAGAATGAATTCTTCGAGTTCTTGTTTTGATGTGGACCATTTCCCTGGTGTGACATAGCATAGAATGCAGGTCAGGTTTCCAGAGAGAGTGTTATCGGAGAGTTGACATGCTAGAAGGTCCAGGTGAGGGGATGAGTTCTTGGCTAGGACTTTTAAGTTAAAGTTGTTTTTTACTATGATGGCTAACCCTCCCCCTCGTTTGTTTTCTCGACAGACAAGCTCTAATTTATATCCTTTTGGGCAGAGATCTATTATGCTTGGGTCGGAGTCTGAAGTGATCCAGGTTTCAGCTAGGAATAGGCATCCTAGATGATCTTTGATTAGCCAATCTTTGATTAATTCCACCTTTGGATTGTGGATTTATAAGTGGCTCCTGCAGCCATAAGGGCTATTGGGGTGGTAGATAGGTGGGTCTAGTAGATTCTGGGGTTATTTGAGGTGATCACCATCACCTATAAGTGAGATGTTTATGTGGCACCCTTTTTGTGAAGTTCACAGCAGTGCCCTGTAAGGTACCCTACTACTCTGGTGCCATGTCTGGGTGTCCAGTCCCTTACTTTTCTGGCCCCTCCTATGCCCAAAAGGTCTTTTTCTAGGCGTTTTTGAGTTGGACGAATTGTTGGTCGAAAATGTGGTATAAAGATGGATGACTTAGCATCTGGACGATCAATCGGCTGGACATATAGTTGGACGATTTTAGAAAAAAAAAAATATGCTGGATGTATTTTTCAAAAATGGACCTTTTTCTGTGTCCAACTTTGGACGACTTGCAACTTAGGCCAAAATGGACTTAGACGTTTCTTTCGATTATGCCCCTCCACGACACCCATGGGAATATAATGGGAGTCTTAGCATTTAGCATGTGCTGTTGTTAGCACATGCTAAACTGGTTAGCACCTCTTGATGAATTCCCATCTTATTGCCAATTAATTTTCCTCCCCCCATTTATCAAGCTGCGTAAGAGGTTTTTTAGCGCAAGCTGGCAAGGTAAGTGCTCCAATGCTCACAGGAATTCTATGTTAACTGTACCAAAAGAGAAAAAATTCTTCCAGTGTAATAATACTAATATACTCCACATTCATAAGGAGAAATGAGATACGCGATCCTCAGAGGGTCAGATTGCCCATAGATTCAAATGGGTGAAAACTCATAGAATCCGATCTTCATGGGATCCAAATGTAGCTTATTTAATATATTTTTTCTTTTTTCTTTTTCTTTTATCCAATAATGAATCATGAATAGATAATCTTTACTTAGCTTATATTTAGCTTTAAACGGGGAGCGCCTCCACCAACATGTCCATGTTTCACACGTTTTCCTCAGGGTCGAGGCTCCCGAATAATACTCATGCACGCAGTAGAAATCGCTCCATCCAAGAAAATTTCATGCTGAATTTCATGCCCAATTCAGCATGAAATTTTCTTGGATGGAGCGATTTCTACTGCGTGCATGAGTATTATTCGGGAGCCTCGACCCTGAGGAAAACGTGTGAAACATGGACATGTTGGTGGAGGCGCTCCCCGTTTAAAGCTAAATATAAGCTAAGTAAAGATTATCTATTCATGATTCATTATTGGATAAAAGAAAAAGAAAAAATATATTAAATAAGATACATTTGGATCCCATGAAGATCGGATTCTATGGGTTTTCACCCATTTGAATCTATGGGCAATCTGACCCTCTGAGGATCGCGTATCTCATTTCTCCTTATGAATGTGGAGTATATTAGTATTATTACACTGGAAGAATTTTTTCTCTTTTGGTACAGTTAACATATTAATTCCAGTTTTTGTATAGCCATTTATTTAAGGACTCTATACACAGGAATTCTATGTGCATTGGGGCGTTTACCACGCCAGCCTGCGCTAAAAATCCCTAGCACAACTTGATAAAAGGGGCAGTATATTGTGCATATCTGTCCTTATTCTATAACTGCAAACTCAGTCTTATGTTTAACTCTGAATACCATTTATAGAGAAGTATGTGCTTGTTTTATTTTATTCAGTCTTTTATGCAGGCTGTGTGCCTCAGTTTGAAGCTGCAAAAGGCTTTATTTGCTCTCTTCCTCAAATAGTTATTTAGTTTAATCTTGTCTCTCGTAACAATATATGAGCCTGCACAAGCACTGGATTCATTTTACAAATGGTTATATGTTCAATGGCATGCACAACATTTTTTAAACCACTTTATTTATATAAACTAAGTCACAAATCATCAGATATTTGTGTTTGTATGCTAATGATGTTAAAATCTGGAGTTTGATTTTGGGCCATGCCAACTATATAGTATACCTCCTGGGCAAATCAAACATAGCCTCGCAAAAGGCACCATGGTACTTTGCATTGACATCAATCCTCAATGTCAGAAATCAGTGGGAACTGATGTCAGTGCCAAGTACCGCAGCGCCTTCTGTAAGGGAAAAATTAAAACTGTGAAAGTTAAGGTGATGTTAAAACAAGATAACTCCACACATCTAGTCTAAGATGGCAAGTAAAAGGCCCTTTAAGGGTTGGAGCTTTTGTTCAAATGAAGACTCCAGATGCTTTGAATCAAACAAAGGACTGAGGTTCTTCGCAATTAGTTTAGTTTAATAAGACTCAATATACTGCTCTTTCAAAGGAAGGTCAGAGTGGTTTACAAAACAATCTGATAAAACAGGAAAGAAACCCCATAAAATATATGAGTAGGATAGAAAACTCCACACATAGAGAATTGCACACTCATGTTTTCCCAGGAACTAATCGGGCATTACTGCCATCCAAACTGACTTCCTCAAATGCTATTATCCTTCCAAAAGATGACAACAAAAGGGCAACATCAAATATTTCCATCTGTCTGCATGGATGTGCTTGTTTATGGGATTTCCATGAAGTGTTAACAACTTATTTTTTTCAAGGATTTTGAATGATTTTTAGTAGGACACCTGTTTGTGTAGGATGATGATTTCTGTGGCAATATTGTTCACTGTTTTGGAACTCTTGGTAGAAGTGTCTTACAAATCTAAATAAATATGTAAATAAAGGGAAAGAGGATGTAAAAAAAGAGAGAAGAGAAGAGGAAAGGCAAGGGACATAGAGGAAATTGGAGGGAAAGAATGTTTGGATCTTTTCCAGATAAGCCCCGCCACTAATGGAAAAAGTGCACGCGCCGAAAGTTAAGCCCCGCCACCTTTTGCCAGCGCACGCAGTTCTCAGCACAACGCCGAGAACTGCCCCCCTCACCCCCCCCCCCCCCCCGTCGGAGCACCCAAAAAAGATTATAAAAAAGAGGATAAACTGTCGGACATTTTTTTAAGGGCTCCGACGGGGGGGGGGGGTGAGGCCCCACTTTACTTTATACAGCAGATCGCGCCTCTTTTTTATAATCTTTTTTGGTGGCGGGGGTTAACTTTTTGGCGGGGCTTATCTGGAAAAGGTCCGAATGTTTCCCTAAAAATAGTTATGAATATCTATGAAAGTCATCTGAATATAATGGAAGCAGTGTATGCAAATCAATGTCATGCGTGTTTATCCTCTCTACAATCCTTTTGCTCAACCAGCTGAGCTATTAAAAGAGCTCTATTGTAGATATTCTGAAAACCTGACTGGCAAGAGGGTACTCCAGGATCAACATGGGAAACACTGATCTAGACAGTGGTCTGAGCATCGCTGTTTCTTCAGTTCTAATCTCATTCCATCCAGATAGTGCCGAGGCTGTATGTAAGGAAATTTGGACACACTATCCTTAACCCCCTACTAGTCCTGTTTGTTTAGATTGTAAGCTTTACTGAACTATTTTTGAATGTTTTATTGTACAATACTGCATACAGCGCTATAGAAATATTATTAGTAGTAATATAGTACTGAGGCTGGCTAAAAGGATATTCGGAGGTGCAATCCAGATGGTGCTGAGGCAGTCTCTAAGTTTATTCAGAGACACTATTCAGATAGTGCTAATTAATTAATAATTAATTTTTATAATAATAATTTTTATTCTTGTATACCGCCCAAACCATAATAGTTTGAGGCGGCTTACAATGAGAAGTACTGGGCAATCAGTGTAAAAATACAATACAAATCATCAGAAATACATACAAGATTAAAAGATTAAAGATTAAAAACAGTGACTCAGGTTACAAATTGATCAAACCACTGTGTTTTTACTAATTTTCTAAAAGTAAAATAAGACGGAGCATGCATAATAATATTACCCAACCAGTCATTCAATAATAATAATTTTTATTCTTGTATACCGCCAAAGCCATAATAGTTAGAGACAGTTTGCAATGAGAAGTACTGGACAATCAGTGAAAAAATGCAAGGCTGTCTATGAGGATTTTAGGAGGCACAATCCGGATAATGCCTCCCAGTGTCCACAGCTACTACAGACTAAGGATAGCAGCTGATATTAGCCAGAGAAATGCCTTTGAATATCAGACATTATATTTTTTCCAGCTGAAGTATTCACAATAACTGGCATCTTAACAGCAGCTTCTGACATAAGATATGATGAGAAAAGAATGATAAAAGAAGTTATAGAATAATATTGAGCAATGCCTTATATTCCTTTGTCATTTTTGCCAATTTGTTACTTTCTAGTTAAAGCTGTTCACTCCTCTGCTTTAGCCATTATCATCAGATACTATATCCTCATTATTGCCTTGATAGGTTGGTGGCATTTTTGCTCAAACAAATGATAGAATGAGATAAAAAATGTAAACAGTGTAATGTTACATACCGGTGCATTAAGTACTTATTTTTCAAATGAAAAAATGTACTCCACAAGATATTACTCCATCTGTCATGTGTCATCTAATAGAGCTTCTGGAAGAGAATCACTTTACCTGAAGAGATTACAATTTCTTTTCAAAATTAAAAAAGTAACATTATTGGGCCGTGATCTTCCATAGCATAAAGTACTGAGTAACTAGCAAGGTTTCCTTTTTTTAGATGCCTGTTGTCGTTGGTTTAGATCATAATCAGTCGTAGTGTTGGTCAATAACAATATACCTCTGCAATCAAATCCCAATTATTTTTGATTCTCAAAACTGAGCTGTAAATTTCATTATTCAGTCCACCAGGCATGGAAAAGGCCGTTGCATTTAATAGAAATGTCATGAATGACCTTAGTTAACTATAATGTTTCTCTGCTATGTGAGTTAGAAAAGAACTAGAATTGTTTTTAAAAAAAATAATTTATACAATCATCTTTGAATCGAAATGTAGCCACAGTAAATTTAAAAAAAAAAAAAAAATCAACAAGAGGCCACAAAAATCAAGACAAAAGAAATGACATCACATTCAATATGTAAAAATTATGAAGGCAGACAAATAATTAAAAGGTTTTGCAGATATTGAGTCGATCAATATTTTCTTGACATAGCTTTCTATCAGAGCCTCTTTGTGTAATACCATTTGTCTTGTGTGATACACTTGTTTTTGTAAATAGACCCAGAATAATCACTTAGAAGATCTCAATCAAGTGATTCGTCATTCATGGTGTATGATTACATTGTGTTTGGAGATTTGCAATCATCAAGATGAATCATAAATTGTTAGAATCAAAGTTGTTAAAATAATTGTGAATCATAACAGGTCATCACTAGAAAAAAAATCATTTTGAAACAGTACTATTCCAGACCCTGGTTACTAAGCAGAAGAAAAATGCATACCTGGGGTTGGGTGGGTGAGGAGTTGTGATTGGTGCTTTTGGGAGAATGAGAGGTTGCAATCAGGGTTGTCTGGATTAGGGAGGTTGAGATTATAGGTGTCAGGGAGGGATTAATTGATTTTATAACCAGCCCCATATAAAAGAAAAAGGATCTGACTTTAGACCACTGTCTTTGGGTTGTTGCGGCTAGGAATGAATGATGCCTCTGGCTTTAGAAATATAAAATAAAACTTATCACATGAACTATAAATAGCCTGCTATATAAAGGTACCATAGTGCTATAAATTGTGCTGTGATTAATTGAATATATATACTGTATATATATATATATATATGTATGCAGGCCATGTCCATCTACCTTGACAATTATATTAAAATCTAACAAATGGTGAAGTAATTTCTTCATAATATACTTAGCAACAAAAAATTGTAAAAGTGCTTGGAAACATCTAAAAAAAAAAAACCACAACAGAATGTAGATGTTTGAGCTATTTTGCAAGGAAAACTCACTTTGTAAAATCACTTTAGAAAAGTACAGGTACCTGTTTACCTGTAATACACTTTCAGCCAGATTTTACACAAAAAAAAATTCAGAGCTCAATGCTGTTCTATAAAGGGCACTTCAGGTTGAGCACTCTTTAAAACAGTGCTGAACATTGAATTCGGTACTCAACTTTGGGCGTGAGGACTTATGCCATCTGAAGTCTGGAGCAAATCCTGTCATGCAATTGGAATTGGATTCCTGTTATTCTGTAACACTGTATGTATCTTTTTTTAATGCCCCTGACCCACCCATGCCCATCCCATTGGCATGCCCCTTTTGAGTTGCACATGACCCAATTTAGATAGCCATTGTTACAGAACAGGACGTAGCCAGATTGGTGTACAAATCATAATTAGTGTCAAATACTTGTTAACTCCAATAATTAAATCATTGGAACCCATTAACTAATTAGTTTGGGTGTCAATTTTGGCTCAAATTTGGGCAACCTTTATAGAATTGTGGAATTTGTGTGAAAAACCTGTACAGTGGAATCTTGGTTTGCAAGCATAATTTGTTCCAGAAGCATGCTCGTAAACCAAAGTGCTCGTATATCAAAGCAAGTTTCCCTATACAAAGAAAGGGAAACTCGTATGATTCGTTCTACATCTCAAAAAGATCCCCCCACCCCTGAAGCCACTGATGTGCATCTACCCCACCCCCGGGAACCGGCAATGCCCCCTCCCCCGGCCTGCCTGCCCAAACCCAAACCCATACCGCGATCGGGTACCAGCACCAACCCACAGGATGTGCCGGTGCCTAAAGAGCCTGCTGCCTGCTGCTTGCTGCTGATTCTGCTGGGCCTTGAGCATCTGTGCATGCTCAAGGCCTTCTGGCTCTCGCTCTCTCCAAGATTCTAATGAGATTCTCAGTGTTTCCGAGAATCTCATTAGAATCTTGGAGAGAGTGGGAGCCAGAAGGCCTTGAGCATGCGCAGATGTTCAAGGCCCAGCAGAATCAGCGGCAAGTGGCAGGCTCTTTGGGCACCAGCACATCATGTGGGTTGGTGCTGGTGCCCAATCACAGTAAAGGTTTGGGTTTGGGTGGGGGAGCGATGCTGGTTCACGGGGGGGGGGGGGGGAGGGGGGCGATGCTATTTTGGGGGGGGGGGTGATGCCTTACATATTGAGTCAATGCTCGATTTGCGAGGCAAGATTTGTGAAAATGTTTTGCTCGTCTTGCAAAACATTCGCAAACCGCGTTACTCGCAAACCGAAGTTTGACTGTACAATTTTGCCATTAGTGAGCTATTCTGATGTAAAATTATGAAAAACTGTCCATTAATGCATAAAGAATATGAAAATGCAAAAAAAAATATTTGAGGACCTTTTTTTTTATTTAAAAAAATAACTACTGCTCAAGAGCCTTATTTATTTTTTACCAAAAGTAGAAGAAAGTGGCCTTTGAGGGACAACACTGAAAACTTTAAAAGGCACTACTAGAGGCATTATTTTGTCAGAAGGTGCTGGCAAGGGCAAGAATAATGGGATTGCTCCTGCTTGGGGACCCACTATACCACCAGGGTCTAGTAAAAGTAGGCCCATCTGGGTTTTTGGGAGGTTCATTTGGAATGTAGGGTTTTTGAGTAGGAGTTTAGTCTTGTTTGGATGGGGTGGGGTGGGGTAGAGCTCAGGTGTTCTCTGGAGGTTGGGATCTTCTACATAGTTCAGCTGTCATTTGATGGTTGTTATGATGATGGGAAACTCATGAGTAAAAACATAACAATTGCCAGTCTGGTACAGATCAAAGGTTCATGAAGCCCAGCATTCCATTTCAAACAATGGCCAATCCAGGTCACAAATACCTACCTAGGTCCAAAGTAGTAAAACAGATTTTATGCTTCTTATCCTAGAAATAAGCAATGGGTTTCCCCAAACCATCTCAATAATGACCTATGGACTTCCCTTTTAGGAAATTATCCAAACCTTTTTTTAACCCTGCTAAGCTAACTGATTTCACCACATTCTCCGGCAACAAATTCCAGAGTTTAATTACACGTTGTGTGAAAACATATTTTCTCTGGTCTGTTTTAAGTCTACTATTTAGTAGCTTCATCACATGTCCCCTAGACCTAGTATTTTTGGAAAGAGTAAACAAGCGATTCACATCTACCCTTTCCACTCCACTCAGTATTTTATAGATCTCTATCATATCACCCCTGAGCTGCCTCTTCTCCAAGCTGAAGAGTCCTAGTCACTTTAGCCTTTCCTCATAGGGAAGTTGTTCTATTCCTTTTATCATTTTCATCGCTCTTCTCTGTACCTTTTCTAATTCCGCTACATCTATTTAGAGAAGTTGGGATCAAGTGTCATCATTGGGTTGGGGTCTTGTGCAAGGAAGCTGATATTGTCATGGGGTAATGAGGACCATGGCATTAGGGTTCTTGTTTCCTCTGGATAACCAGTTAAATTTTTTCCAGAGTTCAGCCAACTTGAGGTTTTACTACAGTTCACCTTTAAGATTTTGCTCTCAGAGCATACCTCTATGTTTTTTTTCCACAGAAGCAAATTTATTCAAGCTGAAAAACAAACACAAATAATATGCAACTGTCAGACACTGGATAACTTCTCAAACAGTCCACAGCAGCCTAAACATTTTGTCAAGGTTCATAACAGAATACTTTTCTTTACCAGGAACAGAGCCCCTCCCTGTTCCCTCTGTTACCTCACCTCAAGCAGAAACTTTCTTTCCCCAGCTTAGCACAAATACAAACTTAAGTCCAAATAATATTATCTTCCAAATAGTTCTTAATATAAGCTTTCAAAGCTTTAGCAGCAGAAATCATTTTCTTGGCAGTTTGCTCCATCGCTGCTAATTGGCTGACATCATTTCCTTTTTCCTGTTCATACATACCAACTGAGGTCCAGCTCCTTCAGCCTTTCTGTTCTGAACTCCTCTGGCATTATTCTCAGATCAGCTGACTTTCTTTTCCTCATTGAGACTATCAGCTTCTTTTCAGAAACCCCGAGGTTGAAGGCTTCTCCTAGTCTTAGAATTATTATACACTGATGTGCAATAACCATACTGGGTCAGACCAGTATCCTGTTTCCACAGTGGCCAATCCAGGTCACAAGTAGCTGGCAAACACCTAACATTAGCATTAGCATTTGCACTTTGTCACCTTCAGTTATCACTACTAATACAGTCTCTCAAATTAACCACAGACAATGATTTAGTGGAATAAATGTTTGGCCGCAGCTTTATTCATAACTCCAATTTTAACATGTTCAACAATTAAATTCTTATTTCCATAACATTCCCCAATTCCCAATGCGCCTGGATAAAAAAAAACATCTCCCCCCCCCCTTCCATGAGCCATTTGGTGACGAAACTAGCTCATCTCCTCTGGCAAGTCCTTGCCACTTCACCCCATAGCATGACCCACAGTATCATCAGGTCACACCGTCCAACTCATGTGAATCACATGAGTAATCCATTTTCAATTCCCCCATCACATGTATATTACATAAAACTCAGCTACATCCAACAATATCCCCCATATTTTTGCACCATTCCCCATTTCGTGTTGCAACCGCCCCACTATCCACTAATCTCTGCCCGTTTGTTACACAATACCCCAAACAACACCAAAAAACAAAGGGGAGGGAGTGAAACACCCATTCACAAACTGACTCCCTCACCTCCACCCTCTCCCACATAAACCCAGCAACTAAATAATGCCGCCAAAACTACTGCTAACTGTACATGAACTTCTCCCATTCCCACCAACATAGCCCACACAAAATCTCTTCCTCCTCCTAACAACTAATTCCACCCAATCCAAACTCTTCTTTATTATGCCCCTGCCAGTCTAAACCAACAAGGCCTTCGAATATTAACAATTAGTGCTTGCTCGTTGTCACTCTCCCTTCTCTTAGGTTTTCCTCATTATAGGATTTTTTTCCAGGTTTCTTGAATCCCCCCTCATCTGTGGAATACCAGTTTGGATTTTCCATCCCATCTTGAACTCTAATCCTATTCAGCATTTCTACTAGCCTATATTTGTAATGGTCAGGGAAATCCTCACTACAAAAAAACAAGATATAATCAAAAATCAAAAATGTATATCAATTAATCCCTCATGAATTTAACTTGTGTGTGATACTTTATATTGATCTTTACCATATGCTCAGAGACATGAAGCTCCTAGGATACTTGTCCCCATTAGGGAGCTTACCACCCAATCATTGCATATGAAAACACATTGCATAAAGAGTTTCTTTATAATTGAATAATGTGTACTTATCTTAAAGCTGTTTATAGGGTTTTGACACGGACCACATTTCGCTGATTTATTCAGGAAACCCAATATCAAATTAGGAGTGCTTATCAAAGTCAAAAAGATACTTAATTCAACAATTTGAAAAAATATGTAGTCCTTGTGTGTTTCATGCAGTGACAGTCAGGTCTCTGTGAAAATACAAAACTTAAGACGAGTATACTTTAAACTTGCTTCAAATGTTAAAATACCTTTACATAAATCCTCCTTGAAAAAATCTAAGCAAAAATAGAAGAGGATACCTGTCAATAGTACCAGAATAATAATGTTTCAATACTTCACAAACACGCACTTCAGCGCTGCCATGCTTTCCAATTGCCAAGAAATGCTGTCAACTTTTTAAACCCGAAGCCACCATGATGGAAGGCCTGATCTATATGTGTGATGACGTCAAAAAAGTTTAAAGGGCCAAAACACGAGCTGTCAAAAAAAACTCCACTGAAGCCTCCGATATCTTAAATAAAGAATGAAGTTAAACAGGACCTAAATAAAAAAATGTAAAAAAGGATTATTACAAAAAATATAATTGCAGAAAGCCTTCACCAGGACAATCTTCACTTGAATGGCCTCCACAAAACAAATCCTATATAACGTCTTCCACTCAGTTTTGCTATTCAGACCAGCAGGTTGCAAAGTGTTTAAGGTGTAGATCCACCGCTGTTCTCTGGCCCACAGCACCCATGCTACATCACTTCCCCTTGGCAAGTGGACAGTGTTTACTATCGAAAATTGTAGATCTTCAATATCATGCTTTTTACTTGTCCAGTGTGAACATAAGAACATAAGAAGCACCATCTTCGGATCAGACCTTCGGTCCATCAAGTCCGGCGATCCGCACATGTGGAGGCCCTGCCAGATGTACACCTGGCGTAATTTTTAGTCACTCATATCCTTCTATGCCTCTCATAAGGAGATGTGCATCTAGTTTGCTTTTGAATCCTAGGATGGTCGATTCCACAATAACCTCCTCTGGAAGAGCATTCCAGGTGTCAACCACTCTCTGCATGAAGCAGAACTTCCTGATATTTGTCCTGAACTTGTCCCCCCTTAGCTTCATTCCGTGTCCTCTTGTCCGTGTCAAATTGGACAATGTAAATAATTTTTTCTGCTCTATTTTGTTGATTCCTCTCAGTATTTTGAAGGTCTTGATCATATCCCCTCGCAGTCTCCTTTTCTCAAGGGAGAACAATCCCAGTCTCTTAAGTCAATCCTCGTATTCCAGTTTCTGCATACCTTTTACTAGTTTCGTTGCTCGTCTCTGCACCGTCTCCAGCAGTTTTATAACCTTCTTTAGGTTGGGAGACCAATGTTGGATGCAGTATTCCAAGTGGGGTCTGACCATTGCTCTATAAAGCGGCATTATGACCCTCTCCGATCTACTCGTGATTCCCTTCTTTATCATGCCAAACATTCTATTTGCTTTCTTTGCCGCCGCCGCACATTGTGCTGATGGTTTCAGGGTCCTATCTATCAGTACACCCAGGTCCTTTTCTTGTTCGCTCTTACCCAGAGTTGCACCTGACATTCTATACTCGTGCTCCTTATTCTTACTGCCTAAATGCATTACTTTGCATTTCTCCACATTAAACTTCATCTGTCATTTCTCCGCCCATTTCTCTAACTGACACAAGTAGCTCTGGAGTTCCTCGCTATCGTTCTGAGATCTGATTGCCTGGCATAGCTTTGTGTCATCTGCAAACTTGATGATCTCACTGAATGTTCCTTCTTCTAGGTCATTGATATAAATATTAAATAAGATCGGCCCAAGTACCAAGCCCTGGGATACACCACTAGTCACTTTCTCCCAGTCGGAGAACTTCACATTTATGCCCACTTTCTGTTTTCTGTTCTCCAGCCATTTGCCGATCCATCTTTGTATATCCCCCTCTATTCCATGGCTTTGTAGTTTCCTGAGAAGTCTTTTGTGTGGAACTTTGTCAAACGCTTTCTGGAAGTCTAAGTATATTATGTCCACCGGTTATCCACTATCAATTTGTTCATTCACGGTCTCAAAAAATTGAAGTAAATTCGTTAAACATGATTTCCCTTTCCTGAAGCCATGTTGACTGGCTTTCATCAGGTCGTGTGTATCCAAGTGCCGGACTATGCTATTTTTAATCAGTGCTGCTTGCACATTATTGTGGATTCTGCTAATGTGCTCACCAATGTGTGATTTTACAGTTTTAACTGTTTGGCCCACAAACAACAACCAACATGGGCACTGAATGATATACACCACACAACTAGAGAGGCAATCTGAAAACATGTTAGTGCCCTTCTTTTTTACCCAATCTGGTATTTGCAAATTCTCAAGGGTCACACTGTATTGACAAATCTTGCAGTGACTATATGCGTGGTCAGTGAAACGTGGTCCATGTCGACACCCTATAAACAGCTTTAAGATAAGTGCACATTGTTCAATTATAAATAAACTCTTTATGCAATATGTTTTAATATGCAATGATTGGTTGGTAAGCTCTAATGAGAACAAGTATCCCAGGGGCTTCATGTCTCTGAGCATATGGCAAAGATCAATATAAGACTAATATAAAGTATCACACATGAATTAAATTCATGAAGGATTAATTGATATATATATATTTTATATTTGTAATGGGGCATAACCACTCTTACTAATCACAGTATTGGGCCCCTTTAAGATATGGTGTTGGGGGAACTGGGCCATGGCTTTGAGGTCCAATATTCCCACAATAGTAGCAATAATGTGACTTACATTTATTTGCATGTTTTGCATCAAATTACTACAGTATGTATCCTGTAATTACTTAGGGCTCCTTTTATCAAGTCGCACTAGCGGGGTTAACGCACGTAACTTTTCATCACACGCTGACCCCTGCGCTGGCCAAAAACTACCGCCTGCTCAAGAGGAGGCGGTAGCGGCTAGCGTGGCCGGCGGTTTAGCGCGCACTATTATGCTAGCGCAGCTTGATAAAAGGAGCCCTTAGTTATGATTTCATTATAGTAATTTGTTATATAAGTGCCCTTTAACATGCATTAAGGGGCAAATAACATAACTGTAAGGGGAAGTTATCAACGTGGACTACCGTTAAGATGGAACAGACCAAAGGTCCATCAAGCCCAATATCTTGTTTCCAACAGTGACCAACCCAGGTCCCAAGTACCTAGTTAGATTCCAAGTAGTAAAACAGAATTTATGTTGCTTATCCTAGGAATAAACAATAGATTTCCCTAAGCCATCTCAATAATGGGCTATGAACATCTCTTTTAGGAAATTATCCAAGCCTTTTTTTAAACCCCACTAAGCTAACTGATTTTACTACATTCTTTGGCAATGAATTCCAGAGTTTAATTACACATTGTGTGAAGAAATATTTTCTCTGATTTGTTTTAAATCTACTATTTAGTAGATTCATCGCATGCTTCCTAGTCCTAGTATTTTTGGAAAGAGTGAGCAAGCAATTCACATCTACTCTTTCTACTTCACTCAATATTTTATAGACCTTTATCATATCATGCCTGAGCCATCTCTTCTTCAAGCTAAAGAGCCCTAGCAGTTTTAGCCTTTCCTTATAGGGAAGTAATCCCAAACGTTTTATCATTTTTGTCACCCTTTTCTGTACCTTTTCTAATTCCACTATATCTTTTTTGAGATACAGCGACCAGAACTGCACATAATATTCAAGTTGTGTTCATACCATAGAGCAATACAAGAGCATTATCACTCCCAGGGCACCCATGTGATGATCAAATCCCTAGGTGGGTGGGAGAGACAACAGGAAGATAGGCCAGAACATATCCTGAGTGGCAATGTATTAGGATACATGGCTCAAGTGTGCAACAAGGAGTGGGAGTCTGTCGCAGTTGAAAGGTCTCAAGAAGCTGCATCAGGAATTGAACCCAATTTTCCAGGATCAAAGCCCATTGCACTATTAGACTCCTCCTCCTCTTCATTAGGCTACTGATCTCCCCTTGGTCCAGAAGAGGAGATCAGCCATGTAGTCATCGTGAGTGAAACCTGGATATCGGACACACATGTCCACTCTCTCCCCTTAGGCATCATACACAACCCCCATGTTCATAGAATGAAATGCTTTGCAATTGCAGCAGGTGGCTTTTACTACCTGGGGGAAGGGAGTTTCTGAGTGTGATTTGTATGTATATTCAATATTGCATATGCCCAAGAGGAAGTGGACTGGTGTAGAACTTTGTGCATTGTTCTGTAGAGCCTAGGGGGTGTTGGAGAAGATGATATAGTATGGGGTGTGGGTGAGGAATCTTGGAGGAAGTGGATGAGGCAATTGGAGATAGGCTGGAACAGGCCTGTGCTGGCTGCTAGGTGACACTGGAAGGTCCTAGTGGTTTGGAATGCGAGGGGGGTGGTGACCTTGAGGTGGACAGGGATGGAATAATTCCTCTGTATACAGTCCTGGAGGAGGGGATTTGAGCTGCTCAAAGCAGTATCTTTATGAATTCCTGGTCCAGATTCTTTATTTTAAGGGCTTATTAACCAAAATATGTCATAATGCTGTTGTCTGATGTTTGTATTTGCATGTTATGTATATATGTATGTATATGTAAACCACCTAGTTAATAGATGGTATATAAATTTTAAAATAAAATAAATAATTTTGCATGTATCTCGGGACCACACCCTAATCTAGGCCCATTTATAGAAACTAGGAGGATATGCCCACATGCACATGGGGGCACTTCTACAACAGGGTGCCTCCATTTAAGTGCCCTGGTAATATAGGATGGAATTCTATTCTGTTTGGATACTTGAGTTCCAAGTGATTGTATAGGATACTACCACTATTACTACTACTATTAATTATTTTTGTAGCGCTACCAGACACATGCAACACTGCACAGAGTCACAAAGAATAAGCAAACAGTCCTGCTTGAAAGAGCTTACAATCTAAACAGGCAAGACAGACAAACAGGATGTCATGGATACAGTTAAGGGGAACAGTTAATTAGTAGGCTGGGTTGGAGTAAAGAGGAATAGGGTTAAGGATTGAAAGCTACGTATATCAAAAAGGTGGGTTTTCAGTCTGCTTTTAAACAAAAGAAGGGGCTTGATGGACAAACTCAGGTAATTTATTCCAGGCATAAGGGGCAACTAGATGAAAAAAACGAAGTCTGGAATTGGCAGTGGAGGAGAAGGGTAACGCTAAGAGTGACTTAACTGAGGAACGGAGTTATTTGGGAGGTGTATCTGGCGAAAGACATAAGAAGACTTGAGGCGGTCCAGAGGAGGGCGACGAAAATGATAGGAGGCTTGCGCCAGAAGACGTATGAGGAGAGGCTGGAAGACCTGAATATGTATACCCTAGAGGAAAGGAGAGACAGGGGAGATATGATTCAGACGTTCAAATACTTAAAGGGTATTAACGTAGAACAAAATCTTTTCCAGAGAAAGGAAAATGGTAAAACCAGAGGACATAATTTGAGGTTGAGGGGTGGTAGATTCAGGGGCAATGTTAGGAAATTCTACTTTACGGAGAGGGTGGTGGATGCCTGGAATGCGCTCCCGAGAGAGGTGGTGGAGAGTAAAACTGTGACTGAGTTCAAAGAAGCGTGGGATGAACACAGAAGATTTAGAATCAGAAAATAATATTAAATATTGAACTAGGCCAGTTACTGGGCAGACTTGCACGGTCTGTGTCTGTATATGGCCGTTTGGTGGAGGATGGGCTGGGGATGGCTTCAATGGCTGGGAGGGTGTAGATGGGCTGGAGTAAGTCTTAACAGAGATTTTGGCAGTTGGAACTCAAGCACAGTACCGGGTAAAGCTTTGGATTCTCGCCCAGAAATAGCTAAGAAGAAAAAAAAAAAAAAAAAAAAAAATTTAAATTGAATCAGGTTGGGCAGACTGGATGGACCATTCGGGTCTTTATCTGCCGTCATCTACTATGTTACTATGTTACTATGTGTATAAGGAGAGAGAAGCAAGGAGAGATATTGAGGGGCAACAGAATGAACACACTTGTAGATCAGCAATAAGATCTTGAACTGTATATTTGAAGGCAGCAGGGACAGTTGCAGTGGAAAGAGATAGATTGAGAATATGGCATATGAGAGGGATAACAGAAAGTGAGATGAGGTTGAGTAGAGGGGTGGGAATAGGGTCTGAGGGGCATGTAGTAGGCTTGGCTGAAGACAGAAGTCATGCAGTTTCTTCCTCTGTGATTACAGAGAAGGCAGAAAAGTCAGCAGTAGTTGATGGAGGGACAAGTGGGCAGGACCAGACAGGAGAAGCTTCCCGAGCTGTTTGGATGAAGGATGAAGGGGAGGTGTGAGATTGAAGTTCAAGAGAGTGGATGGTGGGTAGGGGAGAAGGATATGACTTTGTAGTGAACTCAAGGGTGATCGTGTGGACCTTATCATGGAAGTAATCAGCCATAATCTGGGGAGAGAGAGAGGGAGGGGTCGGAAGTGGGGGTGCTTTGAGGAGTGAGTTAAGTGTGGCAAAGAGACGACGAGGGTTGGAAGAACAGGAGAAAGGATTCTAGCATAACATTTAGGTACACCCATTGTGCCAAAAAATTCACTATCAGAACAATTCTATAACTGAATGCATGCAGTTATGTGCATTATCTGACAAATTGTATATAGGCCACCTAAACTTAGATGTCTACATCAGCACACCTAGCCGATGTAGGTGCCTAATAGAGAATGACACGGTGACAAAATTCATCACCGTTCCCGTCCCCATGGATAACCGCGGGAAATAATCCCATGTAATTTTGTAGTGTCTATTTCAACCTCAGTCCTTCTACCCCAGCATTCTTCAACGCAAATCTTGAGGGTCAGTGGTTGTGGCCATTTATACTCTGATTCTTCCCTCTCTCCTTAAAGAATGACATGAAGATGGTTTCCCGCGGTTATCCGCGGGGACAGGAACGGTGATGAATTTTGTCACCGTGTCATTCTCTAGTGCCTAACAATTAATAGAACTAATTGGCACTTAACACCTCATAATTGGCTTTAACTGGACTTAATTTAAATTTAGGCACCTAACTTGAAAAACACAATTCTGTAAAAAGTAGATGCCTAATCTAAAGTGCCTACCTAAAAGTGGTCTTAGTTGGGGGGGGGGGATTCATGGGCATGTTTTAGAATTATGTGTCTTGTGAATTAGGCAAAGAAAATCCTTGCATAAATAGGATGAACCTAAAGTTAGGACACCTTGAAATGCCTAAGCATGCTTAGATGGGGCTAAATCCAATTTTATACAGTGTCTACGTTTTATGGAATCTCACTTAGAATTGTACTAGTCAGCACCAGTTTTTTAGGCACACTTTATAGAACTGGACTTATGTGTGCACTTAAGCGTAAGTGTACTATGCGCTATTCTGTAATGGACTGTATAAGCACTTTAGTGTATAAATGCAAAAGATGTGGAAATGGGCGGAACATGGGATGGTCATGAGTGGGTCTCCACCTTACTCACATAACTTATCAAATTCAGTCCCCCCAATATTCAAAGCTTTTTAATTGGCCAGAAATGGCAGCTGACCAGTTACTGTTTAATCGGCTAACCACACATAAATGTGAATATTACTGGTTAGCAGCTAAAAGTTAATCGGCCATATCGAATGATAACTGGCAATATTAAGTGCTGACCGGTTAAGTATAGCAGGCAAACTGTACTGCATAAATAGAAGGCCTTTCTTTGTCCTTCGCTGACTATTGACTTAACTAGTTAAGTTATAGCTGGTAAAAACAAAACAGATATTCAAATGCCTATCAGTGGAAACAGATTTAGTCATTGCTATAGTATTGAATAGCCGGGCTCACCACCGACTGCAGGACTTAGGAGGTCTGCCGTCCATGGTATGAATATCGGGCCCTATACTACTCGTTCATGTGTAGCTTGCCACACTTAGAAGCACCCATTTACTTCACATAAGCAGGCACTCCAAAATTTAAGTGCAGCAATGCCAACTTATGCTTGCACCTTGGCGCCTGTTGCTAGTATAGAATTAGCATTCAACACGTGGCTTTGAGGCACCTACATTATGGTGCCCAGTTATAGAGTTGCCGTTAGCCATTTGTAGAAACCAATTTGGCATTTAGGCTTACCAGATGTCCGGATTTCCTCGGATATGTCCTCCTTTTGAGGATTTTGAAAAGCTTCCTCAAATTGCGATGGGCAGGAAGTCCACGCATGCGTGGATTTCCTCCCTGCCCGACATGAGCAGGCAGTGGGGGGGGGGGGCTAGAGCAGGACTGGGGGTAGGATTAGGGCATTACAGGGTCAGATGGGTGAAACTAGGCAGGCCTGGGGGTGGGTCTAGGGGTCTGGAATTTCCAATTAGAAAATCTGGCAACCCTAATCTTATTGGAATATATTACAATGATCACTTTACCCATGATTGCAAAATAATTAATGTCTGTATTGTATAAACGTATAGAGTCATGTGAAAAAAATTAGGACACCCCATGAAATATTCAGTTCTTTCTTAAGAAATATTTGCATATCAATATCAAATCTTTTTTATTTATCTCTGGAAAAGAAAGTGATGCAATTACAGGTAAACAACAACAACAATTTTCCTTGATTTACTCATAAAACAAAAGATATCCACAAAAATGTGTATTCTAACTGAGGAATAAATTAGGATACCCTAATAGCTAGTGTTACCCCCTTTGGATGAAATAACTGTAGTGAGACACTTCTTGTAGCCATCTACCAGTCTCTGACATTGGTCTGAAGAAAGTTTGGCCACTCCTCAATACAGAATTATTTCAGCTGTGAGATGTTTGAGGGGTTTCTTGCATGTACAGCCCGTTTCAAATCAGCCCACAACATCTCAATGGGATTAAGATCAAGGCTTTGACTTGGCTACTCCAGAACTCTCCATTTCTTCATTTTCAGCTAGTCCTTGATGAATTTACTGGTATGTTTTGGGTCATTGTCGTGTTACAAGGTCCAGTTCCGCTTCAGCTTTAATTTTCTTACAGATAGTCTCACATGTTCCTCAAGCACCCTCTGATACACAGTAGAATTCATGATGGATTCTATGCTGGTAAGATGGCCAGGTCCAGCTGCAGCAAAGCATCCCCAAACCATGATACTTCTACCTCCATGCTTCACAGTTGATATGAGGTTCTTTTCCTGGAATGCTGCATTTGGTGTACCCCAAATATGTCCTCTTTTCTGGTGTCCAAACAATTCAATTTTAGACTTATCTGTCCATAGAACACTATTCCAGAAGTCCTGGTGTTTGTCTATGTTCTCTCTGGAAAACTTCAGTCTGGCCTTGATGTTTCTCTTAGAGATCAAAGGTTTCCTCCTTGCACACCTTCCATGCATGTTAAATTTGTGCAGTCTCTTTCTGATTGTAGAGGCATTCACTTTCACATCAACAGTAGCAAGAGCCCGCTGTAGGTCCCATGATAACATTTTAGGATTTGGGGAGACTTCTTTTAGCATCTTGTAATCTGCTCACTATTTTCCAAACCGTGGAATGGCTAATGTCAAATTCTTTCAAGATCTTTTTAAATCCCTTACCAGACTTATAAGCTGCTACAATCTTCTTTCTGAGGCCTCAGACAGCTCTTTTCATCTCACCTTGGTGTTCACTCCCACTGCAGCAGTCATGAGCACACCAAACTAAATGTTTGAGGTTTAAGTAGGGCAAACCTCCTTCAAAATGCTAAGTAACAATGTTCTAATCATGTGCACCTGATGTGATATACCTGTGTGTGATTTGAGCCACTTTAAGTGGGAGGATATGTGGGGGTATCCTAATTTATTCCTTGGTTAGAATACACATTTTTGTGGATATCTTTTGTTTCATGAGTAAATCAAGGAAAATTTTGTTGTTTAACCTGCAATTACATCACTTTCTTTTCCAGAGATAAAAAAAAAAAAGGAAAAAGATTTGACATCGACTGAATATTTCATGGGGTGTCCTAACTTTTTCACATGACTTTACATAGATACAAAGATAGATGATAATCAATGAATAGGTGCTTTCTTGCTCTTCCTACAAATTTATACTCTTGTGTACTAACTACCATATCATAATGCAGTGTGTTTCCAAAGACGTGTTATTTTGATCTCCTACTGAGTATACAGTTTGCAGTTTCTCTTCTAGACAATGAATACTGCATGAATCACACTCTCCCCATAAGTCCGTTTTCAACAAGATTTTTTTTAGCAGTTTTCAACAACTAGCTGGAAAACAAAGGTCTTATTTGTATACATGTATTTATGCTTATTAGTTGATAAACAAAATGTGGAAAACTCAGAGCTGGCTCACTTTTTTAAAAAAACTTTTAAAAGTTTACATTTCTTTAGAGTTGTATCATTCTGTTGCTTTCCCTAGCTGGGTATCAGTTTAAGAACTGGTTCAAGCTTGCTTAATCTTCCCTTTTTCAAATTAAGTTTCCCTTTTATCAAGCTGTGCTTGAGGCTTTTAGCTTGAGCCAGCATGGTAAATGCTCCAACACTCATAGAATTTCTATGAGCGTCGGAGCACTTACCTCGCAGGCCCTAGCTAAAAACCACTAGCGCAGCTTGATAAAATGGGGGTAGGGGGGATTTTTTTTCCCATTGTATTAATTTTGGTTGTATGTATCTTTAAAAACTACACAAAATTAAAGAAGGATATTTAAGAGGTAACTGGAGAAGGAATAAAATTTCATAAGTAGACAATAGTTCTTGAAGATTTAATTATTGCCATAGTATTGATGAGAACCTGCTAGAATTTTCCTGTGGGGA
This sequence comes from Geotrypetes seraphini, assembly GCF_902459505.1. Classification (NCBI taxonomy): domain Eukaryota; kingdom Metazoa; phylum Chordata; class Amphibia; order Gymnophiona; family Dermophiidae; genus Geotrypetes; species Geotrypetes seraphini. The sequence continues at coordinate 149,745,509 of NC_047089.1, forward strand.
TCAAGTCATTCTACTACTTAGAACTGATGGGTGGAGAGCTGACTAAAACTATGGAACAGCTTTTTTGAGAACGCACAGAAAAGGGTAAAAGTGATTAAAAAGCTATCTTCTCATAAAACAGCAGCAGATTTTTTCCCCCTCTTGTTAGGCGGAAGTAACCGCCTTGACAAAAATGCCATGCTTTAAAGTTAATTGGGAGCATTAGAATATTAGTCATTATATTCATCGGCAAATAAAGGGGATGTTTAAAGAATGTCCAAAAAATACATATTTAATACCACTATGGGGTCCTTTTATCAAGCCATACTAGTGGGTTTAACGCATCGGACATTTTATCACGCGCTAACCCCCGTGGCCGGCTAAAAAACTAATTCCTGCTCAATGCAGGTATTAGCGGCTAGCGTGGCAGGTGGTTTAACGTGCAGTATTACGCGCATTAAACCCCCTACCGCGGTTTGATAAAGGACCCCCATAGTTTTAATAAAACAGTTTTTACACTTTGACAATGTACTTCTACTACTTATCATTTCTATAGCACTGATAGATGTGCGCATTTAATAGACGATCTCTGCTTGGAAGAGTTTACAGTCTAACTTGGACAGACAGACATGACATATAGGGTTAGGGACGCAGAACCCAAGGTGAGAGGAGTTAGGAGTTGAAAGCAGTCTCGAAGAGGTAGGCTTTTAACTTGGGCTTGAATACTGGCAGATACAGAGCCCGCCGTAGAGAGTCAGACAGTTTGTTCTAGGCATATGGTGCAGCAAGACAGAAGGAATGGAGTCTGGATTTGCCACTCTCTGAGCCATGTAGGGGTGTGTGTTGCTGCTGCCGATGGACCCAGGGGGAAGCTGGAGGAAAGGCTCGGATGGTAGAGAGATGCTGTACCCATAGTGGAGAGTGGTTTGACTGGCTAAGGCTTGAGCTGTTAGGAAGGGAAGAGAGAGAGAGATGGTGCTGGACACATGGGGTAGGGGGCTAGAGAGAAGGGATCAGATAGGGAGTGCTGATCCCTCACAAACTGTCAGGGGTAGCTGGGGGCAGAGGAGGACATGAGAAGAGGAGGGGACAGACAGAAATTTTTCCTTAAGACTGGACCCTTGGGGTTTATTGAACCTGCAGGGATGAGCAGAGGGAAGGGAAGGTACCAGTGGCGTACCTAGGGGGGGGGCGGGGGGGGGCGGGCCGCCCCGGGTACCAGCCCTGAGGGGGTGTTCCCGGCCTTGCCGCTCAGTCCCCCCCCACGCCCGAAGGACCGCTCGCCCCACTGACCTTCCAGCACACCTATGAAGCAGCCCGCAGCAGGATCGCGCCGTCAGCAATCCCTCAGCTGCTTGGGCGCTGCTTCCTGCGCCGCGGTCCCGTCCCTCCTCTGACGTCAGAGGAGGGGGCGGGACCGCGGCGCAGGAAGCAGCGCCCAAGCAGCTGAGGGATTGCTGACGGCGCGATCCTGCTGCGGGCTGCTTCATAGGTGTGCTGGAAGGTCAGTGGGGCGAGCGGTCCTTCGGGCGTGGGGGGGGCAGTAGCTTAAGGTAGCCCGGCGCAGGAAGCAGCTCCTAAGCAGCGCAAAGATAGCTGACGTCGCGATCCTGCTGCGGCTGCTTCATAGGTAGTGCGGGGAGGCCAGGGGGGCGAATGGTCCTTCGGGGTGGGTCGGGGCATCAGGCCTTCAGGGTGGGGCGGGCGGGCGGGCAGGCAGACTTTCAAGGGGGAGGGGGGGTGACAGGCAGGCAGGCAGGCCTTCAAGGGGGGTGCAGGTCTTCGGGGGGGGGTGCAGACCTTCAAGGGGGTGCAGGCCTTCAAGGGGGGGACAGGCAGGCAGGCCTTCAAGGGGGGGACAGGCCTACAAGGGGGGGGGACAGGCCTACAAGGGGGTGCAGGCCTACAAGGGGGGGGGACAGGCCTTCAAGGGGGTGCAGGCCTTTGGGGGGGTGCCAACCTTCAAGGGGGGGTGCAGGCCTTCAAGGGGGGGGACAGGCCTTCAAGGGGGGACAAGCAGGCAGGCCTTCAAGGGGGGGTCAGGCGTTCAAGGGGGGGACAGGCCTACAAGGGGGTGGGACAGGCAGACCTTTAAGGGGGGACAGGCCTACAAGGGGGTGGGACAGGCAGACCTTTAAGGGGGGATAGGCCTTCAAGGGGGGACAAGCAGGCAGGCCTTCAAGGGGGGGTCAGGCCTTCAAGGGGGGGGGACAGGCCTTCGGGGTGGGTGCAGGCCTTCGGGGTGGGTGCAGGCCTTCGGGGTGGGTGCAGGCATTCGGGGTGGGTGCAGGCCTTCGGGATGGGTGCAGGCCTTCAGGGGGGGACAGACCTTCGGGTGGGGGGTACAATCCTTCGGGGGGTGCAGGTCTTCAGGGGTGGGGTGTAGCCCTTCTGAGGGGGGACAGACCTTCGGGGGGGGGGGGGTCCTGGTGTAAAAGTACACAGAGGGAGAGAGGGAAGGGGGGGTTCAAAGATACGTGCATATGCCAGACTTTGGGGGTTAGAAATAATGGGTCTAAAAACAGAGGAGTGGGAGAGAGATGGTGCATAATGGGATTTAGGGAGGGAAGGAACAGAAAGGGAGAGAACTTGGAAACAGGGGATGGTGTGGAGGGGGGATAGAGATACTGGATAGGAGGATAGTTGGGAACAGAAAGGGAGAGATGGTGGATCCTGGGGTGGTGGGGAGTTGAGAAAAGGTGAATCTGTGGATGGAGACAAAAAAAAGGAAAGATGCCAGATCTCCGGGAGAGGGAAGGGAAACGGAAGGGGAGAACAGAGATGGCAGACGGATGGTTAGCACGGAGAAAGGAGACCCTGGCAAGCAAGACAACAAGATCCTGGGACCAACAAGATTTGAATATTGATCAGAGAACAAAAGGTAGAAAAAATAATTTTATTTTCTGTTTTGTGATTACAATATGTTAGATTTGAAAAGTGTACATGAGACAGCTTGAAATGGGAACTTTTCTATTTTTGTGAATGGCAAGGCTGAGTTCAGTTAAAATATATGCTTTATAAGAAAATATAATAATGTGTTTTATAAAGTTTATAAGCATTGCTGGCATACTCGGTGAGGTGTTCCTAGTGTTGGTGGTGGTGGTAGCATGTCAGTGTGTTGAGAGGAAGAGGTAGTCTGGGAAATTCTGCTGAGCAAACTCTGGGCCCATTTCCACCCCCAGTTAGTCCACTCCACTCAACTGGTTCACACACTGAGTGGGTCTTTGGGTGTTATTTCTGGGTAGTTGTTTTAGAATCTCTTCCAGTGGTTTGTCAGTATCTCCTTCTGGTCCAAGGAAGGAAACTTTGTCAACCTTAGCATTGACCTTCAGAATATGTTTGTAACAGCGCTGCTTGTGTGGCATTAGGCTATGTAGTGATCGAAAGAAAAAAACAGACCTTTGCACATTTTTGCACTATATGGTGGGTGTATGAGGAGATTCACATTTCCTGCACAGCTAAGTCCATGTGTAGTTACCTTGTGCTGTATTTGACATCTAGCAAGGTCTCTGTTTGAAAGGAAAGATCTAAACTTAAAAATGAAGTGGCCAGAAGTTATGGTAAAAGCAGATAGTGTAGCTGGTTTTAAGAAAGATTTGGACAAATTCCTGGAGGAAAAGTCCATAATCTGTTATTAAGACATGGGGGAAGTGTCTGCTTGCCCTGGATCGGTAGCATGGAATGTTGCTACTCTTTGGGTTTTGACCAGGTATTAGTGTCCTGGATTGGCTACCATGAGAATGGGCTACTGGGCATGATGGACCATTGGTCTGACCCAGTTAGGCTATTCTTATGTTATGTTCTCATCTGTAGGGGCCTTTGTTTTCACTTCTTATTTTAATGTATTTTTTTCCTGGGAACTTATCAGTGTTTTTTTATAATGGGAACAAAAATGGAAGAGAATTAATGTGTGTGGAATGGGGGGGTAACTAATTTCTTCAGCTAAATAATTCAATCCACTTCAAACAGACATAGGAGAACTCACGCACCATTCACACACCCTCCAACCAAAAACGTCAAAAGAAAAAAACTGTTCGACAACCTCCTAGCCATTCGAGCTGCAACACTTGACCCCCAACTCTACAACCTATTGACCTCGACCACAAACTACAAAACCTTAAAAAAAGAAATAAAAACCCTTCTATTCAAAAAACACATAAAACCAAACTAACATAATCAGAACTGTCCCAAGCATCACCTGCAACTACTCCATATGTACTTCTGATGTCATGACAATTCCGACATAATTTATGTTATGTTATGTTTGGAATAATGGTTACATAAATGAGGTTCAATAAAAGAAAATTTTCACTGCCTGTTTCTATTCTGACCATTTATTCCATTTCATGGTTATTGCAAAAAAAAAAAAAAAAAAATTTTTCCATGAGGGGGGGGGGGGTGTCAAAAAATGATGGGCCCCGGGTGCCACATACCCTAGGTACGCCACTGCTTCCCAGCTTTCACCCTGAAAATCGCTGCTTCCCAGTTTTCACAATCGCTGCTTCTCATCTTCCCAGCATGTACAGAGAAAAACGCTGCTTCCCAGCATGCACAGAGAACATTGCTGCTTCCCAGTTTTCACAATCACTGCTATTATTTGCGATTTTAATATATTAAAGGATGGCTGTTACAAAAAAAACCTGCAAATAACATATAAAAAGTTATTCGCAGTTTTTCCGTATTCGCGGTCATGTTCCGCCCCTAACCACCGTGAATATAAAGGGAGGAGTGTAATGGTAAATGTTCCTGTGGTAATTTTTAACCATTTGATCATGGTAATTACTGACCATTTTCAGTGGCATACATGACAGGGTAGGAACCTGGGGCAGAACACCTCCTCCTCCAAGCAGTGGGAGGGTGGTTGGTCATGGGGCTAAAGCCCACTTGCATGCAGATCCTTAGCAAGTATTCTGGAACCATCATCATTAAATATACTTATTCATCCACTTATAATATCAAAAATCAATTACTGTATCTCCCGGCCTATACAAAGGAGTACTTCAGAAAGAAACCAGATGACCTCAGCTTATTCAAAATACAGCTATCCAGTGGCGTACCAAGGGGGGGGGGCGGGGGGGGGCGGTCCGCCCCGGGTACCAAGCCCTGAGGGGGTGCTCCCGGTCCGGTCCAGTTACCCCCCCCCTGCGCCGGGTGTCGCGTCTGGAAACAGCCTGCAGCAAGATCGCGATGCCAGAGATCTTTGCCTGCTTCGACTGTTTCCTCCGCCATGGTCCTGCCCCTCCTCTGATGTCAGAGGAGGGGCGGGACCGCGGCGGAGGAAACAGCCGAAGCAGGCAAAAATCTCTGGCATCGCGCGATCTTGTTGCAGGCTGTTTCCCCAGGGCAGTAGCGTACCAAGGGGGGCGAGGGGGAGGTCCATCCCGGGTGCCGCCTTAGGGGGGGTGCACAGCTGGCCCGGTCCCTATCGCGCTCCTACCCTCCCAGCGAAAGCAGCATCGGCGCCATTATCGAAAAAGGTAATGGCGCCAGGCCTTGGAGCACCAAGGCAGACCGCTTCTCCCCCCTCCCAGCCGAAACCCCGCTGACCATCCTATCTCTCTCCCCCCCCCCAAGTGAACCTTTCTGACCCTCCCAGCGAAAGCAGCAAACCTCCCTCCAGTAGCGTCGGCTTTATCCTCCCTCTGCCGCATCACTGATGACGTCATCAGTAACGCGGCAGAGGGAGGAGAAAGCTGCGAAGGAGGTTTGCTGCTCTCGCTGGGAAGGTCGGAAAGGTTCACGGGGGGGGGGAGATAGGAGGGTCAGCGGGGGTTCGGCTGGGAGGGGGGAGAAGCGGACTGCCTCGGTGCTCCATTACCTTCTTCGGGCAGCAGCAGCGTTTACAATTCGCTGCTGTTGCCGGCTTCAGGCCTTGTTCTCTGCCGGGTCCTGCCTACTTCCAGTTTTCATGAAGACAGGACCCGACAGAGAGGAAGGCCTGAAGCGGGCAACATCAGTGAATTGTGAATGCTGCTGCTGCCCGATGAAGTTCAGGACATCGGGGAAGGAGCAGGGAGAAATCGGCTGCTGGCTTGGGGGTGAGGGTAGGGAAAGAATCGTGGAAGTGGAGAAATCGGCACGATGGCTTTGTGCAGGCTAGAGGGAGAGAGAAAGAAAGGAAAAAATAAAGAGGGGGGGCCAGGGGGAGAGAGAAAGAAAGGCAGAAAGAAAGAGGGGGACCAAGGGGAGAGAAAGAAAGGCAGAAATAAAGAGGGGGACCAAGGGGAGAGAAAGAAAGGCAGAAATAAAGAGGGGGTCAAGGGGGAGAGAAAGAAAGGCAGAAAGAAAGAGGAGGGCCAGGGGGGAGAGAGAAAGAAAGGCAGAAAGAAAGAGGGGGACCAAGGGGAGAGAAAGAAAGGCAGAAATAAAGAGGGGGGTCAAGGGGGAGAGAAAGAAAGGCAGAAAGAAAGAGGGGGGCCAGGAGGAGAGAGAAAGAAAGGCAGAAATAAAGAGGGGAGCCAGGGGGAGAGAGAAAGAAGAAGGATCAGAAGAAGGACCAGAGACTCATGAAATCACCAGACAAAAAAGTAGGAAAAATGATTTTATTTTCAACTTAGTGATCAAAATGTGTCCGTTTTGAAAATTTATATCTGCTGTCTATATTTTGCACTATGGCCCCCTTTTACTAAACCGCAATAGAGTTTTTTAGCGCAGGGAGCCTATGAGCGTCGAGAGCAGCGTGGGGCATTCAGCGCAGCTCCCTACGCTAAAAACTGCTATCGCAGTTTAGTAAAAAGGGAGGGGGAATATTTGTCTATTTTTGTATAGTTGTTACTGAGGTGACATTGCATAAAGTCATCTGCCTTGACCTCTTTGAAAACCCGCGGAATATAAATGATAATTAACATTTTCTCTGCGTACAGCGTGCTTTGTGTTTTTAAAATTTTATTGTTGGTAGATCATTTTGACTTGGCCACAAAGGTAAGGGGGAGGGAGGGAGGGGAACTGCTGAAAGACATCTAATAGTCCTTGCAGGCTTGACTGCAGGGAATTATTTTTGTAAAATCATGTTTTGTTATGTGACTGGCATTATCTAGACTTTAATTTCTATGAATGAATAGAATGAAAATGATATAAAATTACTTGCTTGTTTTTATGTGCGTGCGCTGAAGGAAAGTGGAGAGAGAGTGGGCTGAGGATGCTGAAGGGAAATGGGGAAGAGAGTGGGGAGAAGACGCTGATTTATAAATTGACAATTGTACAGAATATTGTTTCTTTTTATACTTTAATATAAACAATTCAAGGCTTGTGTGGATGGAATCAGGTGGTTTGCGGGGATGGGGACCGAGCTTACGGGGATTAGTCCAATAAAATTGTATTTTTTTATATCTCATTATTTGTTTTATTTTTATTTGTTAATTTATAAAGTGGTGATTGTTATGTATCAGTTTTTTCAAATTTACATCTACTGTCTTTATATTTTGCACTGTATTAGAGGACATGTGTTACTGTTTTTTGTGGTGTTGCATTGTATCCAGGGTCTGGTTTCTTGGCGGATCAGTTTAACTTTTGTCTACATATTTCTATTTTTAGTTTGTGATTATTCCATTTTGGGCGAGGGTGTATCTCTGTTCTGTGTGTATGAAAAAGACATAGTTTTCAGTTGACATTGACTACAGGACCAATTGACTGTGCGGGATCTGGCTTGTTTAGTTTTACAATGTATGTGTTGGTGTTCTAGTGCTCACTGCAGTGTTTAAGATGCAGCCTTTTCCTAGGTACACTCTTGTGGTGCGATATGTAGATTGGTACTAAAAATCATATTTTTCATATAGATGGGGGGGGGTGTCAAAAAATGATGGGCCCTGGGTGCCACATACCCTAAGTACGCCACTGCCTGCAACTACTCCATATGTACTTCTAATGTCATGACAATTTAGACATAATTTATGTTTTGTTATGTTTGGAATAATGGTTACATATATGAGGTTCAATAAAAGAAAATTTTCACTGCCTGTTTCTATTCTGACCATTTATTCCATTTCATGGTTATTGCAAAAAAAAAAAAAAAAAAAAAATTTACATGGGGGGGGGGGTGTCAAAAAATGATGGGCCCCGGGTGCCACATACCCTAGGTACGCCACTGGAAGGTACAGAGATGGGAGATGGATGGTGAGCATGGAGAAAGAAGAAAATATCAAATTGGCAGGAGACACTGGCAAGCCAGTTAACAGAACGCAAATAGAAGCCAGAGCCTGGGACCAACATGATTTGAATAATAAAATGACCAGTAAACAAAAGGTAGAAAAAATAAGTTTATTTTCTATTTTGTAATTATAATACGTCAGATTTTAGATCCTGCCAGAGCTAGTGTTAGACAGCGAGCATGAGCTAGGTCCTAACAGTGTTTGTTTTGTTTACACTTGAAAGCGCTAGCAAATGGGGGTGGATTGAGTGAAGAGGCTGCAAAATAAACCTGCCAGCTAATTTTAAAGCTATATCATAGAAAGATAATGGAATGGATTAAATTGAAAAATAGATTCAATTGACAAAATCTAATCTAATCCAATTTTTTCCCCTGAATTGGACAGTTCTACAATGCATCATTTGTTTTATTTAAAAATAAGTATGGAATAACTTGTAAATTTTTACTCTTAGTATTTAAAACCCTTTCCTCTAATGAACCTCAATTTATTAATAAATTACTTATCCCTTATAGTACATCACATTCTCTCTGCTCCACTACTCAAAAGCTCATAGTAGTCCCTTCTTTGAAAGTTATCGGAACTCGACGACATATGTTTTCAGTGATGGTTCCGCAACTTTGGAACAATTTACCCCAGCATGTAAGAGAGGAAAATGATCTGAGTCATTTTAAAAGTAACTTAAAGAGTTTCCTTTTTAAAGATACTTTTAATTTTTAGATTCAATTTCAAATTTTATATTAGTTTCCTTCCAGGTTTCTACTTTTCCCTCCCTAATGTTCTTTCCATCTATGGTTCTCCACTGTACTTTAAAGCATTGAATTGTAGTTCTGTCCCTTCTTACCTTGTGTATTGATTAGTCTGTAAGTCTGTTGGTCTAACCCATCATTTTTAAATTTTAAAATGGTATGTCTAAATATATGTTTATATTTTTTTATTAATGTTGTATCTCGCTTAGTAAATCTAAATACGCGATTCATCAAATTAAAATAAACTTGAAACTTGAAATAAACTTCCACATCATTCTCTTCTTGATTGGGCTCAAAACTTTTCAATGACCCCTCATATGGGGTAAAAATGGGTATGAGTATGAGAGGAAATGGTGAGAAAGATGTATGGCTCTCGATGTATGCAGGGATGGTGTGTTTTAGCCTCTATATACTGAACTCTTATGGTTTAGGAAAAAAAAGTACCAAATACACATGCCCAACTCTATCATGGGACTCCACCTCACTAACAGCAGCAGATCAGCAGATCAGGTACGCAGCCTAGAAGTAACATTAGATGGCCACCTGTCCCTGTCCACCCACATATCTCAAATAGCCTCCACCTCCTTCTATTATCTCCGCCAACTGAGAATAATCAAACCTTACATCTCCAAACCTGACCTAGTCCAACTCCTCTACGCCTATGTTCTCTCCAGGATGAATTACTGTAACTCCCTATTTAATGGAATGGCCAAAAAAGATCTCAAACGCCTCCAGCGCATACAAAATGCAGCTATCCGCCTCCTACACAACCTCAACTACCATGACCCTATCTCCCCAGCCCTCCACACAGAGCACTGGCTCCAGATCAACCAACGCTGTGCTTTCAAGGCCCTGGTGATAGCACATAAAAGAATCTACGCCACCACCCCAGCATACATAGGATCCAAGCTAACCCTGTACACCCCCACCCGCCTACTTTGCTCTGAAATGGAGAAATGCCTATGTATCCCCCCAGGAAGGTCTCTCCTGTCAGAAATTGTCTGCAAACACTTCATTCCCCATCTCTGGAACCAACTCCCCCTACAAATCAGACTACAGAACTCTCTGATGACCTTCCGGAAAGCAGTAAAGACCCTCCTCTTCAACTGAAATTCTAACTGCAAACTACCCCTTGACCCCCTCCTTTCTACACTCTCCTGTACTTAAGTTGCTGTATAGTCTTTGAACTGTCCAAAATGTACTTAAGTTGCTGTATAGTCTTGTATTGTCCAAAATGTTTTCCATTGTGAATGTTGGCTTGTAACCCATTCTGAGCTACTGGGAGGACGGGATAGAAATCAAAATAAATAAATAAATATCTCCTTCTTTTCTTCTCCTGCTCCTTCCCCATGGAATGGTTTGAATGTGAATCAGCTTTTTCCTATCTCCGCTTCGCTATTTCATTTTTCTCAACTCCCATCCCTTCTGGACTTCTTTACTGGAAAGAGCTGGGAACTCCCACTGGTCCTGTATATACTCAAATATAAACCAATCCAAATATAAACTGCGGTATCCTTCCCCTCCCCCCTAAAAAGGGGAGAGGGAAATATAAATTGAGGTTAGAAATCTATAAAGACTGCTCACCCTCCCTTCCCATCAGCTATCTCATAAGTCACTAAACATAATAAAAATATCTGTGATGCATGTATCCTAAAACTATAAACATTAAATAGGAGATTCATAAAGAACAAATAATTATATATCTACTCCCATAGTTTATATAGTATCCAAAAGAGAGAAAACAAGAGGGTAGTGATCCTGCATTTCTTATGTAAAAAAAAAAAAAAAATGGTGAACTAACACTTCAATTTCTATTTACAAAATGGCTCTCAGTTTACTAATGTCCACAAAAAGTGGCACAAAAAAATCAATGTTTCATACTAATTTTCAATGTCTTAAAACATAAACTTCTTTTAGACAGATTTATTTTAGGTGGGTTTCCTTTTTGAAAGTTACTTAGAATATCCTACTGCTAACCAAGGAGAGGAACATCAGAAACTTTTACCTGGGACAGGGATCATGGGGTCTCCTATAGCACAAAGCTATTCCAGCACCCACTTCACTATCTTTAATCCTTTGTTCTTCCTCCCAACCTCTCTATTTCTATAATTTTATATAATTTTAGAAAAATTTTTACATTCTTAAATTAGTGATATCTAAAACATTTTTCTTGAGAATCAAAATCTAGGCATGTGAAGCTGTACTTAACTATCCCATAGGATTCCAGCGCATATACCTTGGGCCTCTTCTATCAAACTGCGCTAGCAGTTTATAGTGCGGTGAGCCGCGCCGAATGGCCCACACTGCTCCTGATGCTCATAGAGTTCTTATGAGCATCGAGTGCAGCGCAGTTCTCTGCACTAAAGACTGCTAGCGCAGTTTGATAGAAGAGGCCCCTTGTCTCTGTGTTTGACTTATGGATGCTGGGGAAGGAAGGGGATAGACGCGGGTGCCTATTTCAGGACATGCATTGCTCTACAAAGTGCAAAGTTTTAGTTATGCTTGGGAAAGGAGATCCAGGAAGCATATATGTGAATGCAAAAGATCTGAATGAAAGTATCCTAAATATGCTAGCAGATGTAATAAAATGTCAAGCATTTGTGAAAGCATGAAAACTGCAACAAGATGAAATAAGGTTAAAATTAAACAAATCAACAAATATAGACTCTGATTTATTATACTCTATTCCCTGTAAACAAACTGGTAGAAAAGACTTTAAATCAGACCAGTTGTCACTTGTATATTTAGATATGCATATTTGTTTATTTATGTATAATATATCTATGGAGAGAACAATTTAAAATGCCATTTATATGGGCAAATATCAATTTATCACTGCATAGTAAATTGATCATATAAAAATGTGCTCCCTCAAAGTAGCTAAAATAAACACGCCGAGAGGAAAAAATTTCAGTAGATTATGATGTTTATTTTAAACTAAACTAAACTAAAATTTAGCTTTGAATACCGGGTCTTCAACCAAAATGGAGCTTGACTCGGTTAAGAGAAACTAACCCCCTCTTTTACTAAGGTGCACTAACCGAATTAGTGTGTGCTAAATGCTAACGTGTCCATAGACTAACATGCACCCATTAGTGTTTAGTGCGTGCTAAATCGATTAGCGCACCTTAGTAAAAGAGGGCCTAAAAGAAATACAAAAAAGAAAATAACAGACAAAAAATATTAATGTGACTGATTTCAAAATGTTTAGCAAATAAAATAGTTGTTAAAGATTTGTAAAAAAGTTAAAAAGGACCAGGGCCCCTTAAGATAAGAGGAAGTTTGTTTCATAATTGATATAGTTTGAAGACCAAGGATTGGCTGAAGTTCTTGATTCCTTTGATTCCTTTTACTGATGGAAGGGAGAGTTTGAATTGTTGGGTGCCTCTTGCATAGGAGAATCTATAAGCATTCCATAATAAAGGGACAAGAGGGATGAAGATACCATATATAATTTTAAAAGTAATACATGCACATTTAAAGTGAAACCTTAGATAGACCGGAAACCAGTGAAGATTTAGAAGCAGAGGAGGCAGAGGGTCAAATTTACTTTCTCCGAAGATTAATTTTGGGCCATTATTTTGTATCAGTTGGAGTCTTTGAAGGCAGGTCTTTATTATGCCAAGATAGATAGCATTACAGTAATCTAACTGGGATAATATGATAGATTGGACCAGGACAGAAAAGTGTTGTTGATGGAAAAGAGCTCTGACCTTCCTCAGCATTCGAAGGCTAAAAAAGCACTTCTTGTCGAGAGAGTTTATTTGATCCTTAAAAGTAAGAGAGGAGTCTATGAGAACTCCCAATATATTGGAAGATAACTCAATCTGCAGGGAGACCCTGTAATACAAAGTTACAGTTGGAGAAAGACAGTCCAATTTTGGGTCTAGCCATAAAAGTTTAGTTTTTGCAGCATTTAGCTTCATCTGGACAGACATAGCCCAGGCTTGGAGTTTGGAGATACAGTGATTTATTTTAAAGGCTAGACTAGTGAGATCTGAATCAATCTCAATCAATATAAAGTCAAGTTTCAAGTTTATTATAAAATATGATTATTCAAAATTCTAAGTGATGAACAAATCAATAAAATTACAAAATTGAGGGGACAAACAAAATTAACAAAAAACAAAACATACTGAAGACTAACTTTACAAACATAATAAAACATGAGGAAAGGATGAAGAAATAAATACAATTTGGTTAATAGAAGAAAAGACACTTGTGCTTGAAAACAATAGGAAGGGAAAGAACGAAGAATCTCAAAGAAGTTATGAAAATAAAAATGAAACTCCTAGACAGTCCTTTTAGTCATTAAATGCGTCTTTATAAAGAAAGCTTTTGAGTTTGCTCTTAAATTTATCCAAATTTTTTTCCTCTCTTAAGTAAATAGGGAGGGAATTCCATGTTTGAGGAGCTGTAACGGAAAAGATAAAGTGCCGTCATGTATTAATAATTTTAAGTGAGGGGATGACTAATAAGTGTTGGTCATTGGACCTCAGTAATCTGGATGAGGTATATGGAATCAATGATTTGTAAATGAAAGCCGGAGCTTTGTATATCAGAGATTGAAGGTAAGCAAACTTAATTTGTACATTATGCGATGTGCGACAGGAAGCCAGTGCGCTTTCTTAAGAAGAGGAGTCACGTGATCAAATTTCTTAGCTTTCATTATAAGTTTGATTGATGCTTTCTGGATAATCTGTAAATGTCTGATTTCCTTTTGGGCTATTCCCTTGAATAGGGCATTGCAATAATCAATTTTTGAAATAACCAAGATATGGCGATACTCGAGAGGGTCCAGAGAAGAGCAACAAAAATGATAAAGGGCATGGAAAACCTCTCATTTTATAAAGCCGACAGTCGATCTGACACATCGGACAAAAGTATCAAATAAAGATACTGAGCAAGGACATTGTAAAAGAGGGCTCGGAACTGAGTGGGAATTTTTTGTAGAAGGACCTAAGGATACAATACAGGGGGCCAAGGACACTGGGCAAGGAGATTGTAAAGAAGGTTCAGGACTGAGTGGGAATTTTTGGGAAAAGGACCTAAGGATGCAATGCAGAGCACTAGGGCCAAGGATGTTGAACCAAAAATGAGGAAACGGGCTGAGGACAAAACAGACACCCCACAGGAGGAGGATATCCGGGACGAGGCTTGGGGACTGGCAACTCATGAGGGGGTCGCCAGAAGTGCCAAACCACAAGGAAAACCAGCAAGAAAGGCGAACAACCAGGACTTACACTGCCTATACACTAATGCTAGGAGCCTAAGGGCTAAAATGGGAGAGCTGGAAGTCTTAGCCAGCAAAAAGGACCTAGACATAATTGGAGTCACAGAAACATGGTGGACCGATGAGAATGAATGGGATGTGGCTTTGCCAGGGTTCAAACTCTACAGGAGAGATAGGCCACACAAAAAGGGTGGAGGAATAGCGCTATATATAAAGGATTACATACCTTCAACCAGGATGGAAACAGCAGTAAGGGCGGATGACTTGGAATCACTATGGGTTAAGCTATCCGGAGGTTCTGGAGCAGACATAAAATTAGGTCTGTACTATCGCCCACCTGGACAAACGGAAGAAACCGACCAGGATCTGGAGGCTGAAATGAGGCAAGTATTCAAAAGCGGAAGTGTGGTGGTGATGGGGGACTTCAACTACCCGGGAATAGACTGGAGTATCGGGCACTCAAACTGCATGAGGGAGACCGCATTCCTGGAAGTCACAAGGGACTGTTTTATGGAACAGCTGGTCACAGAACCAACACGGGGGGATGCAACTCTTGACCTAATCTTCAACGGACTAGGGGGACCCGCCAAGGAGGTGGCGGTACTAGCCCCACTAGGAAACAGCGACCACAACACGATCCAGTACAGGCTAGAAATTGGATCTACAAAGGTGAATAGAACTACAATGACAACACTCAACTTCAAAAAAGGGAATTATGATGCCATGAGGAAAATAGTGGGAAAGAAACTCAACAACGCCGCAAGGAAGATGGAGTCTGTAGAAAAAGCCTGGACCCTACTTAAGGACACGGTGCACAAAGCACAGACCCTGTGCGTCCCCAAGTTCAGGAAAGGGTGCAAGAAGAATAGAACTAAAAACCTAGTGTGGATAACAAATGCAGTGAAAAAGGCGATAAATGACAAGAAGGCATCTTTCAAAAAATGGAAAAAGGATCGATCAGAGGACAACCAAAAGGAACACAAAAAACACCAAAAGGAGTGTCACTGAGTGGTTAGGAAAGCAAAAAGAGAATATGAAGAGAGACTAGTGGGGGAAGCAACAAACTTCAAATCATTCTTCAGGTACATCAAGGGGAAGCAACCAGCAAGAGAGGAAGTGGGACCCTTGGATGATGGAGACAGAAAGGGAGTGGTAAAAGAGGAAAAAGAGATAGCTGACAGGTTAAACGAGTTCTTCACGTCAGTCTTCACGAGAGAGGACACAACCAACATTCCGGAACCCTAGGAGATCGTAAAAGGAGATCAGGATGAAAATCTGGTCCAACTGGAGGTGAGCAAAGTGGATGTCCTTAGACAGATAGACAGGCTAAAGAGCGACAAATCGCCAGGTCCGGACGGCATTCACCCAAGGGTACTCAAGGAACTAAGGAACGAAATAGCTGAGCCACTTCGACAAATATGCAACCTATACTTAAAAACTGGAGAGATTCCGGAAGACTGGAAAATAGCAAATGTCATGCCCATCTTCAAGAAAGGCTCAAGGGGAGACCCAGGAAACTACAGGCCGGTGAGCTTGACCTCGGTCCCGGGAAAGATGATGGAAGCGCTGATTAAAGACTGCATCTGGGAACACATCGAAAACACTGGGCAACTAAAGCCAAGCCAGCATGGCTTCTGCAAGGACAGGTCATGCCTCACTAACTTATTATACTTCTTTGAGGGAGTAAGCAGCCAGGTGGATAAAGGGGAATCTATAGACATCATTTACCTTGACTTCCAAAAAGCCTTCCATAGCTAAGGAAGCTATGGAACCACGGGGTGCAAGGGGAGGTCCACCGATGGATCAAAAACTGGCTGGCGGACAGGAAACAGAGGGTTGGAATAAAAGGCCATTACTCAGATTGGCAATGGGTCACGAGTGGAGTTCCGCAGGGGTCGGTGCTGGGACCGCTCCTGTTCAATATATTTATCAACGACCTGGAGGCGGGAACAAAATGTGAGGTTATTAAATTTGCGGATGACACTAAACTATACAGCAGGGTCAAAACCATGGAGGACTGCGAAGACCTCCAAAAAGATCTGACAACGCTGGAAGAGTGGGCCGAAAAGTGGCAAATGAGCTTCAACATAGGAAAATGCAAGGTCATGCATGTAGGGAAAAAGAACCCGATGTTCACTTACAAAATGGGGGGATCACCGCTAGGGGTGAGTAACCTTGAAAGAGACCTGGGAGTGATGGTAGACACATCATTGAAGGCGTCGGCGCAGTGCGCTACAGCCTCAAGGAAGGCGAACAGAATGTTGGGCATCATTAAGAAGGGTATCACAACCAGGACGAAGGAAGTAATCCTGCCACTGTATCGTGCAATGGTGCGCCCGCACCTGGAGTACTGTGTCCAGTACTGGTCGCCGTACCTCAAGAAGGACATGGCGGTACTTGAGAGAGTCCAGAGAAGAGCAACTAAGCTAATAAAAGGTATGGAAGACCTCTCATATACTGACAGACTGAAGAAGTTGGGGCTTTTCTCCCTGGAAAAGCGGAGACTTAGAGGAGACATGATAGAAACCTTCAAGATCATGAAGGGCATAGAAAGAGTGGACATGGACAGATTTTTCAAATTACGGGGAAGCACAAGCACAAGGGGGCACTCGGAGAAACTGAAAGGGGAAAGGTTTAGAACAAACGCCAGGAAGTTCTTTTTCACTCAGAGGGTGGTGGATATATGGAACGCGCTACCGGAGGATGTGATAAGCAGAAGCACACTACAAGGCTTCAAAGAGGGTCTGGACAGGTACCTGGAGGACAAAGAGATTGAGGGGTACAGATAGGAGTAGAGGTAGGTAATAGGGATAAAATTAGAGGATCAGAGGCAGTTACAAAATTAGTCATGGACACTGTTCAGGCAATTAGGCCTGATGGGCCACCGCGGGAGCGGACCGCTGGGCAGGATGGACCTCTGGTCTGACTCAGCGGAGGCAACTTCTTATGTTTTTAAGCTGGGGCTCTTTTCCCTGGAAAAGCAGAGACTTAGAGGGGATATGATAGAAACTTATAAGATCATGAAGGGTATAGGGAAGGTAGAGAGAGACAGATTCTTCAGACTGGCGGGGGCAACAAAAACTAGAGGGCACTCAAAAAAATTGAAGGGAGATAGGTTCAGAACAAATGCTAGGAAGTTCTTCTTCACTCAGAGGGTGGTGGACACCTGGAATGCGCTTCCAGAGGGGGTGGTTGAGCAGAGTACGGTTTTGGGTTTCAAAAAGGGATTGACGAGTTCCTGAAGGGTAAGGGAATCCAGGGGTACAATTAGAGGGTTACTATACAAGACAAAATGCTCTTGAGTAATAGATCACTACAGGTCATTGACCTGGGGGGCCGCCGCAGGAGCGGACTGCTGGGCATGATGGACCTATGGTCTGACTCGGCAGAGGCAATGCTTATGTGCTTATGTACTTTGGACATAAAAATTATCCGTGGAGGTGAACAGTGTTTTCCAAATTGACAGCTTGTAAAGGTTCAATGTAGTCATATAGAGATTGAACAGGATTGGGGAAAGCAGAGAACCCTGAGGGCCCCGCAAGGGGGCCACCACAAATTTGAGATATCACCTTTAATGTTGACTGAATAGGAACAAAATGATAAGAATTTGGAAAGCCAGTCAAGAACAGATTGATTGAGACTGATGTCTGAGAGTAAGTAAAGTATAATGTCATGATGCACTACATCAAATGCTGCTGAATTACTTGTCTGTTGCATGCTTTTTTATAAGCTGTCTTTTACAAAGTGAGCTGTTATGCTGTAAGACACTGTAAGTGTGGCAGCATCTTACAACATAATGGTTCAGTTCGTAAAAGACAGCTAATAAAAACAACAGATAAGTAATTTGGCTATTAAAAATGTTTTTTTTTTTTGAGCTGATGATTGTTAAAAGTTACAAGTACTGGTTTGGGACTTACTGAGGCTACCTAAATATAAGTTTAATTAAGCACAAGGACAACACAATCTAGTAAAATATTAAAAAGAAAAAAAGCTAATAGATGAATAAAAAATAAATGAAAGGATAAATAGGGGGTTTTGCCTACGATCTAATTGGGAGCTAGTGACTTGATCACATTTGCAAATCAAGCTGGGTTAACTGCTCCTTGATCTGAGGCTTTTTACCCCTTAAGAACGTAATTATATAAATATAATTATTATAACAACATTGACTGATTGTGATAATAAGAACAAGGAGTAGATATCTCAGTAGTACATAACTCTGGGGGGTTTTCTAGTTTATAGTAATGTTGGACCACGTGGTCAGACAATTGCGTAGATTTATTGGTAACATTACTATATGTCTATAAGGTAAGACGTTGTGGTATGGACATGTTATTGGTGGGATTAGGGAAGGCCACCCACTATTGCAAATAGAAATCCTAATAACAGGTGTCAGCAGTGCTCAGAACCAATTCAATCGTATAAAAATCACAAACAGGGTTAAACACTGAAAAATGTGCCTTTAGTAAACAGTCATTGCACTTTGACCACTGTGAAAATTGCAGCAATCCAATACTTTATATGGTGAATAAATCATTCAAAAACTTGAACTCAGCTTAGGTGTCCGAGCTTTTCCAGGTTCTGACGCTTCCTCAGAGAACCCACCATGAAATGCTTCAAACAACGTGATCTGCAAAACATAAAATACAATAAAAACATGTGAACCAACCTGTATAAAAACTTGTTTTAAAAAAACTATCTCAGCGGTGCTGGAGGTTACCTCATGTTCTTCCCTTCTTAATTTCCTTCTACAAAAGATACTCCCCAGCTGACATCTATTTACCCACGCTCCACCGGAAGTGAAGTCATAGTTGTCAATGGTGGGCATATCTTCACCATTGACTGCTATGACTTCTCTTCCAGTGGAGTGTAGGTGTATACTAAAGGCATATTTTTCAGGGTATAACCCTGCTTGTGATCTTTATACCATTAAATTGGTTCTGAGCATTACTGAAAACAAAACCAAAAAACTGTAGATACAGATGTTCTGGAGATAATTTATTAAACACTGACATATAAAAACATGAAAATTCATTTTAAAAAGTACAATGATAAAAAAATACAGTGATAAAAATCCAACCGGACCCCTACTGACACATGTTATTTGGTTTTCTATTTGCAATAGTGAGTGGTCTCTTGTATTTTTGTATTTGTTCTACATTTCACCCACGTAGCATAAAACTTTATGTTCCCAAGTTTTTTGGTTTGGACTAGGGAAGGGTCAAAAGATAGATGTCCAGCTCTGATTGCAGAAGGGATAGGGACAGCTATGTTCATAAAGATAGATGTGTGCGTTTAGAGCTGATACTTGGCACATCCACATTATAGAAAGGTGCTTCGATGGAGCAGTTTCCATTAGAGAGAGTAAGGGAAGTCACAATATACTGTATATTTTCTTGTCTCTGGAGTGCTTGCAATTTAAAAAAAAAGAAAAAGAAAGAAAGAAAACTGGAATAAGTTCTGATCGGCTTGCTGCTGAGCTAATCGTGGCTGCCACGGTCAGTTTAGAGGCCCAGGCAACCTGTCCTCCCCCTACCCCCACTGGTAGGAGGGATGCTGGACACCCCCAAATCTGCCCACAATGATCACTGGCAGGAGATATGCCCAATCTCCCCTGCCAGAAACCCCCACCCTTGCAATGATCATCAGCAGGAGAGATGCCTAATCTCTCTTGCTGGACCCCACCCTCCTCCCCAAGCCACTGAATGATCGCTGGTAGGAGATATGCCCAATATTTCCTGCTGGACACCCTCACCCCGTGAAAGTTCACCGGCAGGAGCGATGGACAGTCCCTTCGGAAAGACACCCCCTACCCCCCAAAGATAGCCCACCCAGACCTCCGAGTAGCCCCCACCAATCAAAAGTAGCCCACCCGGACCAGCAATCATTGCAGGCGGCTTCGGGGGTATCAGGCAGGAGAGATTGGGCATATCTCCTGCTTTAGTCTTCGCGAGGGGTGGGGACGGGATCCCTGATTCTCTAACCGGTGCTTATGACAGACGCCGCTTAGAGAACATAGTAACATAGTAAATGACAGCAGATAAAGACCCAAGTGGTCCATCCAGTCTGCCCAACCACACATGCTCCATAAATTAATTATTTAGTTTAAATGGTCCTTTTACTTAGATATTTCTGGGCCAGAAACCCAGAGCCCTGCCCAGTAGTGTGCTTAGGTTACATCTACTGGATTCTCCATCAAAGCTCACTCCAGCCCATTTTAACTATTCCAGCCATCAAAACCCTCCCCAGCCCATCCTCAACTGAATGTTCATATACGGGACACAGGCCCAAGAGGCACATGCCTAGGGCCCGAAGTTGTCAGGGGGGCCCATGAAGAAACAAACAGGACTCCGATTGATTTTTTTTCCCTTTCGGCAGCACCGGGCCTCCCTGGGGAAATATTGGCAGCACCGGGGCCCTCTGGAAGCATCAGCCCCACCCCCACCCCCCGGAAAGATCGGCAGCGTCGCACCCCCCCCAGAAAGATTGGCAGCATTGGGCCCCCCCTTCTGTAAAAAAATCGGCATCGCCTTTCCCCCCGGCAGCGGCAGCAAGTTCAGTAACCGTTCCTGCAAGCTGTGCTCATCCAATAGCTTCCCCTCTGACGCAGCTTCCTGGTTCCACCTGGGCGGATTGCGTCAGAGGACAGCCTTGGAGCCCCAGCAGCACCGCTTGCAAGGGAAGGGTTGCTGCTGCCGCGTTGCCGGGCCTGGATCCGTCTTCATTTGAAGGTGAGACTGCAAATTTTGTACAATTCCTGCCCAGGGAGAGGGACGTCAGCCAGTGGCTAGCCAAAATTGGGTGTCGGGGGAGAAGGTGGAAAAGAGATGGGGAGGATGCTAGGTGGGGTAAAGAGAGAAAGAGAGAGAAATGGGGAAAAGGGGGAAAGTTGGCATATGGATAGGGAGGACAGGGAGAGGGGAAATGCACATGGAAGGAAGGGAGAAAGTCTGCATATAGAAGGGGAGGAGAGAGAGGGAGCAAGGAAGAGGGGAGATGTACTGCACATGAAGGAAAGGGAAGAAGAAAAGGTAAACAGATTTGAGAAGGAGGCAGAAAAATTGAAGAAAGCTGAATGTGTAAGATCCATTCCCACCTTTTGTCTGTCTGTTTGGCACTAAAGAAGAAAGGAGGTGAGAAAAGAAATAGCAGATGGAAAGAAGGTCTGGGGTAAGAGAGATGCCAGGAGAGAGGGAAAGGAAGGAAGGAAATGAGATACCAGATCATGGAGGGAGAGGTAGAGATAGAAGAGAAGGAGTGGAGAGGAGAGAGATGCTAGGGCATGGGGGAGGGAAGGAAAGGAGATAGAGATGCCAGACCAGAAAAATGGAGAGGGGGGTTAAGCTGAGATGAATCATGCACAAAGGAGAGAAGGGGCACAGGATAGACAGTTTATTGAAGGGAAATAGAAAGAGGGAAGATGACATATGGGAAAAGGAGAGGGCGGAAACTGGATGGAGAGGGCAGACAATGGATGGAAGAAAGAAAATGATGAGAAGATGAGGAAAGCAGAAACCAGACAACAATAGCAGAAAAAAAAATTATATTCGTTTTATTTATTTATTTTTGCTTTAGGATCAAGTATTATTGTAGCTGTGTTGATAATTGTTTATTAATAGAGAGCTTAGAGATGTAAATGGGATGAAATTGAGTTTGGAGGGTAGAATGTCGACTATACATGCTAGGATCGGAACATCAATGATATCTGTGGCTGGAGTACAACTATAAAATGCCTTGCCTGGGATCCTGCGGTTTTGTGTGGGGAGGATGAATTTTAAGAAAATGCTGAAAACTCAATTATTTGCCAATACCTTCTTTTGCTAAGATATATTTCAGTTGATAATCGCCTTTTAGAACTTTTCTGACATCAATGTATGATTTAAAGCTTGTTTGTATTTCTGAATTGATTGAATTTGTGCCCTATCCCTATTATAACAGGGACGATTAACAATGTTATTTTGGCATGTCTATGTTATATGTGATAATCGAAGGGAAACAATATTATATGCATGCGATATGGAAACCGCATAGTTTTAACCTCAGAAAGCTAATTGAGAAATGCATTAGTCCAATAAAATGGTGGGCACTGAATTTTCTTTCTGCCATGCCCCATGCCTCCTACCCAAATGCAAAATATAGATTGGTGGGCTTCCCAAAGCCCTGCCAGCTGAAGATCTCTTCCTCTAGGAAGGAAGGGGGGATGGTGATGGGCAAAAGTGCACCGGACAAAGCTGCACCGACATTAGAGAGCAGACAATTGAGCGGAAAGACTGCAGCATGCCATCATAAAAGTTTATTTTAAAGAGCTCCGAAGGGGGATATGGGGGAAACCCCCCCACACTTAACTTAATAGTGTTTGTGCTGCCGTTGGGGGGATGTAGGGGTGCAACCCCCCCCACATTATACAGGAAACTTAACTTTTCCCCTAAAAAATAGGGGAAAATTTAAGTTTCCTCTATAATGGGGATTCCTACCCCCAACAGCAGCGCAAACACTATTAAGTAAACTGGGGTGGGATTCCCCCCTCACATCCCCTGTCGGAGCTCTTTAAAATTAACTTTTACGGTGGCACGCTGGAGTTTTGCGCTCAATTGTCTGCTCTCTAATGTCGGCGCGGCTTTGTCCCACGCACTTATGACTGTGAACCAGGGGGAATTTGGTCAGAGATGTTTGGAGGTTGCATAGAAGAAAAACTACACTGGAACTGGTATAGTAATCTTTGTTTTGAATTTTTTAAAATAAAAGAAATAAAGTGGAAATAAAGAAGTAAATAAGAAAATGGGTAAATAGATGAGGGCGTGGCTGAGGTGGGGAAAGGGGTGATGTGGGACAGGGGGCCTAGTGAACTTGTGTGCCTAGGGGCCCTCGATGAATTAATCCTGCCCTGGACACAGGCTGTGCAAGCCTGCCCAGTACTGGCCTTAGTTCCTGCTATTAGGCAAAAGACTGGCCACTCCTATACTTAAAAGGTCTTGGTTTGGGCCTTTAGGACTTGAGCGAATGTTTGGTCAAGAATATGTTTTAAAGACAGACGTAGTGGTGGTCTGGGCCATTCTCGAAAAAACCACATTTTGGACATTTTTTTCGAGAATGGACATTTCCCTGCTGCTGACTTTGGGTGCCTAGCACCTTAGGCCAAAAAGGGACTTTTTTTTAATATGCCCCTCCACGGGTCTAAGTTCTTAATACTGTTGAGTAAAAGGGCACCACATTATTTGGACCTTTAACTAAGCTGCGTTAGATACTAACAGGTACCTAATAATGTACTGTGGGATGCACTCAGGAGTTCTGTGGTAACTGTTAAATGTGAGCATGCTAAAATGTCTCTTTTCTTTTAGGGGCATTTCAAGGGCATCTATATTAGTATGCACTAAACTCCTGTCTAAATTTAAATCAGAACTTAAAACATTTTTATTTAAAGATGTTTATAATTCATAGGATTTCTAAATAAAGATATACAAGCAGGTCTCTGGAGTAGCCTGGTGGGCAATGCAGTGGACGGCAGAGAAAGGGAACCAGGCCCATATGCCACCCTAACTAGTACACTGTACTGCCTTATAGGTTACACATGCAGGCATAAGCGCTATTGGGGTGGTAGACAGGTGGGTACAGTAGGTTTGGGGAAGTTTTAGAGGGCTCACCATATAATCTACAAGGGTTATGGTGAGATGTGTACCTGGCACCCCTAATGTGAAGTAGACTACAGTGCTCCCTGGGGTGCCCCACGGCTCTGCTGGTATGTCTATATGGCCAATCCATGAAAAATGCTAGTCCCTCCTACATGCAAATGGATTATTTTTAGACTTTTTTTAAAATAATGAACAAAACATCTAGCTGGGCCATTTCAGAAAAAAAATAGCTGTCTTGCGAATTCGAAAATAGACATTTTCTCCATCCGATTTATGGACTTTTTTCTCAAAAGTCCAAAGTCGGACTTAGACATCCTATCAAAAATGCCCATCACTGAATATATGTATTTATATGGTCATTGTGCTGTCAATACACATTTAAAAGTCCTATTTTGCACAGAATATAGAGAATGGAATTAGAGAATGACACGGTGACAAAATTCATCACCGTTCCCATCCCCGCGGATAACCGCGGGAAACCATCTTCATGTCATTCTTTAAGGAGAGAGGAAAGAATCAGAGTATAATTGGGCACAACCACTGACCCACAAGCTTTGCTTTGAAGAATGCTGGTGTAGAAGGACCGAGGTTGAAATAGACACTAGAAAATGACATGGGATTATTTCCCGCGGTTATCCACGGGGACAGGAATGG
The DNA here is from genome assembly GCF_902459505.1 of Geotrypetes seraphini. NCBI lineage: Eukaryota > Metazoa > Chordata > Amphibia > Gymnophiona > Dermophiidae > Geotrypetes > Geotrypetes seraphini. The sequence goes on from NC_047089.1 coordinate 149,769,897, forward strand.
TGATGAATTTTGTCACCGTGTCATTTTCTAAATGGAATGTAAATGTCCAGGTCAGAATGTGATCAGTTCTGGTGGGATATTACAAAAACTCTGCATTGGGAGATCCTTTTCTAAATCACCTGCAAGAATACACATTGAAAGAAAAAATGAATGCCACAATCCCAGCAGTTTCCAGTAGATGTGTTGGCACTTTCACAAAGAGTGCTAAATTTCAAACTTCCACATATACAGTATATACTCGAATATAAGTCTTCCGTATTATAAGTCTTCTGTATTATATGTTTTGTCAGGTTAGTCGTATTTATTTGGTTTGTTTCCCCCAGATATTTGTAATTTTACTGTTTTGTACATCGCTTAGAATTTTGAATAAGCGATTAATCAAATCTATAATAAACTTGAAACTTGATCCAAATATAAGTCGAGACCCCTATTTTGCCCCCCCAAAAGGAGGAAAAATGATTGATTTGAATATAAGTCGGGGACTTAATATTCAAGTACCATGCCCTGCCAGGATCTGCACCCAGTGTCCCCTCCATCATGCCCTCCCCTGCAAGGTTCTGCACTCAGCCTCCCTCCCTGTCAAGTTCTGCACCCAGCCCCCTTCCCTCCCTGCTCTGCACTCAGTCTTATTCCCAACAAGCTGTGAACCAAGCCCCCTTCCCTGCCAGGCTCTGAATACTGTCCCCCCTCTCTGCCAGGCTCTGAACACTGTCTCACCTTCCGTCCCTGTACCCTCTTCCCCCTAAAAAGAGGCAACCTCATCAGTGATGTCACAATGGCTTGATTGTCCCATACTCCCCTCTGCCCTCTAACCCAGCCTGCAGATTACCAGTAACCATACCCCTTAACTTAAAGTTAAACCACCTAGTGGTAGGCCAGGACAGGAGGGATCCCTCCTGTCTCCTGCCCCGGCTGACACTAACAATTACCACCTTCCCTCCTTCCCTCCCTTGCGTACCTGTTTGTTCCCTGGTGGTCCAGCGTGTATCCCTTGCTGAAATCCTCCAGAAGATTGTAAAGGTAAGTAGCCAGCGGCGTACCCAGGCCGGCATGCAGCAGCGAGCTTTTTGTGCTGCCGGCCAGCCCTGCACTGCTCCTTGATAGGCTGCCGCAAGTTCTCGTGGGATTTGTGGTTCTCACAGATATATCCATAGGTGCCATAGGGAAACAAGCATCTATGTATAGTGAATGTAGAATAACAATGATATGAGGCCATAAGTATAGAATGAGTAGTAAGCTCCTAAGGAAACCCAACATGAGAACATAATACAATAATCAGAATATCCATATGGAGTCAAATTAAGGTTCAAAATAATACAGCAAAATCTGTAACTGTATTGATAAGCATTAATAAATAGAAATGGAAATAAAGTAACCCTTTTACTGGACTAATTTTAATACATTCTGTACTAACTTTTGGAGACCAAAACCTTCTTCCTCAGGATACTGTAACAGCACTGACCTGATGGAGGAGGTTCTGGCTTCTGAAAGCTAACTGAAAAATGTATTAGTCTAATAAAATGGTATTTTCTCTTCCATGTTTTGTGTTATTTCTATTTGTTAATTTGTAAAGAGATAATTATTAATTAGGTTTTTTTAAAAAATTTACTTCTGTTATCTTTTTTTTATTTTGCACTGTATTAGGGAACATATGTCATTCTTTCTGTGGTGTTGCATTGTATGCAGTCTGGCTTTTTAGTTTGTGATTACTTGTTCTATATTGGGTAAGGGTTTATATGTGTTCTGCATGAATGAAAAGGACATGGTTGCTGTTGGCATTGACTGTGCAGGATTAATCTGTATAAATCTAGCTTGTTTAGTTTTACATGTATTTATTTATTTGTTCAATTTTCTATACTGTTCACCCCAGAAAGCTCAGAATGGTTTACATGAATTTATTCAGATACTCAAGTATTTTCCCTGTCTGTCCTGGTGGGCTCACAGTTTATCTAAGGTACCTGGGACAATGGTGGGATTAAGTGACTTGCCCAGGGTTACAAGGAGCAGAATGGGGTTTGAACCCACAACCTCAGGATGCTTAGGCTGTAGCTTTAACTACTGTGCCACACACTCCCCCTTTTACAGTGGGTGTTTTGATATTCTAGTACTCATTGCAGTGTTTAATATGCTGCCTTTTCCTAGGTACACTCTTGTGTGACTCATGGATTATTAACAAAAATATTTTTTATACATATATAGAGGAGGGGGGATGTTTGGATACTATGAGTGGGATAGTAAACCCTCAATAAACTTGAATCTTGGAAACTTGGGTGTCAAATATGCTAGGTATGCCACTGATTAGAGCGAACATGATGATAAAAGGAACAGGATAATTTAGTCATAAATAAATTAAAAAGTGTGCCTGGTACAGCCATTTTTCACCCAGTAAGGGCTGCTTCAAGGACAAAATGTACCTAATGGTGTGAACCTGTCACTTTACCATAGGCATTACAGGACTTTCCACCTCAAGGGGCTGTGTTAAAAACTATATGTGCTCCTTGGAGCTCATGTAATACTCCACATGAAGATTTTTCCCCAATAGGTTTACCATATGGCTCCATAAAAAGGAGTATGACTTAAATATCATATAATCCACTCAGTTGGAGGGGTAAATTTAACAGTCATATACTATCATAGACAGTTATTCTTCAGGAAAAAAAAGCCTCAGAGTTGGAGCCTATGCGCAGTCTTTTCAAGGACTGAGGTTGTCAGCATTTTTACAGTCCATGTTTATGCTCCATAATCCAGTCATTGGCCGAAAACCTGATTTACTAATTAATCATTTTACTATTTTGATAATATTTTGATTTTTTTGTGTTTTTTCTCTTAGTGTATTCAAAAGTTTCAAAAGTACACCACCTCAACTGTTTGAAAAGAACTGACAGGTGATTACTTATCTCAATCAGTATTTGCTCTCGTAAGTGCCATCTAGTAAGCAGCCGGAACCATAATCGGAGCCGACCCGGCTAGCGTTTCTTTCTACAAATTAAAAAAAACATACAGTAATGATTAATTAGTAAATCAGGTTTTTGGCCAATGACTGGATCATGGAGTAAAAACATGAACTGTAACGACGCTGACAACCTCAGTCGATGAAAAGACTGCGCGTAGTGCTCAATCTCTGAGGCCTTTTTCCCTGAAGAATAACTGTCTATGATAGTGTATGACTGTTAAATGTACCCCCCCCAACTGAGTGGATTATATGATATTTAAGTCATACTGGTTATTTATACCACTCAGGTAGTCAGACTCCAGAAAAAGGAGGACAGAATGAGACATCTGGATTTTACTTCTATTGAAGTAAAACCCGGATGTCTCAATCTAACCTCCTTTTTCTGGAGCCATATGGTAGCCCTACCCATATATGTGTTTCTTTTGTACAATGGGGAATATATGTTTACCAGCTGATATTTGGCTGATGGCATTCAGCATGTCCTTAAAGGCTGGCTGCCACAGACTGAATAGGAGATGCCAAAACAGATCCGCAAAGAATCAGAAGTCTGTTGCTTCACAGGATTTTATTCACCACATAAAATTAGTATACATAAATTAATAATGTAATGTAATGTAATTTATTTCTTATATACCGCTACATCCGTTAGGTTCTAAGCGGTTACAGAAAATATACATTAAAATTATAAGTAAGGAAGGTACTTAGAAAATTCCCTCACTGTCCCGAAGGCTCACAATCTAACTAAAGTACCTAAAGAGTAATAGAGAAGTGAAAAGTAAAGATAGAGGAAAGATTAAGAAAATAAACATTCTAACAAGATTGTATTGAATTAAGTACTTTGGGATGGAGAAGAGAGGAGAGAAAGGTATAGATGTAGAAGGAGGAACTGTTGAACAAGGAATTCTGGGGAAATTTAAATAGTAGAAGTAGAACAAGACAAAAAACAAATGGCAAAACAATGAATAAGATTAAAAATAATTAGATAAACTGGAAAAAAAGAAAAAATAAAAAACATTGACTTCAGTCTAAAGTTTCAGCTTCAATTTCAAATCTCCTTCTCTGTGATGGTCTTCTTCATATAATCCTTATATAATAACATACATAAAATAGTATATTCAAAAATAATTAAAATACCAACACAGCCATGCTTTGTCATTGCAAGTTCTTTGTCAGGGGCTGAAACAACCAAAAGGTGTCATCACAAAACAAAACCTATTGGTATAAACTTCTCCATTCTCTTTAACAGCAGAAACAGTTTCTCCCCCTGTACAGGCAAAGTCAGACTTGGACAAAGAAAGGAGTCACTCTATCAAATCTGGTAACAGAACAGATAAGCCACACAGCTTTTTAAGTATAGCTTTTGAGCAACCAACATAAATACTATTACTATAAACCCATTGAGATAATAGTAGTGCCTGAACTATCAAGGCGAATCTAAGTAAATCAAAATATTTCATAAAAGAACACAATTTCATCGATAGAAGAAAAGATAACTTAACCAAAAGATTGGACACCCAAAATGAGTGCTGTGGATTCAATTGAATACTGGTCCTTATCCAGCTGAAAAGAAAGATTGGTCCATCATCAAGGGTCATCAGGAGTTACTCATTAAAATGTATGTGTGTGTGTGTGTGTTGGAGGGGGGGGGTTCTTTATTTAATTTGAGTTTATAATTATGAATCCAGTTATAAATGGCGTCCATATAGCATTTTAGTTGATTTTGACTCTCAACCCAATCAAAACTGACTGGGGAGCATTTATTATTTTAAAAATTTCTATACCGCCAAATATCTCCAGCAGTTTCCAAAATAATATGCATAAAAGCAAAAAAAAATGCACATACACTAAAACATAACAATCCAAAATCATCACACATATAGCTATTGACACAAAGAATGTCCTTTGCAATGCTTTCAACAAATAGTCATCTGCTTTAAATTAAGGGAAAGCAAGACAGTTTCAGAGGAATAATTATCATATCATATTAGAAATAAGCATCAACAAATAGCTTAGGGCTCCTTTTACTAAGGTACGCTAGCGTTTTTAGCGCAAGCTAGCTGAAAAATTACCGCCTGCTTAAAAGGAGGTAGTAGTGGCTCACGCGCCTTTGTAAAAGGAGCCCTTAGTCTTAAGCAGTTTTTTTTAAAGGTGGAATATTCGACACATAATCTTATTTGACCAGATAATTTATTCCATAAAGACATCCCAGCAATAGTAAACATTTTCGTTCCTGTAGACATATACGGCCTCTTTTACAAAGCCGCGCTAGCGGCTGTGCTGTGCTAACGGCCTCAAAGCCCGTAGAGATTTAAAGGGCTTTGGGGCTGTTGCCAAGTGACAGCTGCTAGCGCGGCGTTGTAAAAGAGGCCAATAATTTATGGTTGTAGATTATTGATATACTAGCTTCATACTACCAACTGATCGCAGGGCTTTACTGTGCCTATATATCTTCCAGAGACACTGGAATCAGTATGGTACAAGTCGGTGCAGAGTTTGATCACGGTGATGTTGTCAGCATATATCAGAGATTTAAAATACAATTTGTCCAATCGAAATCCAAGTGACTGCACTAGTACACAAAATATCTCCAATTAGGTAGGAGAATATTCTATAACAGAAGCTAAAATTATATGATTATAGAATACTAGTATAACCATCCGCCACGCACATTCCCTGACCTTGTTTAAAAGCAGACTAAAACCCACCTTTTTTTAAAAAAATTATTTATTAGTCATTTTCATAAACATATCAAGTATACACTTGTAGAGAAAGGCGGAGCTAATCAAAGAATATAAATTTCTCTATTTAGATTAACCACAATCAAGACAAAATAAACATTAATCACCTCAAGTCCTCAAATCATAAATCCAAGAAGTAGAGCAGCGAGCGTACTGAAATAGATCATAGAAATATAAAGAAAGGAAAACAGGGATACAATCAACTGAAGGAAGTGACCAAATTAAACATTGAGCAAACAAGTTGTTGTCCCAGCTTTCAGTTGTGCAGCTGACAAAAAGGCTGTCAGTTGTGTAGGCTCAAATAAAACATATTTTTGCTTTTGATACAATATCACACATTTACATGGGTGACGTAGAAAGAAGGAAGCTCCAAGAGCAATAACTCCCGGTTTTAAAATCAAGAGTTCACTTCAACGCTTCTGGGTATCTCGTGCCAGATCCAGAAACATTTGTATTCTAAATCCCAAGAATTATTTTAACTTATTTTTAAAGTAAAGTCTCAGCAACCAGTTTTTATCTGGTGTCAAGGCAACAGTAAGAAGTAAAGTTGCAGGTGTCGCTATTTCCTTATCCGACTGCATCTGTAATTTTTGATATTGTCCTTCATCCCTTCGTATGGGCAAATAATAGACCTGAGTAAACGGTAAAACCCACCTTTTTAATATAGCCTTCAATCCATAACCCCACTGCCAACCAACTAGCAAGCAGATTAATCATTCCTTTTAATTGTATCCATGATATCCTGTTTGTCTGTCTTGTTTGTTTAGATTGTAAGCTCCTTCGAGCAGGGGCTGTCTTCTTCGTGACTCTGTACAGCGCTGTGTACGTCTGGTAGTGCTATTGAAATAATTAATAGTAGTAGTAGTAGTAGTAAGATACTTTAACATATAGGCAACCAACTTATTTAGTAACCAACTATAGACCAGTAGTATCCATTCCATTTATTGTAAAAATCATGGAAGGATTGCTACATAGCCAATTGATGGAATATCTTGACCAGTTCTCTCTTCTGCATGAAACTCAATCCGGTTTTAGGCCTTTGTTTAGCACTGAGACAGTAATGGCGGCTATCTTGAATAATTTGCATTTCTTGTTTAGTAAAGGCCTTAACGCCCTGATCATGCAATTTGACATGAGTTCTGCCTTCGACTTGGTGGACCATGGGAAACTGTTACAATGCTTAGACACAATTGGAATCAGAGGAGAGGTGTTAAACTGGTTTTGAAGTTTCCTTATATCCCGCACCTATCTAGGCGTTCTGGGCATTCTAATTTTCATTTCTTCTGGCGTTCCTCATCCATACTCAGCCATGGAGCCTCTCCTGCCCATTTAAATCACTTTGAATATTGGACAGATGATTCTTAACCCATTTCCTCAGCTTGCACCAGCAGTTGCAATGTAGTCTCTACGTCAGACACAGAGGCAGGCTACAGTGGAGAAAATGAGATGTGTCCTACCACCCTATCCCATGCAAAGAGACAAGACTCCATTCAAAATGGTTACATGGTACATAGGTCAAATAATTGCTTTAGATCAGGGCTGCCCAAGTCCAGTCCTCGAGATCTACTGGCAGGCCAGGTGTTCAGGATATCCACAATGAACATGCATGAGAGAGATTTGCATACCAAGAAGGCAGTGCAGGCATAGCTTTCTCATGCATATTCATTGTGGATATCATGAAAACCTGGCCTACCAGTAGATCTCGAGGACCGGACTTGGGCAGCCCTGCTTTAGAGTATCAACTTTTATAGGTTGTGAAAAAAAAAAGGGATTTAAGTGGCTGCTCCCAGTGGCGTAGTAAAGGGGGAGGGGAGCGAGGGGGGCGGTCTGCCCTGGGCACCATGTTGGTGGAGGGTGCCGGCACCCCTCCTCCTTTCTGCCCCCTCTACCTCTTCCCACTCCTCTCCTTGCATTGCGCATGCCCCACCCCTTCCCTTCTTTTGTACCTCTAGTTGATCACCGCCGTGTGCAACAACTTCAATGTATTCCTCACAACCACGTCAGCTCTCCCAGTGACGTCACTTCCGGGTGCTGTGCAAAGGAAGTGACATCAGAGGGAGAGCCACTGGGGTCACAAGGAGCATGTTAAAGTTGTTACTCGTATGGGGAAGGGAAGGAGGGTGCAAATGACAGGGGGTTTTGGGAAGGAGCAGGGGGCAGGGGAGGGGCACCTCCATTCCGGGTGCCTCTCACCCTCGCTATGTCACTGGCTGCTTCATCTGTTAGACCCAGAATACAAAGTATCCAGTAAAAGAGCATTTAGCAGACAGGAGATCTACTCTCTGTTCATTGGGGAGGCACTGGTGGAAGCAGGTAGGGCACTGGCAGTAGACACGTAGGCACTGGAAGCAACAGACAGAGCATTGTGGCCCAGGCAGATACACAGTCCCACAAAATCTGCCACAGATACACACGTTATTGAAAAAGAATGCCTATCTTCAAAAAGAGAACACACTCTAAATAGCATTCCCCCCAAAATGGAAATGTATGTAGATGTTGCAAATGACACAGAACACGAAACAGAGTGAAAAAAATGCGGGCTGTCCATCTTGACTGCTGGCATCTTCATAAAATTCTCGTAATTCTGGTCATTACTGTGGAAAAGTATGGGCTAGTTACCTAAACCCCCTGGATTTCTCTCTATGCTATTGTAGTACACTTCTCCCTCCGTATTCACGGTTTCAGCATTCGCGGTTTCAATTATTCACGGATTTTACTTTGCTGGCTCCTCCCCCCAAATTACATCAGCTTGCATAGAGAAATCACTGATTCCCAGCACTTTCTTCACCGTGTTTTGCCTCTCCTTCAGGAACAGGCCAGGTCTCCCACCATGTTCACGATAGTTTTTAATAGAAAACAGCGAATAACATATGAAAAAGTTATTTGCGGTTTCAAATCGTGCACTCAGCACTGTTGCTCATACCCTTCATGGTCTAGCGTGGTACAATGATGACACTCAGGCGCTTGTCAACTCAAGTGGAATTTATTCGGCCGCAGCCATAACAGCACAATTACATCAAACTGTTATCAACTGAACATCATAATCAAGCATGAAAGGTGATGAACTGTACACAGTAACCGCACTTCAGAAAATGGCATAACACACAATGTACATCACCAGGCAACATATAAGGAACTGATGGTCAGGCGCACAGCATCTGGCTCTCTATCCCGCACAATGTGGGGCGCCGTACAAGCTTCCCCAGCTCACCGGACCCTTCCCGTTCAAGGAGGTGTCCCCTCGTCAGCTGTACGTTGTTGTGAAGATCATGGCCTGGCCCCCTGCCGTCCAAGCAAGGCGACGTGCCCCATGTCTTAACCACTGTAAAGATGTCAGCCTTCTACCCATATGCTGTGCTTACCTGCCACCTGCCAGACTGGCTGCGACAGTAGTGAAGGGTGGGCGGGAGGGAAGTCGCGTCGATCTCCCTGGACCGCCGTCGGGAAAAGGGGCGACCTCCCTTCCGCTTCCCCCTCATCTCCTAACCCTCCCCTCCCCCCTCCCTCGCTGATTGGCGTTTCCTATCCTCCTCCCTCCCCCCCCCCCTCCTAGCTATTCGCTCCGGCTTCAGGCCGATTTGGCCTCGCTCCTCCCTATACGGGATCGGAGCTTGTTCTCAAATCGTGCACTCAGCACTGTTGCTCATACCCTTCATGGTCTAGCGTGGTACAATGATGACACTCAGGCGCTTGTCAACTCAAGTGGAATTTATTCGGCCGCAGCCATAACAGCACAATTACATCAAACTGTTATCAACTGAACATCATAATCAAGCATGAAAGGTGATGAACTGTACACAGTAACCGCACTTCAGAAAATGGCATAACACACAATGTACATCACCAGGCAACATATAAGGAACTGATGGTCAGGCGCACAGCATCTGGCTCTCTATCCCGCACAATGTGGGGCGCCGTACAAGCTTCCCCAGCTCACCGGACCCTTCCCGTTCAAGGAGGTGTCCCCTCGTCAGCTGTACGTTGTTGTGAAGATCATGGCCTGGCCCCCTGCCGTCCAAGCAAGGCGACGTGCCCCATGTCTTAACCACTGTAAAGATGTCAGCCTTCTACCCATATGCTGTGCTTACCTGCCACTACCCGTGATAGCGAAACCTCGCTTATCGCGGGTTCCCCCCAAGTGTCATGGCTGCGGCCCCGCACACGTTAACATATGCCATATATCCAGACCGATGTAGACCGCTGTCCTCTAGCAAATAGACTTGTGTTTTATTATTATATATACATCCACCTATTGAGTTTCTTGCGAGTTAGTTATCTCCACGGCTGTGCGAGATCTCACACCTTTCCTACTTACCGGGGTATAATAGTTATCTCCACGGCTGTGCGAGATCTCACACCTTTTCTACTTACCGGGGTATAATAGTTATCTCCACGGCTGTGCGAGATCTCACACCTTTTCTACTTACCGGGGTATAATAGTTATCTCCACGGCTGTGCGAGATCTCACACCTTTCATACTTACCGGGGTATAATAGTTATCTCCACGGCTGTGCGAGATCTCACACCTTTCATACTTACCGGGGTATAATAGTTATCTCCACGGCTGTGCGAGATCTGACACCTTTCATACTTATGGGACCACAATAAGCTGCAGGCTGAGGATAACATTCGTCTACATTTAACTTGTTGAGTATATTCCGAGTTCTATATCCTGCTGGCTGAGAATAAACCATCGGTCCGCATTGCTGGCTGAGGATACCATCGGTTCGCGTTTTCTGGACTAACTGTACACTGTTCGTGGTCTCTAGCGCCCACAGAATCAATGTACTGAGGAACTTCAGCTGTTAAAACCGTACCCAAGGTACCTATACCCTGTAACTGTGACCCTAAGTATCCCGTCACCACCCTAATCTCAGAATGTGAGACCAGTAATGCTTTCGCAAACAATCAGGGAAGCCTTCATGTAAACCCTAATTATCTCTTGAGGTGCTGTAAGCCGTACGTTAAACCTCGTAATGTAAAACATAAGTATGAAGGTCCTTGAGGTAATGTGCGCCAACATGTGAGGCAACAGCCATCCCTCAACCTGATGTAAACCGAGTAGTAACATCCCTAAACCGAATGTATATCCAACATCCATCCCTCAACCTGATGTAAAACGAATAGTAACCTCCATAAACCGAATGTATCCCTGATTTTCGAATTGTAAATTTTGCTACCAATCTAGGGAAAGCACTGTTGAGGTAATGTCACCTAATAGGGAAGGTTCTTCGGCTAAACTATAAGGTAAAAGATGTAAGCCCCTCAATAAATGTAAGGTAGTGCCACTCTTGAGGTTATGTAACCTAATATAAACCATCCACGATGTAAACCGCGCATTGTAACATCCATAACCCGAATGTAGACCCTGATTTACAAACAGCAATAAACTCTATGTGAGCCCTATGTACCGCCCGATCATACGCCCCCTAACACCCTTCATAACCTTCATAAAACTGAGCGTTCGTTCTTACCTCGCAGATGTTGACTCTCCTCTGAGTAGGGGACTCATTACGTTATTTCCTTCTGAGTAGGGGACTCCTTACGTTAGAGGAGGTACACACACTGTTGTCAGTAGCATCACCCCGTATAAGGGCGCGGTATGGTAAAGGAGACCTCAAGGAAGGCAAATGAGGGCTCAAGGCCAACGTCTTACTTCCCGTTCTGCAGGTAATAAGGTCGTAAGCACAGTGGTATTGAGTGAGGCACCAAACAGTTAATACATGCATGAGGTACGCATGAAGTGAGGGCAACACAACCCTTGCCTGTAGCACCCCGTATAAGGGGCCGCCATGGTCATGGAGCAAATCCAGGAAGCCAAATATGAGGGCTCAAAGCTGTAAGGTCTATGTCGTAGTTCCCCTCTGGCTAAGTAGAAATTCGTAGATGAATGGAGGAAGAAAATGATACCATGGAGACCAAGAGTCTTATTGAAGAGGGATTGATACTACCTGGATATGGTCCCCTCGATTGAGGATGAAAGTTTTAAGTGGTGAACTGACCATGTTAAGGATGGTACTTAGATGCGTACTCATGGTGCACGTAAGATGAGGAGCTGCTCCTTAGATGCGTACTCATGGTGCACTTAAGATGAGGAGCTGCTCCTGGCGCCCCACTCATGGGCGCCCCTACTCAGAAACGATCCGCTGTTAGGCCCAGTTAAGGATGGTACCTAGATGCGTAATCCTGGTGTACTTAAGATGAGGAGCTGCTCGGAAAAGATCCGCTGTTAGGCCCATCCTAAGGCCACTGGAAGAGGACATAGTAATTCGTTGGGTAACATATTAATGATGGAGCAATTATGCGCTAACATTTATGAAAGCAGATATCATTGTGTGTCTCCCATAACCTCACATAGAAGAAGTTGGTGGCTAAGGAAAGGGGTCTATCTTTGTGACTCAACCAGCATGAGTTGAATCTCTCGGTCTCCGGATAAATAGATAATGGTTACGGCAGATGGGCAGCCTAGATGGTCCTGACGGGTCTCCCTCGCCATTCGGTTTATTGAGATACAGGGGACACATCATGGAGTGCCGTATGACATCTTTTATTACTTCACTATAAACTTGGTGGACTTGATGAGGCTTCTTACAGGGGAGCAGACTCGCCGAGGGACTTGGGGCTGGAAGGCCGAAGGGAAGCAAATGAAGCTGTCCGGGGCAACAGAATGCTAGATCTCGAAGGAATCAGTACTACAGGCATGGTGTGTCCAGAAATGCGACAAAGATGGTTACGTGGTAGGAGGAGGTGCCGTACTGTGAAAGATTAACGAAAATCATCCTCTTCTTTCGCAAACAGAGGAGAATGAGAGGGGACATGATCGAAACATACTCCGGGATCGATCATAAGGGAAAACACCCTCCATGTATTCAGGAAAATCCAGACAAGTTCCGCTGAGGCCGCCACACAAGTGGACTGCTGGGCCCGCTGGACCGCCGGTCCGACCCCGCAGCCACCAATCCTATGTTCTTAACTTCAGTGCTAAATTAATAAAAGAAAGATACCTATGTGAGAGAATAATCAAGGCAGTTGTGTGAGGAAACAAGGGTAACATGAGTCCAGAAAATTTTTTTTTTTTTTTTGATTGTTTTGGACACTTAATAAGAGACTATCCCATAATACCAACTGTCCAAATTGCTATGTTAATAGATTTAAAGGTCCTCCGCAGTCAAATCCCCAGGATAAGAATTATAGTATCATTCTAACATGATGATTGGACGGATGGCTAGGCTAGAGATAACCCCGAAAAGCAGTGAATTTAAAGACTATGTACTTTTAACAGGCTGTGGCTTTCCCCATGTCTTTCTCAATATCAGACTATGGACCTATCCGTGGAAACCCGTCCAAACATTTTCCAAACCAGCAACAGTATGCGCTCCCGCCACAACCTTGGCACTGCGCTCCAGAGCCCAACTCTTATTCTCTGATTTGAAAATATTTCTTCCTATAAGTTTTAAAGTATTTACCTGTAATTTCATCCCTCAGTCTGTAATTTTGAAAATTTGATCCGCTTCTACTCCACTCAGGGTTTTGTAGACTTCAATCACATCTCCCCCAAGCTGTCTATCCTAAAGCTGAAGAGCCCCACTCTCTCCAGTCTTTTCCCACAGGAGAGGAGCCTCCCGCTCCCTCCTGGTGCCATCTCCGATCTGGCGAGAAAGGAATCACCGACAAGGAAGAAAGCTCCACCCCGAGGGCAGATCCTGCTGACCAACAACGGGGCCCAACACTGGAAACATGGAAAGAGTGCAATAGAAGAAAAGGAAGAAGGAAAACCCACCAAGATACCTACATGGCATAAATGCGCTCGAGAAAAGTATCTTTCATATGATAGGAATCTCTGGAATGAGGAGGCTTAGGATGAAGTTGAAAGGGAACAGACTCAGACGTAACCTCAGAAAATACTCCTTCACAGAAAAGCTTAGTGAATGCTTGGAATTGACTTCGGTAGAGGTGAAAATGTATCCAAATTCCAGCAAGCTTGGGATAAGTACATTTCCATACCCTTTACCATCTTGGTCGCTCTTCTTTGAATCTTTTAATGCCACTAGAGATAGGAGAACAGAACTGAACGCAATACTCCAGATGAGGCTACACCGTGGAACGATACAGGGGCATTATAATATTCCTAGTCTTCTTAACCATCCCTATTATAATAATTCCTAGCATCTTGTTTGCTTTTTGGTCCCCACCGCACATTGGGTGGAAGGTTTCATCGTATAGTCTACAATGATACCCAGATCCTTCTCATGGGTGCTAATCCCCAAGGTGAACCCACAAAGGAGACTGCCCCAACTTTTTTGTTTGGCCTGATAACTTTTCAGCAGCCCCTCATAGTGGTTTAACAGAACCTGCTTGTCCTTTGCAATTGAAACTGAGATATAGATGTACCATTGGCTAGAAATTTTTTTTTTTTTTTTTATATCATATAAAATTAAAATTACAACCCAAAGTCTGCTCTTTATCATTAAGATGTCAAAATAATTTGTTATACTAGTTGTGACTCTGAAAATTCAACAGCACTGCATCAGGCAAACCACTAACAGAGCCCTCCTGGCCACGTGGGAGATCGTGGGTCGAGCAGCACTCTGGCTTAATGGGGTGGGACAGTAAAGTGGGCAGACCTGATGGGCTACATAGACCCCCTCTGCCGTCATCTTTCTATGTCTCTATGTTTATATGATAGAATGCTTATCACCATATTTATACAGAAAACTTTTATATTGTAATGTAGAATGAACATTATAACATGGATAGTATGGCGAGGCAGAATGCTAGGAACAACAGCTATTTAATGTGTTAATGAGTTATTTTATATAGTTAATGAGTAGATTTGATAATGAGAGTTGCAATAAGGTGATTATTATATGATGGTAGAATTATATCAATAGTTGTTGCACAATGAGATATTTTAAAGTTTGTGACATGCCATAATGATCTGTTTTAAGAATTGTAAACCACTAGAGCCCTAAAATTTTTTTTTTTTTTTTTTTTTTTTGTTTAGCGGTACGCCGCCCACTTCCCGACCAGCTAACCCCGACGTGGGAAAAACGCACACCGGGCCACCCCACCGCCGCAATCGACGATGGCCTGGTGGTCTCCCGCCCGGAGGCCAAACACACTTCCCCCCCCCCCCCCCACGCGGCAGCCGGGGCCGTCCCCACAAAAAAGCCAGCAGCCGCAGCCCCCCTGGCGCCCTGGGCGGTTGACCGCCACCTGGCTCGGCGCCCGCGCGGCCGGCCGAGGCAGGAGCAGGGCAGGCGGGAGGCGAGATGGGGCCCCGGGTGGAGGCCGGGGCGCGCATGCCGTGTGGTCCAGTGCATCGCGCCCGGCCCGGGGCAGGAGAAGGGCGGCTGGGAGACAGCGACGCGGCCGCCAGAGGTCGGAAAACCCCAATCCCCCCTCCCACACCGCCGGGCCGCCCAGGGAGGGGAAGGACGCCAGCCTGCGCGGCGGCCCTCCCGAGACGCTCCTACCTCGCAGGAACCAAGGGAGCGTCTCGGCGGGCTCTGGCAGACCGCGGCTCAACAAGGGAGAGTCGGGGTGGGTGAGACGCGACCCGCGCCGCGCGCGACCCAGCAGGAGCGAGCGCGCGCAGAGCGAGCCGGCGAAGCACATGGGGAGACAAACCGAAGTCGCGTCGATCTCCCTGGACCGCCGTCGGGAAAAGGGGCGACCTCCCTTCCGCTTCCCCCTCATCTCCTAACCCTCCCCCCCCCCCCTCCCCCGCTGATTGGCGTTTCCTATCCTCCTCCCCCCCCCCCCCCCCTCCTAGCTATTCGCTCCGGCTTCAAGCCGATTTGGCCTCGCTCCTCCCTATACGGGATCGGAGCTTGTTCTTTCTGTATTTGCGGTTCTGTTAATCCCCTATCACAGCAAATATGGAGGGAGAAGTGTAGAGTAATCTCCAAATCTGTATGGAATACTATAGAAATTCTTGGAGATACTGATTTTCTCTTGCTGATTTTCCAATACAATATAGGTAGCAGTTCTTAAAATACTAATTAGACTAGCCCTAGTTGCAATTTCCACTATAGAAGAAAGATAAGAATTCTACACATATAGTACTTAAAGAGGGTAAATTTGTAAAGTCGCATCTAGATAATATGTATGCTCCTACTTGACTTTATAAAATATGAGCACATTTTTATTATTATTATTTTTAAATTCTTTATTGATTTTCCAAATTTTGATAGTGCAATACAAATATATTAAACATGAGCATTATACATAACACATTTAAAATACACAAAATTAATACTTTACCAATCCTTTTCTCCCTCCCTTCCTCACATAATTATTACACTACATATGCATATATTATTGCAATATTATAGATAAATAGCTTTAGCAAACCCAAATACCTTCCCCCACCCCACCCCCCTGGATGTGTAAGGAATCTGTAAAAAGGGAAAATACCTGACATTCATTGCAATTCAACATATGCAGTCAATGGGCTCCACACCTTATTGAATATCACATTCATTCTCATATTTTTACGTGGAACAAATATTTGCCCACCAAAATGTGTAATTCAGTCTGCCGTAACTCTTCCAGTTACGTGTAATAATCTGGATGGCTTTTCCGGTTATAATCAAGAAGAGCCGGTTTTTATATCTATCTAAAGAAGGCTTAATATGCTTGAGGGCTGGTGTAAATGATAAAACATACTTCTGCAAGTTTGCACATTAAAAAAATCTTAAAATCTATATGTAAGTGTGGACTCCACCCATGCTCTGCCTAAACTCCTCCCTGTGCAAGCCCACAGTGAAAGGAGACACTATAAACTTAAACATGTACTTTCATGTTAGTTGATATTTTATAAGAGGTCACTTAAATGCATAAGTGTCTGCTTGCTTACATAAATAACTAAAATACTGTCATTTATGTGCATCACATTTTCTAAAAATATCTGGTTTCTTATTAAAGTACACCAAATATAACTACCTAAACATGAAAAGAGGAAGAAATTTTAGGTTAGGACAAGCAAAATTCTAAGGTCATTCAACAGTTGCACAGTTGTTTTATTCCATTTATTTTAAAGTTACAGCATTAAAACAATCTTCAGTTCTGCATCATTTGAAGAAATGGGGGCTTTTTATATTTTGATTCAGTGAAGCAAAGATGACACAGGTTGGGGAAAAAAAAAACTGTTATATCTTGCCAGTATATGAATTCACTCTTCCTTCCCCTAATCCTGTTCTTACAGGGCCCTTGCTCTGAAAGCAGATAATTTTGGTGGGTCCTGAAAGAAAGCCAGTGGCTTGAATTCCTGCCACCAGCCCCTGGATAATGAATAGGCCTAATGAATGCTAGTAAGTGGCAGGAATCTGTGACCAGCTGCATCAAGGCAGGTAATACAGCTCAGATTTAATTGGGAGCAGGTACTGGAAGGCTGTATTACTTTAATTGGTGAGGGGTTTTCTAAATGGAAAGGACAAAGTATAATGGACAAATTGTGCTGCACAATGGCACTTAGGCCGGGATTGTATGCATCCGTTAATCTGCTGAGGAATGAGGCAATTCTAAACAATTTTCTCAGTGAAACCAACTCCCGAGAGCTTGTCCCCTTTTGTCCTCCCTTGGGAAAATGCAAGATTGAAACAGAAAATACCTTTACTGAGGCAATCATTTGCCACGTGTGGAAAGCGGATACAGCTGTAAACTATGAAAAAGGGATCTTTGTAGCACAATAAAGGATGGAAAAAGAGATAAAGCTGGGGGATAACAGTGGACCTGTCACTGCATCCAAAGGAGGGATAAAGTGATGACATTTACAGTGACAGATGAGACTGTAAAGAGAACTCAGGACAATTTAGTGCAGGGAATTTGATATTTAAAAGAAAGAGCTCTGATAATTAAAAGTAGCATTATATTAAACTGTTATGCACGTCATTAAAGGCAGAAAGGAACCGGCGTCTTTTGAAAAGTTAATGATGCAGAAAACCCCTTTTCTTAAAACTTATTATTTTTTTATGAAACCTATTTGAACGTTGAACATACACTGCAAGATTAATTAGCAGTGATTTTCAATGAGAAATAATGGTATTCAGTGGTATGACATACATTGCACATAGTGCAGCCAAAGAAACTGTACCAAATGTCTTTTTTGCAGTCTAGTTTTTCGATTGTATGGAGCAGAAAGCATGTATAGACAATTAGATATAGTGAACTTGAATATACTGTATACACAGGGGTGATATGATAGAGGTCTATAGAATACTGAGTGTAGGGGAAAGGATAGATGTGAATCGCTTGTTCACTCTTTCCAAAAATACTAGGACGGGGGGGGGGGGGGGACGGGACATGCAATGAAGCTACTAAGTAGTAGATTTAAAACAAACCAGAGAAAATATTTCTTCATACAACATGTAAATAAACTCTGAAATTCATTGCCAGAGAATGTAGTGAAATCAGTTAGCTTAATGGGGTTTAAAAAAGGCTTGGATAATTTCCTAAAAGAGAAATCTATAGGCCATTATTGAGATGACTTGGGGAAATCCACTGCTTATTCCAAGGATAAGCAGCATAAAATCTGTTTTGCTACTTGTGATCTAGCTTGGTATTTGGGACCGGGTTTGGCCACTGTTGGAAACATGATGCTGGGCTTGATAGACCAGTATGGCAATTCTTATGCTTCATGTTAGTCTGCCATACTGATGTGATTTAATTGATAATTTAATGAGATCTACTGTGCTGTACATACTAACATACTGTTTTGAATGAATATTATTTTCTTATAGCAATGATGCATTCTGATTATTTAAAGTTGTGTAATAACATCACCACTATCAGAATATACCATGATCAATTTGCATATAACTTCCCATGCTATTGTACTTCTGCTGTTGAACTGTACTGAATGTGACAACTACATACCAATTGCAAAATCGTGAGAACAAAACTTGTATCAAGTGAATTTTTTGCTAGACCTCAAACACCCAAGGCACTATTTATTGTCTTTCCTAGTGCCCTTACTGGGGTGGTGTTTTCATCATTGGTCTTAGCATGATGACATATGCAAATATATTTTTTAATATATTGATTGTAAACAGGCTATATATAAATTATAAAGTGCATAAAGTGCTGTAAGGGAAAGGCACTTATCTTTTTGCCTGACGGTTGCTCAACCGTTTCACTGTTGGTTTCATCAGGGGCTATCGCCTCTTTGAATACAGACACCAATAAATATGGTGGAAAAAGGCTTTTATTAAAAGCCAAAAATAACGCTATTCTCCCCACTGCATACTGCCTTGGATGTTTGAGGTCTAGCAAGAAATTCACTTGATACAAGTTTTGTTCTCACGATTTTGCATTTGATATTCATTTATTGGACATTACTTAAATTTCCTTGTCTAGTTGAACTACATACTAATGCCACTAAAGAAATCAGGACACATTCTAACTAAAAATAAAACAATCGAACAGACAAAAAGAGAGTTGGAGGTACACCCATGTACATGTCATTCAATGGTTTAAATCGTAACTTTGTAAACTCACATTTCACTGGGAATAGTGCATCCATTATTTCCTTATTTTGATAACACATGATGTACAAATTTTACTTCTAGAGTGATCTGGATCTAGCAAGTCTATACAAGTTGTTTAACCTTAATGGGTTAAGAGAGCAATTGTAATTGTGAGTTTCTATTAGTGGTGTCTTAGCTTCTGTGTATTTCATTACGGGCAAGAAAGGGAGAGGGATTGTGTGTCCTTCAGTGTCCATGTAGGCCTGGCAAAGGGAGGAGAAAAGCAAAATGAAACAAAAAGCGAGTGTTGAACAGGCTTTCCCAGGATCCCCAGGTGGGTTTCGTGTGTTGCCTAGGCTGAAAATGAGACAGATTCAGCTTTCTGCATTGCATGTAAGGGCTGAATTATCTTACCTTTGCCATTGTTCACAAGTAAAATTAAATGTACAAAGGAGAGCTTTATTTCTGAAATTTATGTTGCCCTGTTTGGCTTTATTTAGGGAGAGGCCCAAAAATTTAGTTGAAAACTTAGAAGAAACCTCAAAAGTATCCTTGGTAGAATAGCTTTAAGAGATCCTGGATTAAGTTTTTGGATTTTTTTTTTTTTAATGCAGTTATAGCCTTAGCTTTGTGGAGACTGCTAAAAGGTTCTTTTTATCTGTTGCAAACTAAGCAATGTAGTGGGCAAAAGCACAACAGACATAAATTCAATGTCCGGCAACATGATGCATGACCTACTCCTACTGAAGCGCTGGTCTAGGTCCTGACAACTCAACTTCAATGCCAAAAAATGCAAAGTCATGCACCTGGGCAGCCAAAATCCATGCAATACTTACACCCTTAATGGCGAGATCCTAACAAGAACTGAAGCAGAACGAGACTTAGGGGTGATCGTCAGTGAGAACATGAAGACTGCCAATCAAGTGGAGCAAGCTTCATCCAAGGCAAGGCAAATCATAGGTTGCATACGCAGGAGTTTCGTCAGCCGTAAGCCTGAAGTCATTATGCTATTGTATAGATCCATGATGAGGCCCCCACCTGGAATGCTGTGTGCAATTCTGGAGGCCGCATTACCGTAAGGATGTGCTGAGACTGGAGTCGATCCAGAGAATGGCCACCCGGATGGTCTCGGGATTCAAGGATCTCCCGTACGAGGAATGGCTGGATAAGTTGCAGCTGTACTCACTCGAGGAACGCAGAGAGAGGGGTGACATGATCGAGACATTCAAGTATCTTACGGGCCGCATCGAGGTAGAAGAAGATATCTTCTTTTTCAAGGGTCCCGCGGCAACAAGGGGGCATCCGTGGAAAATCAGGGGCGGGAAACTGCACGGGGACACCAGGAAATTATTTTTCACTGAAAGGGTGGTTGATCACTGGAATAGTCTTCCACTTCAGGTTATTGAGGCCAGCAGCATGCTTGATTTTAAGGCCAAATGGGATAGACACGTGGGATCTATTCACAGAGAAAGGTAGGGGAGGGTCATTGGGGTGGGCAGACTAGATGGGCCATGGCCCTTATAGGCCGTCTATTTCTATGTTTCTATGCTTCAAAGATCACCTCCATTTTATCTTTTGAGTAGAAAGACACTGAAGTCTGAGGATATGCTTTTGTAAGTTATTATTAGAGATTTCTGGAACATGACATAATGATCTGGAAGGGTTGCATAGAACCAGATGTTTTGAGGAGTAAACATTTTTGAATCATAAATTCTAATATAATATAATAATTATTGTCATCCAGTGATCACCACATGGTATGGTTTAATATTGACAGATGTTGAGAGGGCTCATTTGAAAGTGAAGGTTCTAAACTTTAAAAAAACCTAACTTTATTCAGATTGGGGATTATGTCAAGGAATTGTTGTCTGGATGGGAATATCTGGAAGAAGTAGGAAAGCAGTGGGCAAAATTGAAAGGAACTTTTATAAGGGCAACAAACCATTTTGTAAGAAACATAAGTAAAAGTAAGAGGACCAGAAGACAATAGCGTACCTAGGGGGGAGCGGGGGGGGGGGGGGGGCGTTCCGCCCCGGGTGCATGCCCCAAGGGGGTGCACAGGAGAGAGCTGGACGGGGGACCCGCGGGGTTAAATATAACTCAAGCCGCGAGGCTCGTCTTCTGCTCCTATTGCCCTGCCGCTCACATATAGCTGATCGGAAGTCTTTCCCGATGTCAACGCTGACGTCGGAGCGAGGGCTTAAGCAAAGCCTGCCCTCTGACGTCAGCGCTGACGTCAGGAAGACTTCCAATCGGCTTTGTGTGCGCGGCAGGACAGGCAGGAAATAGAAGACAAGCCTCGCGGCTCGAGCTCTATTTTGCTAAGTTGCTAAGATGGGCTGGGAGGCATACGCGGAACACAAAAGGGGGGAGGGAGTGCGTTTTGGACACAAGGCATGGACTTGGAAGAGAGGAAGGGAGGGAAAGATATGCTGAGGTGGGGGAGGGAATGTGTTTTTGGACACAGAAGGCATGGCCTTGGGAGCGAAGGGAGGGAAAGAGATGCTGAGGTGGGGGATGGAATGGGTTTTTAGACACAGAAGGCATGAACTTGGGAGAGAGGAAGGGAGGGAAAGAGATTCTGAGGTGGGGGAGGGAATGTGTTTTTGGACACAGAAGGCATGGACTTGGGAGAGAGGAAGGGAGGGAAAGACATGGTTGTGTACACGGGGAATAGAAGAAAGGAGAATTTTTGGTCATAGGGAGGGAGTGAGGTACATACAGTGGCATACCAGGGTGGGGTGGGGTTGTCCACCCCGGGTTTATGCCCCAATGGGGTGCACAGCTGGCCACCCTCCAGTGTTCTCCCTAGGCCAGCAAACTGCGTCTCTTTAGCCACTTAAGTGCCACCGCCGCCATCGGAAACAGGCCGGCGCTGAGTTCTCCCTGCTTTTCCCTGTGGGGCCGACCAACTCTCGCCACCCGCGTCAATTCTGACGTCGGAGAGGATCGCTGCTTGGCTGGCCCAGAACGTCCTCTCCGACGGGGATTAGTTTAATAAAATGGTATTTTTTTATTTCTCATTATTTGTTTTATTTTTATTTTTTAATTTGTAAAGTGGTGATTGTTATGAATCAGTTTTTTCAAATTTACATCTACTGTCTTTATATTTTGCACTGTATTAGAGGACATGTGTTACTGTTTTTCTGGTGTTGCATTGTATCCAGGGTCTGGTTTCTTGGCGGTTCAGTTTATCTTTTGTCTACATATTTTTATTTTTAGTTTGTGCGAGGGTGTATCTCTGTTCTGTGTGTATGAAAAGAACATAGTTTTCAATTGGCATTGACTACAGGATCAATTGACTGTGTGGGATCTGGCTTGTTTAGTTTTACAATGTATGTGTTGGTGTTCTAGTGCTTACTACAGTGTTTAAGATGCTGCTTTTTCCTAGGTACACTCTTGTTGTGCGATATGTGGATTGTTAATAAAAATCATATTTTTCATATAGTTGGGGGGGGGTGTCAAAAAATAATGGGCCCCGGGTGCCACATACCCTAGGTACGCCACTGCCAGAAGACCGCTTTGATTCTCAAAAGTATCAGCTGAGAAGGTAAGGAAAAAGAGATTAGTGTTCATAAACTACATAAGATTGCAGAAAGAATTAGACAGGCAAAAATATCTGGAAAAGTTAAGAGAGGCTGGTTGAGTAGTTAGAAAAAATAGCAGACATGATAAAATGGCGGGGGGGGGGAGGGGAGACAATTTTTAGACTGAGCTGCTCCTCTTTCCTCTTAAACCTCCTGCTCTTCCTCCTCCTTTCTCCATCTTGGTAAATAATACTGTCATTGTTCCAGTCTCCTCTGCTCACAACCTCAGAGTCATCTTCGATTCCAGCCTCTCACTTGTTACTTCTATCCCTTCAACATCACCAAAATTTGTTCCTTCCTCTCTGAGCACACCACCCAGACCCTTGTCCAAACTCTAACCTCATGCTTAGATTACTGCAATCTATTTTGAACTGGTCTGCCGCAGTGTCACCTCTCCCCCTGCAATCTGTGCAAAACTCTTCTGCACGACTCATCTTCTACCAATCTCGCTACACTCATGTCACCCCTCTCCATAAATCACTTCACCGGCTCCCTATCTGCCTTCACATACAGTTCAAGCTCCTATTGCTGATCTACAAGTGTGTTCATTCTGCTGCCCCTCAATAACTCTCCTCTCTTCTCTCTCCTTAAACAGCTTCCAGAGAACTCTGTTCTTCAGATAAGCCACTCTTAGCTGTACCCTTCTCCTCCACTGCCAATTCCAGACTTTGTTCCTTTCATCAAACTGCTTACTATGCCTGGAATAAATTATCTGAGTTTGTCTGCTGTGACAAACCCAGGTCCGTTTTGGGTTTTGGCCAAAACAAACCCAAATCCGTACCGGGTTTTGCCCCAGTGATCAGGAGTATTCACAGTGCACCTAGATGCAGGAGGGCTGATCAGGTGACCTGCCAATTGATTGATGAAGCTGACTTCTGCTCTGATTCTGACATGTAGGTAGAAGAGACAGGGCAGGATAAGATTAAGAGAAAAATCCTACACTCCATGCAGACCTGTCACTGTCAGAAAGCTTATTCAGTTTGAACAGCCTGTTAAAATCAGGGCTAGGGAGAAACCAGCCTGTAATAGCAGGAAGCAAGCCGGTGTGTGGAAAACCCTTCCCCCCCACCTTCTCAGAGGGGGGAGTGGTTATCCACAGGATATAACGAGGCACAGGGGACATATGAGGGGGGGAGAGGAGAGACGGGAGAATGGGAAGCTGAGAGGAGGCAGTCTCTCACAGACTGTCCCATGCTGAGGCAGATGAGTTACCTCCTGTCTGGGACCCTGGAGTACAGCCAGAAGGAGAAGCCATGGAGGGGCAGGAAAGCTGTGTAGGAGCTGACACTCTGCCAACACCCATGGAGACCCAGTAAGCCTAAGATTGGGATTTAATTTCTTTATGCTGCAAGCTTGTCTCTTACCCGTTTGAAGCCAGTGAAGCTCTCCTGGGAAGCCACATTTTTGAGGTTTTCTGTAAAGCAGGAATGTGTGTGTTTTCTGACAAACCATTTTGAATGTATTTCCTGTTTGATGATTCAGCTGGGAAATCTCGATGGTCCTGCACAGCTGTGCCTGATTGCTACAGCAACGTTTAGAGGGAAACGTTTGCTTGATTTTGAACTCTGAATAATGCTGTGATTCTTATGTGTTCTGGACTGTTGGATAAAAGCATTACTTATCTGATTATTACTGCTCTGGTGAAGAGAACTGTATTTCTTGACTGATTAAAGTCCAGAAGCAGGGGACTGTACACAAGGCAGTGCTGACCCAGATTCAACTGCCTAATTATATTATTGTGAACCTTTGTATTTCATGCAATATCAGTCCATCTTGAACTACAAGGCTGTTGCCTATATTTTTTTGATTTATTCAACCAGTGGTTGAAATAAAGTTTATTTTTGCTTTGCCATTTCTGACTAAGATGCCTTTATACTTTGCATGCTGATAAGTTTAGAATGTGCCTGTTCTAAAGACCTGAAGGATCCCTTAGTGGAAAGGGACACGTCGGGTTTCAGCTTTGGTCACATTCCCAGGTGCTCGCTGCACCTTACAGGAGCCCGGGTTGTGACACTGCCAAGCCCCTTCCCTTCCCTTGTTTAAAAGCAGACTGAAAACCCACCTTTTTGATATAGCCTTCAATCCATAACCCTACTCCCCACCGCCCACCAACCTAGTGTAAGCCAGTTCCTGTCTGAGAAAGACACTTACTTTAAATATCTTATTGGTAATTGTTTAGTCGAGTATTTCTCTCTAGAGCCAGGAAACAGATGTAGATTTAAAATAAACCTTCACTCAAGTAGACAAAAACAACAGGTGAAATAAAATAAATATTAAAATAATTGTTTATTTGTTATCCCAAAAATATTGCATTCTTAATTTTCGAGATAATTAAAGGAATCAATATTTTCAGATGCAATCAATACTTGTCCCAAAAATTTTCCTCATAGATTTCCGCAGACAGGATTTCTTCTGTTGCAAATAAGTATCCAGTTCTTTTATTCCTCTGTTGGGATCCGTTGGGTATCTTTTTTGTTCTTCTCATTGGCCGGGACAGTTTCTTCCATGAAACCTACTCCCTAACTAAAAAAAAACCAAAGGAAGCAAAACCCTAAATCCATATTTGATGGCTAAAAAAACAATAAACACTGTGGTCGCTAACTATCCATAAAACCGAAAGGATAATTGAAATTTCCCTGTTCTATCCCACCCACAAAAATATCTTAACCCTTAAACTTATAACCAAAGTTATAAATCAGATATTCATTTAAATCAAGATTTTACTCAAATAACTCCAATGTATAACTGATCCCAATGTATAACTGATTCCCTTGATTCACCATAATACATTACTGCTTTAATGACAGATGAGCTCTGTACTTTGACCCAAAAATGACACAAAGTTTCTGTATAACAAGATACAATCAAATACAGCTCCTATCACAAAAAGCTTCAAAACAAAACAGTTTTTTAAAGTTGTTTTCTGACCATAAGCAACTACACCAACCTATTCTTCCAATTGCTAACCACCCAGCTGCTCTCACTGGCAGTTGTGCTGGAGAGAGAGCTGTGCTGTGCTGACTTCCTGAAGAGAGAGCTGTGCAGGAGCGTGACTTTTGCACTTCCTGCCTGGTTACGCCGCTCTGTGATTGGCTGCAGTCAGTTACTGACTGCAGCCAATCACAGAGCGGTGCAGGACCAGGCAGGAAGAGCAAAGGTTGCGCTCCTGCATTGTGTGTCACTCTTCTAAGACAAAGGCAGCCGTCCAGGAGACCGCACTGGACCACTGTCACTAAAAAAGGTACCAGGGGCTGTGGGTGGCTTCAGGCTTTGGGCTGCGGGCTTCCCAGCACCAGACCACCAGACGCACCTACATGTAGACGAGGAAAACCCAAGAAGAAAAAAATTCTGAACCAAATATTTTTTTTTCTTGGTTTTTCCTCCTCTTCAGGTGAATGTATCTTATGATCAGAAAAATATGGTAATAGTAGGAGGAGGAAGTGCAAAAGTAGCATTGTGAGACTCAAAGATGAAGGGGAGGAATATGTAGAAGCTGATAAAGATAAGGCTGAATTGCTTAACAAATATTTCTGTTCTATGTTCACAGCTGAAGCGCCAGGAGTGGAACCGCAGAAAACAAAAGCATATAGAGCTGAAGGTGTGGCAGACCCTGATCGATTTTCAGAGGATTATGTTTGCGAGGAACTTACTAAACTGAAGGTGAATAAGGTAAAAGGGCATCTAAGTGTGAAGATTGACTGAATATGTTAATTCATAGGTATACATGAGTACAAGTGATTTAAACACACTTCAAATTTTTAGACACCCAGATGGACCAAATGCAGATCATAAATACACAATCCTGCAAGAAAGGCTGGCCAGATCAGAGTCCCAACTCTATTGCTGTAAATCAGGTCAGCAATTGGGATTCAGATCTGGCTAATTTTTCTAGGTAGCAAATGTGTCTTCCAGAAGTTTGATCCATTTCTAATTGTTGTAACACAATAAATGATGGCATAAAAAGATACACACAGTCCATCCAGTCTACCCAAACAAAGTGACCACAACCTTGCCCACCACTCCATTTATGCCCAGGTCACCCACGATTAAATAATGGTTGTGAAGTCACCACCATGCCAATCATAGAGGCAGTCAAACATTATGAGGATGATACATGGTGTATTGCTGACAGTATTCGCCTTACCAGTCTAGATGCCTTCCCCAACCTCCTACGCTGCATAGTTCCTCACTCAGTGGTGTAGTAATGGGGGGGGGGGGGGCAGTCCACCCCGGGCGCCATGTTAGCCAGATCCCTAAGGCCACTCCTATGATATCTGGCCAATCGGAGTCTTAGACCACTCCCAGTGCATCTCAGAGGTTCAGGGGGTTGCTGGCAGGAGGGAGTGAGCATCCCTCCTGCTGGGGATGTTGGGGGGGGGGCAGGAGGGATTGGGCATTTCTCCTGCCAGGGATGATTTAGGGGTTTGCAAGCAGGAGTAATCTAAGAAAATACTTTTTTACATTAAGGGTGGTAGATATCTGGAACAGTCTCCTGGTAGAGGTGGTAGTGACAGAGACTGCGTCTGATTTCAAGAAAGCCTGGGATCTCTTAGAGAAAGGAAGAGATAATGGTTACTGTGGATGGGCACACTGCATGGGCCATTTGGCCTTTATCTGCCATCATGTTTCTATGTAAAGTCTGTATATTTAAGGGGTTTCGCTGCCATTCAGCTGATCGCAGCAGGGAGATTCCCTTGCTGTGATCAGCTCACCAGCGACATGATTTTCTAAACAGCATCTTTGACATAGGTGCCGGTCAGAGAATCGGGTGCTTAGGCTAACAGACAGATGCGATTCTATACAGGATGCCCATGTGCGATTCTCAAAAGCCACTTAGGTGGCTACTGAGACCTCACATCCTATACAGAATCAGGCCCAAAATATCTTTTTAGCAATGAATCATTGCTGAGTGTGAAAACATAAAAGTTATAGCTATAATACCAAGAAATTTGCTGCAATAAGCAAAAATAATAGTAAATTTTTTAAAAAATGGAATTTTATGTAATCAGAAGTTTTGAAGGACCCCCAGGATGGGCTTTAAAAAATAAAAATATTTTCTGATCAAGCACAATCAAATTCATGGGAAAAACTTCAATTCACCCTGTTTTTCCAACTTTAGGTTTTTCTAGACAACCCTACTGATGAGTCATCAGCTTCCTGGCTTTACAACATGCATCCTTCTGGGAATTGTAATCTAAACCTCTTTTGAAGGGAACAAGCTTGAACTTGAACTGAGAAAATTCTCTGTTTTCTGGTTGCATGCACTGTGGCCCCTAGACTGCATACCACAACTCATATGCATGGAAAACAATATGCAGGTGGGACAGATTTACCAATAGATGCTGTTATGTTAGTGTTTTAAACTGCATTAAAACAGAATTTTCAGAAGGTGTTTGACAAGGTTCCACATGAACGACTACTTTGAAAAATTGCGAGCCATGGAATCGATGGTGAAATACTCATGTGGATTAAAAACTGACTGGCGGATAGTAAACAGAGAGTGGGGGTAAATGGACAATGTTTGGACTGGAAAGGCGTCATGAGTGGAGTGTCACAGGGTTCGGCGTTTGGACCCGTGCTCTTCAACATATTTATAAATGACCTGGAAATTGGCACAACGAGTGAGGTGATTAAATTTGCAGATGATACAAAGTTATTCAGAGTAGTGAAGATGCAGGAGGATTGAGAAGACCTACACTTGAGAAATGGGCCACGACATGGTAAATGAGATTTAATGTGGATAAGTGTACATTGATGCATGTCGGTAACAAAAATCTTATACACGAATACAGGATGTCTGGTGCAGTACTTGTAGAGACCCCCAGGAAAGAGACTTGGAAGTACTGGTTACAAGTCAAAGAAGCTGTCTGCGCAATGCGCGGCGACGGCGACAGAAAGAGTGGACAGAATGCTAGGAATGATTAAGAAGGGGATCACGAACAGATTGGAGAAGGTTATCTTGCCACTGTACCTGGCCATGGTACGCCCTCACTTGGATAACTGCACCAAGCACTGGTCTCTGTACATGAAGAAGTACACAGTACTACTCGAAAGGGTCCAGAGAAGAGTGACTAAAATGGTTAAGAGGCTGATGGAGTTGCTATATAGTGAGAGATTAGAGAAACTGGTACTCTTCTCCCTTGAAAAGAGGAGACTGAGAGGGGACATGATTGAAACATTCAAGATAATGAAGGGAATACTGTAGATTTAGTAGATAAAGACAGATTGTTCACTCTCTCCAAAGTAGAGAGAACAAGAGGGCACCCTCTAAAGTTAAAAGGGAATAGATTCCATACAAATGTAAGGAAGTTCTTTTTTACCCAGAGAGTGGTAGAAAACTGGAACGCTCTTCCGGAGGCTGTTAAAGGGGGATTCAAGATAAAGTTAGACAAGTTCCTGTGAACCAGAACGTACGTAGGGAAGGCTAGTCTCAGTTAGGGCACTGGTCTTTGACCTAAGAGCCACCGCGAGAGCGGACTGCTGGACATGATGGACCACTAGTCTGACCCAGCAGCGGCAATTCTTATGTTCTTAGGATATTGGAGGATTCAAAGAGAAGAGGTAAGTCTTTAGTTTCTTTCAGAATTCAAGATAGTTGATGGGTTGTCTTAGGTGTATTGGCAGTTTGTTCCAAATGAGAGGTCCTTGATATTCAAAGGTGGATTCAAATATCTTCTTTCTTCATATTTGTTAAGAAGGGAATGACAGTTTGTAGCGTTGTGTGGTGAGTGAAATGAAGGTGTGTGGGACTTTAATGATCAAAGTATGTCCCTCTGAGTTCTCTCCGTATATGTTTTCTGCAAATCAGATATTTAAGAGAAGTGAACTACTATGAGGAGCTTTTTTGCCTGTGAAGTAAACTACCTTTTCCAGTCAGAGAATAGCTGTAACTGTTTGCTCCATGGCGGGATTCTTAGGCTTTTCATCCTTTTATGATCACGTAATAGATTTAATTTCTTTAAAACCCAGTTATAAAACCCAGTTATACATATTTAGTTACTGTGGTTTTATCAGCAACTTCATAGCTTTCCCCCTTTTTTAGACTGCTTGGAGCAGGAATGTGGAGGGAAGCTGACAGGTGGCTCATAAGCAAAGATGGATCACAAGTTTGTGGACCAACTGACATATAGGTTCCTCGTCCCTCTTCCCTACCACAACTGTCAAGTACATAGTTTTATTATCCATCACACAAGGAACACAATATACAGTATATGCAACTGTGCAAGTGTTTTACATTTTCACAAATTCAAGTATATATATAACAACTTGTGTTTTAAAGTTAAACATAAGAACATAAGAATTGCTGCTGCTGGGTCAGACCAGTGGTCCATCGTGCCCAACAGTCCACTCACGCGGCAGCCCCCAGGTCAAAAACCAGTGCTCTAAAATGAGTCCAGCCTCACCTGTGTACGTCCCAGTTTAGCAGGAACTTGCCCAGCTTAGCCTTGAAACCCTAGAGGGTGTGTTCCCCTACAACAGACTCCGGAGGAGCGTTCCAGCTCTCCACCACTCTCTGAGTGAAGAAGAACTTCCTTACATTTGTACCAAATCTATCCCCTTTCAACTTTAGAGAGTGCCCTCTCGTTCTCCCTATACAAATATGTGTATAACTTCAAGGATGTATATGTAATTAGTAATTGCTCTTTAGTAGATTAATAGGAAGTCTGTTGCTCACTTCAACAAGGGGTCTACAGTACAGTATCTTCATGGAGGCTTTCACTTTGCTTTTCTCCATGAAAATTCATCCACAACATCACTTTCAATTGACATGAGTGAAAGTGAATTCAGTCGTTCCTGTTTCTTCCTTGTGTGCAGTTATTTTTTTTTTATCACTCCCATACGTGAGAATGACCACTCTGCCTCACAATTTGTCACAGGTAAGGTTAAAATCAGTTTCAGAGGTACTCTATATAGACATTAGGGAAAGTGCATTGCAACCCATATTTCAGCAAAGTATCCATCAGTTTCTGTGGCAGTAATCTGCCATCTGACTTCTATCCGTGACACCAGGCGATGAATGCTCTCAACTGAATCAGCTCTTTGCTACTATCCAGGTCAGATGGATACATGTCTTAAAGGCATTTGGCTTTGTGGATGATTGAAGGAGCAGGTTCTGCCTCTGTAGTTAAATGTATGCTGAACAGCATATGCCAGTTTTTAAAAAAGGATTCCAGAGATGATCCAGGAAATTATAAACCAGTGAGTTTGATATCAGTGTAAAGCAAAATGGTAGAGACTATTATAAAGAACAAAATTACAGAGCATATACATAAGTCAACAAGGATTTAGTCAAGGGAAATCTTGCCTCACCAATCTACGCTAAGAAAATGTTTTATAATCGCAACATCGATGGGATGAGGAATTCCTCTAAGAAGTTGTTTGAGGTAGTCAATAGACTTACAGCTGATCCATTTGGGAATTCTGAATTGGTGTTTGATAGTCAAGATTTCTTGTCATTCTTTACTAATAAAGTTCGGAGGGTTGCTATGTTGTTTGCTGGAAACCCGTTACCGGTGGCTGAGGTGCAGTGTGCTGAGGGGTGGACAGAATTTGATGCTGTGCCTGAGCCAGAGATAAGGGTGATTACTCAGGGGTTAAGTAGGACCACTTGTTCTCTTGACCCGTGTCCTCCTGGGGTGTTTGTTTCCATATTGGATTCGATTTCTTCTTCGATTTCCTGCATTGTATCAAAATCATTGGGTGCTGGGTTTGTTCCTGCTTCATTAAAGAGGGCTATAGTTAACATAAGAACATAAGAACATAAGCAATGCCTCTGCTGGGTCAGACCTGAGGTCCATCGTGCCTAGCAGTCCGCTCACGCGGCGGCCCAACAGGTCCAGGACCTGTGCAGTAATCCTCTATCTATACCCCTCTATCCCCTTTTCCAATAGGAAATTGTCCAATCCTTTCTTAAACCCCAGTACCGTACTCTGCCCTATTACGTCCTCTGGAAGCGCATTCCAGGTGTCCACCACCCGCTGAGTAAAGAAAAACTTCCTAGCATTTGTTTTGAATCTATCCCCTTCCAATTTTTCCGAATGCCCTCTTGTTCTTATATGTTTTGAAAATTTGAAGAATCTATCTCTCTCTACTTTCTCTATGCCCTTCATGATCTTGTAGGTCTCTATCATGTCTCCTCTGAGTCTCCGCTTTTCCAGGGAGAAGAGCTCCAGCCTCTCCAATCTTTCAGTGTATGAAAGGTTTTCCATGCCCTTAATCATTCGTGTCGCTCTCCTCTGGACCCTCTCAAGTATTGCCATATCCTTCTTAAGGTACGGTGACCAATACTGAACACAGTACTCCAGGTGCGGGCGCACCATTGCCCGATACAACGGCAGGATGACTTCTTTTGTTCTGGTTGTAATACCATTTTTAATAATACCCAACATTCTGTTTGCCTTCTTCGCGGCTGCTGCGCATTGCGCCGTTGACTTCATTGTTGTATCCACCAGTACACCCAAATCTCTTTCAAGATTACTTCCCTCTAATACTAGTCCCCCCATTTGGTAGCTGAACATCGGGTTCTTTCTCCCTATATGCATGACCTTGCATTTCCCTACATTGAATTTCATCTGCCATTTATTCGCCCACTCCTCCAGTTTGTTTAGGTCCCTTTGTAGGTCCTCACACTCTTCCGTAGTTCTAACCCTTCTACAGAGTTTAGTGTCATCTGCAAATTTTATAACTTCACATTTCGTCCCCGTTTCCAGGTCATTAATAAATACATTGAACAGCAGCGGTCCTAGTACAGACCCCTGCGGAACTCTGCTCGTGACTTTCCTCCAGCCTGAGTAGTGACCCTTCACTCCAACCCTCTGTCTCCTGCCTGCCAACCAGTGTTTGACCCATCTGTGTACATCCCCTTCCACCCCGTGGTTCCACAGCTTCCTAAGTAGCCACATGTATGTTGACTTATTGTATTGTATTGTGACCTTGTTATTCGCTGAATGTCCAGCCTTCTTACAGTGTGAACCGCCTAGAAGTCACCTGACTATGGCGGTATAGAAAAATAAAGTTATTATTATTATTATTACATATGGGGTACCTTGTCAAAGGCCTTTTGGAAGTCAAGGTAAATGATGTCTACAGGTTCCCCTTTGTCCAACTGGCTGTTTACCCCCTCAAAGAAGTGCAGTAAGTTTGTTTGACACGATCTTCCCTTGCAGAAGCCATGTTGGCTCGCTTTCATCTGCCCATTTTTTTCGATGTGCTCACAGATACTGTCCTTTATCAGTGCTTCTACCATCTTGCCTGGAACCGATGTCAAACTTACCGGCCTATAGTTTCCCGGGTCTCCTCTTGACCCCTTTTTAAAGATAGGTGTAACATTTGCTATCTTCCAGTCCTCCTGAATCTCTCCAGTTTTCAAGGATAGGTTGCAAACTCGTTGGAGTATTCCCGCTATCTCATTTCTTAGTTCTTTTAGTACCCTAGGGTGGATTCCGTCCGGGCCTGGTGATTTGTCACTTTTCAATCTATCTATCTGTTGGAGGACATCCTCATGGCTCACCTCTATTGCTGACAGTTTTTCTTCTTGATCACCATGGAAGATCACGTCGGGTTCCGGTACACTGGATGTGTCCTCGCTTGTGAAGACTGACGAGAAGAATTTGTTTAACCTGTCGGCTACCTCTTTTTGCTCCTTTATCACTCCCTTTTTGTCTCCATCATCCAACGGTCCTACTTCCTCCCTCACCGGTTTCTTCCCCTTAACATATCTGAAGAATGATTTGAAGTTTTTTGCCTCCCTGGCCAGTCTCTCTTCGTATTCTCTTTTCGCTCTCCTAACCACTTGATGACATTCTCTTTGGCGTTTCCTGTGTTAATTCCAGTTTTCCCCAGTTTGGTCCTTTTTCCATTTCCGGAATGATTTTTTCTTGTCTCCTATCGCTTTCTTCACCTCAATGTTTATCCATGCGGGGTCTTTTGTTCGGTTTTTTTTTGCACCCTTTTCTAAATCTGGGGATGTACATATGTTGTGCTTCTTGCACTGTGCCCTTGAATAGAGACCATATCTGGAGCTGAGATGGAACATTTTCACCCTATTTCACCTTGTGGGTTTTCAGGGTAGGAGTGATCTTTCCATGCTCCTGCCCAGTGCAGATCGCTCACAGGAAATGGCTCGAGAGACTACGGAAGCTCAAGGCAGCCATTTCCTGTGAGCGATCTGCACGGTGCAGGAGCTACGCCCTGTGGCCACGTGCCTTAAGCATGGAAGCATTTTAAGTCAGCTGGTATAGGGCCACCGATGATGTCAGTGGTGCCCTGCTCTGTGCCTGTCTGATTGCGGCACTCAGAGGGCTTTAGAAAAACATTGCACAGAGCATGAAAAGCAGGCAATATAGGAAACAGCCCGACTATCAGTCACAGATCGCCTTCCAGAAAAGCACTTCTCCTACCCTGCCACAAGTGCGGCAGTGTTTTAAGTCAGCTGGTATAGGGCCACTGATGATGTCAGGGGTTCCAGAAAAGCGCTTCTCCCCTATGTTTCTGTGATTTAAAGATTTCTTCATTCTGGCTATCACCTCATTGCCGAATTCTATGTTTCTTTATTGACAAATACTCTTCGTGTAGTTTTTTAAACTTCCTAATGCAAGAGTCTATACATTGTGTCGGTATCCTGACTCGATCCCATACCACCATCGCGGACTCACATGCCAACTTATAGCTTTCCGGTAAAAGTTTTCCTTCATCATAGTGATGAAAATTGACTAGATGAAGAACATCCAGTCCACATGGTAGTCTAATAGTTGACAGCTGGCAGACTGACTTCCCAAGGAACTAGTTTTTGGGCACAGATCGCAAACTAGACAATGCCATACAAACTAATTATGTGCAATCACCTACATATACAACACTTAAGAAAACAGTGCATGCTGGGGTGACCTCTAAATATTGTCTAATCAAGCTGAAATTTGACACAAGAGTAAGGCATACCAAGTGGACAAAAATATGCCTCGTGGAGACAAGATTTGCCAAGGTTGAATTTTTTTGCATACTACCGTGGACCACCCTAGTGTAGAGTATGTTTTTTCCAGGTAGCACATAACTTCTAATTTGAGCAGGGCATGAGCTTTAAGAATAGTTAGTTTTAGATGAGGATGTGATATTTTTTTTGCCTTGTGAAGTTGGATGTGGTGTCAAAGTTGGATGCTGTTCAGTCTTGCTGACAGGATGATGATGTGGAACTGAAGTTATACATGGAAATCAATCTCATACATTCCCGCCAAAATTCAAATTCAGTCTTTCCCGCCAAAATTCAAATTCATGGCCAACAGACTTCCCTGTTCTCAATCAGATCAGCCCAACAAACTTTTCTGCCAAATATTCAAATTTCTTGACCCACAAACTGCCCTGTTCTCAGTCAGGTCCGTGAATCCACTATATATAAATATACACTGCAGACCTCACAGCATACCCTGAAGAAAGCCACAGCATAATGACTGAAATGTTAGTTCTTTCTTTTTTTAAAAAAAAAACTTTATTTAGTTTTTAATGCCAACAAAAAGTGCAATACAATTTACATACAAATAATAATAAGCAAATAAGTACTTATAAGCAATCAGAATCTATAAATGTTGGTTCTTTCTATACAGATGCGGCGAGACTCAGAAACCTGCTACAATCAATCTCATACTTATTAATTGTAGAAATTTTGAAAACCTGACTAGGTTATGGTCTTTGAGGACTACGATTGCCCATCCCTGTTCTAATGCGTACTTACACTCCTACTAACTTCAATTTATCTCTCGAGTCACTATTTTCTTGAAAATAAAATATCATTTGCAAGCTAACTGCGTTTAGTGAGATATTTATTAATCTGCTTCTTTTTGTTTACAGAGATGCCAGTCTAGCACATCACTTTACATATGATTCAAAGCAGTTGATATGACAGATTGAAAACTTAGAATGTGTTACGAGTACTCTGCAAGTTTCTATTCTAGGATTATTTTATTCACTGGGGAGTCCTTAACAAGCAGAAGAGCACTTAAATGCACAAATTGTATACAAATGCAGTACATTTGTATTTCTTTTCTCAAAATATTCAGATTTATCGGACCTTCAGCTAACTGTACTTCACCCAAAATATTCAATTCATAGCTAACAGGCTAACAGCTCCGTGCAATATAAAAATGTGCCTATAAGAGATCCATATAAAAACATATGATTAATATTGACAATTAATCAGGCATAGAAACATCTTATATTGGGTCCTTTTACCGAGCATGGAAGCTTTCAGTGAATCAGAACAAATGAACACATGCAGCTAATTGTGTGCAAGGTTTATGAATAAATGCTCACCACACCTTTTAATTATCTGCAAAAGCACTGCAATGGGGTTAGAATCTGTTGAATGTATTGAATTTTTTAACTGACTTAGCATATGGAATAAATTGAAAGATATATCAATAATTTCCTTCCAAGGTGCTGCTGTAATTGCACTAACATATTGGCAAGTTGAGTGTCTAGAAATAGTAACAGGCAAATATTTTTTTTTTAAAGGCCATACGATAATAGTGAAGTAGCAATGGCAATAAAAGACATTAGCAATAGGAAAGTGTTTCATGCGTGACAAATATGAAGGTGCACTTTTATGGGTTGCACAGGGGATTAGGGGGAATAGATATACCTACTGACCTTAACACGCTACTGTTGAAGTAAATTTATTTTTTCTCAGAATGCAAGCTTTAATAACTTCACAGGAAAATTAAAAGGTTCTGTACAATAAGCATTGCTCATTCCATGTTCTCATTAAGAGAAAAATGTCTCATCAATTACAATGGCAAGCCTCAACTGGTAAAAGACCTAAAATGGAAGAGTTAGAATCTTCAAAAAGAAAGCTGAATGGTCTCACTACACTTCTCCCGTCCCTGGGAAAACACAATCCAAGGCAACAAAAAACCAAACCAAAACCCTAATATATGACATTACCTTGAAACAGGAAATCTAGAATACAAAAAGGTGAAAATAAAAGCAGCTATTCAATACAAAAACAGTATGTCTTTCCTTTGCAGGAAAGAATCAAACCTGGAAAAACTATAAGGAAAAGAAGAAAAAGCTGTGGAACTGATGTTCGTAATGCCAGGATTTATTGTGTTAATATTTAGATGTAAGTGCATATACAGTCTCAAAAAGCCACATAGACTTTTTACTTATGGACCCAACATGGGCCATATTTCAACTGAACCATCTTCCTCAGGGGTCTTAAGGTATGGGGTTCAAATAGGCAAATGTGCATAGTGATCAAATGCACTGACAAACTGTAGGAAGAACTTTGAGCGATGAGTTGAAGCCAACCTTAGCAATTGCAAAGGGAAGGTGCGTAGCTAGTTCTATAAGGAGCCACCTCATTTTAGTTAGCAAAAATACACATTATTGGCAGTATTTTAGTCATTAACATGAATCTACTGGAGAGAACACACCACAACAGACGGATAAGTTAGAGTCTCTATGGGTCAAAATTCTGGGAACAAATGTACCAGAAAAGAGGATAGGCATCAAGCAGGGCAGTCCGAAGAAATTGATAGAGAAATGACGGATGAAATTAAATGCAACTGCAAGGGAGGCAATGCAGTTATCATGGGCGACTTCAACTATCCGGGGATAGAATGGAACCTAGGCACCTACGGCTGTGCTAGAGAGACCAAGTTTCTGTAAACGGTAGGCGATTGCTTCCTGGAAGAACTTGTCAAGGAAAACATGAGAGGAAACACAATTCTGGACTTAATTCCCTGGGACCAGAGAGCATCCATCCGAGCGTCATCAAGGAACTGAAAGGGACTATAGATGAACTGCTTCAACTAATAGCCAATCTGTTGATTAAATTGGGAAATATTCCGGAGGACTGGAAGGTGGCGAATGTTATGCCGATCTTCAAAAAAGGTTTGAGGGGAGACTCGGGAAACTACAGACTGGTGAACCTGACCTCGGTACTGGGAAATATGGTAGAGGTGCTGATAAAGGACCGCATCATTGATCACCTTGACGAACACAGTCTGATGAGGACCAGCCAGCACGGTTTCAGCAAGGGCAGATCGTGTTTGACAAACTTGTTGCACTTCTTCGAGGGATTAAACAGGCAGATAGACAATGGCAACTCAGTCGACATTGTATATCTACATTCAGAAAGCGTTCGACAAGGTTCCGCATGAACGACTACTTCGGAAAATTGCAAGCCATGGAATCGAGGGTGACATACTCACGTGGATTAAAAACTGGCTGGAGCATAGAAAACAGAGAGTGGGGGTAAATGGATAATACTCGGACTGGAAAAGCATCACTAGTGGGGTGCTACAATGCTCGGTGCTTTAACCCGTGCTCCTCAACATCTTTATAAATGATCTTGACATAGGTACGACAAGCGAGGTGATTAAATTTGCAGATGATACGAAGCTATTCAGAGTAGTGAAGATGCAGGTGGATTGCGAAGATCTGCAACGTGACATAATCAGGCTCGAGAAATGGGCATCGACAGGGCAGATGAAGTTCAACATGGATAAATGCAAAGTGATGCATGTCGGTAACAAAAATCTCATGCGCAAATACAGGATGTCCGGGACGGTACTTGGAGAAACCTTCCAGGAAAGGGACTTGGGAGTTCTGATCAACAAGTCTATGAAGCTGTCCACGCAATGTGCAGGGACAGCAAAAAGGGCGAACAGAATGCTAGGAATGATAAAGAAGGGGCTCACGAACAGATCAGAAAAGGTTATCATGCCGCTGTATCGGGCTATAGTGCGCCCTCACCTGGAGTACTCGTACAGCACTGGTCGCTGTACATGAAGAAGGACACGGTACTACTCAAAAGGGTCCAGAGAAGAGCGACTAAGATGATTAAAGGGTTGAAGGAGCTGCTGCACAACGAAAGATTAGAGAAACTGGGCCTCTTCTCCCTCAAACAGAGAAGATTGAGAGGGGACATGATTGAGACATTCAAGGTACTGAAGGGGATAAACTTAGTAGATAAGGACAAGTTGTTCACCCTCTCCAACGTAGGGAGAACGAAAGGGCACTCTCTAAAGTTGAAAGGGGATAGATTCTGTACGAACATAAGGAAGTTCTTTTTCACCCAGAGAATGGTAGAAAACTGGAACGCTCTTCTGGAGTCTGTCATAGGGGAAACATCCTCCAGGGATTCAAGACAAAGTTGGACAAGTTCCTGGTGAACAAGAGTGTATGCTGGTAGGGTTAGTCTCAGTTAGGGTTCTGGTCTTTGATCAGAGGGCCGTCGCGTGAGCAGACTGCTGGGTATGTTGGACCACTGGTCTGACCCAGCAGCAGCAATTCTTATGTTTTTAGAAGTGACCACTTACATACATAAATGACCTCGTAGATAATAGTGCACACTTAGCTGGTGGACATGCATATGGGTGGAGTTAGATCAGAGCATGAAAGGATAAATTCATACACGTAGAAGTACATATGAGCAGTGTAAATTATAGCATTCCATAATTCACATGTACTGTACATATGTGAATTATAGAATACTATAAATTTGCTCTGCTCATGTGTATGTTCATATATGTGTGGGAATTTATACTAGCTATAGGGCTGGTGTAGGTGCTCACATCCAGATATACTTGTGCTACCTGTGCTAATATTCTATAAAGAATATTAGACTTCTACTTTTATTTATAGAATAGGCATCATATCTAGCACATAGAAGGCACCCTAATATGGAATTACTTTCAAAGATCACACCATTAATTAGCCTGACATGCATTGGATGGTTGATAGTGATTTTGATAGTGACAAACTCATTGAAGTCAATTCTATAATTGGACGCCTACTACAAGTGCTGGTTGTTAGGTGCCATCAACTTGTGCTCGAGTCCTAGTGACTTGATGAGTTACAGATCTAAAAAGAGATTGGTTTTGTGCTTAGTCTGGTAAGGTCCTCCAGCATCATCCCTATAGTTGTTTTCAACATGTTCAGCCATCTGATTGCAGGTCACTTTCTTTGCATGACTCCTTCGATCTTCACGAACATAATGTCCTTCTCCAATGATTTTTATCTTTTGACAGTGTGACCAAAATAAGACAGTCATAACTTCATCATTTGGGCTTCGAGTGACATAGCCAGTTTGATCTCTTTTAGAATCACTTTGTTAGTTTTTCTGAAGGTCTACAGCACAAGTGCTGGTTATGGTACTTATTTTAAGCCTATTTCATAAAGAAATTGTGCCTTTTTGTATAGAAAGTTTCTACTGTCAGACTGCTATGAGATGAGTAGCCATTTCTAGCTCTTTCTTACAGAATCAACAAATAGCAGGAACTCTCAGCCGGAGATCTGTATCAGAAGTAATTCCAGTACTTATATCTTCAACCTCCCTGATGATGGACTCAACTGAAACTCAGCTGCAGTTGGAGGCTTCTGCTGATTTAACAGTATAAGTAACTAATACTAGAAAACAAAAAGGATTAAGAGAGAACCTCAGAACTGGTTAAGCATTTCTTATAGGATCATGAATATAAGGAACAACTGGCTTGGTCAAGTCTACGGATTACAACTCAAGGAGATATTGGGACTTTAATTGATTCATCATCAAGTTAAGTGAGCTTTATTGGTCTGAATGGCTTCAATACTTAACATCATTAAGAGCCTTGAAGATTGACTAATGGACTCTATTTAAAAGCTTTAGATAGCACCTGTAGATTTTCCCAGCTTAAGATTTTGCCATTAGTAGCACTCTACACTTTGTATTACCGTATTTTCACGCATATAACGCGCGCGTTATACGCGTTTTTACCTACCGCACATACCCCTCGCGCGTTATACGCGTGAGCGCGGTATACAAAAGTTTTTCTACATAGTTCCCACCCCGCCCGACGCCCGATTCACCCCCCCAGCAGGACCGCTCGCACCCCCACCCCGAACGACCGCTCGCACGCGCTCCCACCCGCACCCGCGATCGGAGCAAGAGAGAGCCCAAGCCCTCTTGCCCGGCCGACTCCCCGACAATATCGGGCCAGGAGGGAGCCCAAACCCTCCTGGCCACGGCGACCCCCTACCCCCACCCCGCACTACATTACGGGCAGGAGGGATCCCAGGCCCTCCTGCCCTCAACACAAACCCCCCTCCCTCCAACGACCGCCCCCCTCAAGAACCTCCGACCGCCCCCCCAGCCGACCCGTGACCCCCCTGGCCGACCCCCATGACACCCCCACCCCCTTCCCCGTACCTTTGGTAGTTGGCCGGACAGACGGGAGCCAAACCCGCCTGTCCGGCAGGCAGCCAACGACGGAATGAGGCCGGATTGGCCCATCCGTCCCAAAGCTCCGCCTACTGGTGGGGCCTAAGGTGCGTGGGCCAATCAGAATAGGCCCTGGAGCCTTAGGTCCCACCTGGGGGCACGGCCTGAGGCACATGGGCCCAACCCGACCATGTGCCTCAGGCCACGCCCCCAGGTGGGACCTAAGGCTCCAGGGCCTATTCTGATTGGCCCATGTGCCTTAGGCCCCACCAGTAGGCGGAGCTTTGGGACGGATGGGCCAATCCGGCCTCATTCCGTCGTTGGCTGCCTGCCGGACAGGCGGGTTTGGCTCCCGTCTGTCCGGCCAACTACCAAAGGTACGGGGAAAGGGGGTGGGGGTGTCGTGGGGGTCGGCCAGGGGGGTCGCAGGTCGGCTGGGGGGGCGGTCGGAGGGTCTTGGGGGGGGCGGTCATTGGAGGGAGGGGGGTTTGCGTCGAGGGCAGGAGGGCCTGGGATCCCTCCTGCCCGTAATGTAGTGCGGGGTGGGGGTAGGGGGTCGCCGTGGCCAGGAGGGTTTGGGCTCCCTTCTGGCCCGATATTGTCGGGGAGTCGGCGGTCCTTCGGGGTGGGGGTGCAAGTGGTCCTGCCGGGGGGGGGGGGCAGGGCAGGGCGGGTAAACGGAGAGTCGGGACAGCGCACGGAGAGTCGGGGAGGGCGAAAGGAGAGTCGGGGTGGCCAGAGGAGAGTCGGGGCGGGCGAAAGGAGAGTCGGGGTGGCCAGAGGAGAGTCGGGGCGGGCGAAAGGAGAGTCGGGCAGCATGCGCGTTATACCCGTGAGCGCGGTATACAAAAGTTTTTATACATAATATCGTGGTTTCTGCGCGCTATACCCGTGTGCGCGTTATACACGGGTGCGCGTTATCTGCGTGAAAATACGGTACTTGTTATTGTAGATTTTAAATGTAGATGAAATACATTTTGTTAGTTTTTAGGATATGAATTGACTTAACAAAATTAATAAATTAAACATTTAATTAATTTTATGTTTTGGGATTCTTAGTATAGCATTTTAATGAATTGAATATTAGTAATTGATTATATTTACTCTACTTTGTATATCAGTCTACTAAGAATGACAGTCCCTCCTTCACCCCAATGGCTTGTTCTGTGCATTTTTCTTTTGGATGTGTTTTTTAAAAAATGGTTTTTAGGACAGATGCACAGGGCACAAACACATCCATTTTCGAAAACACAAAAGAGATGATTTGCAGTTTTGAAAATAGGCATGTTAAGTAGTGGATTTTTGCACGTGTTCTTCAAAACAGCCAAACTCAGATTTAGATGTCATATCAAAAATGCCCCTCTAGATCAGCCCTAACCCACTTATGAAAAGGCAGTGTTTACCACAACCTAAAATGGCTTACCCCATGAGGTACTCCACAACCTGTGGTAAGTTCGAAATCTTCATGCAGTACGCACATGCTAACAACAACAAAAAAATGTTGGAGGGGGTAAGTTTGGGGTCAGAGAGTACAGATTCCTGCTCTAACCAATTATTGTATTCAAATTAAGCCAACTGGTTAGCAAAAGATTACCACCTGAGCCCTTATATCTTACAAAATAAGGTTAATAATTCTTTTTGATGGCCGCATGCTAATGGCAACATGGCTATTAATAGAAAAAAGTAGAAAATTTACCATTTTTAGCTGTAGTAAAAATGGTCTTAGCATGAGAGAAAAACACATGTAAAGGCATGCTAAGGCCACTTTTTATCACACTGTAATAAAAGGACCCCTTAAAGATTAAGAAATAACTATGCAATACTAAATTCAATTTTGATTATACAGTAGAAAATATAACAGGCGAAACCATTTTTGAGGGATTATCTGCAGGTAAACAGGTATTTCCTATGAATAAAGTCCTTTTAAACTTATCCCTGCCACAGTATAATAAACTAAAAATATATATATGTCTAGAATATATTTCTATTAGAAAACCTGACGCCTCAGCCCCACCACTCCACCGCTAAAGTTCAATTCAAAAACAGCGGGAGATTTACTGTGAGAACTTCATCATAGGCTGTCGGGTTTGTTACAATTTTTTCGTTGTTTATTTTTTATGTGTATAAATATTTTTCCATTATATCTTAATTCTAAGAATAAATAATGTGCTAGTGTAAGACTCTTCAATCTCTAAGCGTCTTGATATAAACTCTAAAAGTTATTTTTATATACTCATCTTCAGCAACCCGGCTTAAACCCAGGGAGTCAGACCCCCTGGGTTTAAGCCGGGTTGCTGAAGATGAGTATATAAAAATAACTTTTAGAGTTTATATCAAGACGCTTAGAGATTGAAGAGTCTTACACTAGCACATTATTTATTCTTAGAATTAAGATATAATGGAAAAATATTTATACACATAAAAAATAAACAACGAAAAAATTGTAACAAACCCGACAGCCTATGATGAAGTTCTCACAGTAAATCTCCCGCTGTTTTTGAATTGAACTTTAGCGGTGGAGTGGTGGGGCTGAGGCGTCAGGTTTTCTAATAGAAATATATTCTAGACATATATATATTTTTACGTTACTACTAGTCTAGATTACACTTACAAATAAATATTTGCCAACATATCCTTTGCATGCTACAGTATAATAAACAGCATGCCTTTCAAAAGTTTATTGATCTTAGACAAGAGGTAATTCACAACCCCCCCCCCCCCACACACACACACACCCTACTCCCACTCCCACCCACACTTTTAATATGCTGCTCCAATAGTGATAGGGAATTTTATGATCATCTGAGCAGTGTCAGAGCATTTAGTGCCTCGGGCCAAGGTAGAAACCCCTACTGTGACTTGGAATAAATTTTAAAATGCTTGTGTAAATGCAGCTGTTTATCGCAGGGGTGTCAAAGTCCCTCCTCGAGGGCCGCAATCCAGTTGGATTTTCAGGATTTCCCTAATGAATATGCATGAGATGTGTTTGCATGCACTGCTTTCATTGTATGCTAATAGATCTCATGTATATTCATTGGGGAAATCCTGAAAATCCGATTGGATTGCAGCCCTCGAGGAGGGACTTAGACACCCCTTGTTTATCGGGTCACTACATATAATATTTTAAATAATTGTGAACTTAAGAATAAGGTGAATATCTTCAAAACTGATTATCTTTAAGTATGATCAGTTTAACTTTTTCCTATTAATTGAATATCTCCACCTTTTACAAAACTGCAAAAGCGGTTTTTAGCGCAGTCCGGTGCCCTGAATGCACTGCACTGTTACCAATGTTCATAGGAACTCTATGAGTGTCGTGAGCAGCACAAAGCATTCAGCGTGCCAGCCTGTACTAAAAACTGCTTTTGCAGTTTTGTAAAAGGTGTGTATCTGTTCTGTTTTGGTTAGGGCCCCTTTTACCAAGCTGCACTAGAGGTTTTTAGCACAAGCCAGCACGGTAAATGCTCAGACGCTTATAGGACATCCAGCAGAAAAAAAGTAACCAAATATAGAAAATTGTCTAGAGATTTATACATAAAGCACATGACCCCAAGAAGTCTAAAATATATCAACCTTCAATAGTTCAAAAAATATGACAGTAAAAGGACCTCAAAATTCAGTCACCATAGAATCAAATAATTCATGATATTATTAATCAACAGTCTAAAATCCCTCCTTCAGTAT
The DNA here is from genome assembly GCF_902459505.1 of Geotrypetes seraphini. Taxonomy (NCBI): domain Eukaryota; kingdom Metazoa; phylum Chordata; class Amphibia; order Gymnophiona; family Dermophiidae; genus Geotrypetes; species Geotrypetes seraphini. The sequence continues at coordinate 149,814,521 of NC_047089.1, forward strand.
TTTTAGTACATATGATATTTTTGAATAATTATATTATTTTTTTCCTTTAAATATTCATCTTTGTGGTACTTAAAATTCAATCTCACAGTGTCATCCAATCATCGGTTCACCCATAATGTCCACTGTTTCACCATCCCTGGCTGCTTCAGGGCTTCCATCTAAAAAATATAATTGCTGGTGTAATCAAAACAAATCTGACTTTTCTGTTCGCATTTACTTCTTCCATAAATTCAGCTCTTTACTCCCCTCTGTGCTTCTAAAGCCTCAACCTAAACTCTAAAGAGATTTTCATTACCAGACAATTCTCCTGTAAAGCATAACGATCTTCATAGTTTATACATTTTCAAGAGTTCATCAATTTTCAGAACTATTTTCATGGCAAGTTATTAAAAAGTTTGAAATCTATCTGTGAATGTACTCTTATTTCATCAGTTACTGAGGAAATTATTGAACGCCCCTCGTACATACTTCTCTGCTTGAATAGCAACCACACTAAGGTGCCCTGTTATCAAACCGCGTGAGGGTTTTTATCACTGGCCGCTGCAGTAAAAACTCAAGATGCTCAAAGGAATTATTTGAGCGTCAGAGCTTTTACTGCCACGGTCTGCAATAAAAACCCCTGGGAAGGGGGGTTCCTGAGATTGGTCTCCCCTTTGCCTATTGTCAACTTAGCCATTACGTGGCTTCTCTCCCGGGGAGTTCCCTGCAAGGGGATTTTGGGACCCAGCTTTGTGCTTTTTTGACTGCTAACTCTGATACTAGGGTCTCTATCTCTTTTTTTCACTGTCAGATAATGGCTCTTGCCCACCGAGGGTTTTTCCTGGTGTTTTGGCTGCCTGGCAGCGGGACTTGGGCAGGGATTTGGGGGACCATTTCTTGTTGAACGTCCTGAAACGTACTTCGGGTTTAGTACATAGTGCGGAATTACGAGAATGTCATTATCGCACTGTCCTGCGGGCCTATGCTTCCCAAAGTCAGGCTTACTATATGGGGTGTGTTGGTACTCAATTATGCATCCGCTGTTCGGGGGAGGTTAATACTTACTTTCATGGTATTTGGAGCTGCGAGGGGACTCAGGCATTTTGGAAGGCGCTGGCCTCCTTTTTACAGGGCTTGTTGAAAACACCTGTGCCTGTCTCAGTGCTTTCTATGTTGTTTGCCCAATTCTCTTTCCTGTCTATGTATACTTCTTCTGAAAAATTGTTTCTCAGTAAATGTTTTATTTTGGGGAAGAAATGTATTTTATGTTGCTGGCTTTCTCTTGAGCCCCCCTCCTTTTGGCATTGGAGGAATCGGCTTCACGAACTTATGGGCTGGGAGGCCCGTTTGGCCTGTTCTTCTCGTCGCCGGAGCAGAGACTTTGTTCAAACTTGGACTCCATATTTGAACATTTTGACCCCTGAAAGTCGTAGCCGCGTATTGAATAGGCTCCATCTGTGAGTCTGTTCCTCTCTCCACCATTGCTGTACCCTAATTGAGAGTTGTATGTTCATTGGGGGGGTGGGGTGGGATGGGGGGAGCTGGGGGGGGGGTTCTTTCTGTGGGGTGGGGGTGGTGTTCAATCGCGGGGGACATCAGAGTCCAGTCCTCCGTGGCTGTTGTTAGGTGACATTGTATACCATGTTTTTCTATCGCAGTTGTGCTTTCTGTTGTTTTACATAATAAAACAGATTTGAACACAAAAAAAAACCCCTAACACAGCTTCATAAAAAAAAAGGGGGGGGGTAATATTGGGCCACTATTTCTAAAGGACATAACCATATGATTCACTGTGGTTTTTTCTTGTCTTTTGGATTAGTACACTCTCACCTTTGCTATAATTTTGCAAACCAAATATCTGCCACATAGTTACCTACCATGAAAGAGCCATCCAGTTTTTGTAATCTCACAGCTGTTCTTGTGGATATATCAAAAGGACATAATCCCCCCAATTCTATAAAAAGCATTAAAAATTGCATGCACAATTTGGGTGCATGCCCGGATTGCACACACAGTTTAGCTGACTAACAATCCAGTTATCAGTAATAATTGGGATCTTAATGAGCAATTTTTGGTGCTAATTGGTTTTAACTAAAATTTGCATGCATAAATTTAGGCATGAAATTTGCACTTAATTTCTATACATAACATTAAAACTAGGAATATAAATAATAATAAATGCTTATTGTAACCCACAAAAAAAAAAAAACACAAGCTCAAAACAGAATATTCATTCAAAATTTTTATATATACAGTATACATAAAGTGATGTGCTCAGACCCATAACCAAAAATGTCACAGATTAGGCAAGGGTTACCACGGGACCATCATTGTCACATTGCAGTCCCTAGACCGCCCACAGCTCCCCTTCACATAATAAATAGTAACTTTTTAAAATGTACGTATCTTATTAGTGTGACAGGGGGTTGTAGGATCGGTGGGAGGGGGACCGATAGGGGGTTCGGGGGCAGGAGGGCCTGGGATCCCTCCTGCCCGTATCTTAGTGGGGTTTGGGGGTAGGGGGTTTCACCGGGGCAGGAGGGCTTGGGCTCCCTTCTGCCTCGATCGCTTTTGGCGGTGTCAGCCTTCACCGGGCAGGAGAGCTTGGGTTCCCTCCTGCCCCAATCGTTGTCAGGGGTGTAGACCTTCACCGGGGCAGGAGGGCTTGGGCTCCTTCCTGCCCCGATCGTTGCTGGGGGGGGGAGGGATTATGTAACCGGTGTTCTTTTTGACAGACACCGGTTACAGAATCCAGCTTATAGGCAAAGGACTGGCCCCTCCTTCACCTAAAAGCCCTTGTTTTGGGCGTTTGGGACTTAGGCTTTTTTTAGGATGATTATATGGTGTAAGTTTAGACGTAGTGGTGGTCTGGGCGTTTAAACAGCTGAACGTAGAGGCAGGCCATTATAAAAAAAAACCCTCCTTTTGGACGTGTTTTTTGAGAATGGTCATTTTCCCTGCTTCTACTTTCAACATTTAGGGCCTTAAGCCAAAAGGGGACTTAGACATTTTTTATTATTATTATGCCCCTTCACGCATCTACTTATCTTTATAGGATGCGTCTATGTTGGAACCTCTTGTCATAAAATTACCCTAAGTAAAAAGGCTCACTGCTAACTGGTGGGAACATTACTAGCATGTCATTACATACTTTGGTAGCAATTTCACAAAAGGATGTCACCATTTAGGTGCCAAAATTAAGCCCCTATTCTATAATGGCATTTAGGTGTATAATTGTCATTAGATAATATTATCATAAGTTGACATCAACTTACTTACATTGTGACAAGGACACCCAGCTAACTCTCCCCAAGCCAGCTAGAGCCCATTCTGGCCGAGTAGTTTGATGTGTGACTTTAATTATGCTGCCTAAAATTCAGTGCCTCCCATGCACACTGCTGAACCTGGCTTTACTTGGATATGTTTCACAAATACCACACAGTCTTTAAAGGTGAAAAATAAAGGTTTCAGCTTTTATTTTTAGGCTTGACTTAAAGCCACTTATTTTTAACTGGGCAGGAATACAATTCACTACTCAGGATTACAGGTCATCTCCCCTCCACGAGGGTAGTACAAGCAGAGCTAAAAAAAAAAAAAAAACACCTCTCAAGAAAATATTGCAGCTCATGCCCAAAACAATAATGTAGAACCAATAAATCACAACAATCCTTTTCTTCCTGTGAGCAGGAGAGCTTTGGCTTCTCTGCCTCTGCCCTCCCCCATTCCTGTGGCACAGAAAAAAAAAACACCTCTAAAGGCAAAAATCCTTTTCCTGCTCTCCCTAGCAGGGAAAAGAAAACCAAACTTTAATGCTGGCTTAACCCAGAATGCTAGGCCCTTGCTATTTCAAGCAGCATCGTGCCTGGTGTGACATGCCCATCCCCAAGGATGACCCTGTCAAGGTTAGAATAGGGGTTAAGCTGACGCCCCATACCAAGAATCCAGAAGCAGGTAGAGCCTCAGAGGTTGTAGAGGACAGGGCTGCCTATCCTGAGGACAATGAATCTGTTGTAGACCTAGTTCCCTTTCCTGAGCCAAAGCCTGTCAGAATAAGAAGCTCCCTTAGGAAATATAACCAGCTCCTAGAGTATAATATTACCACTGAACTGAGAGGGAGCCAAAGAGCCTCCAAAGTAGTACCTCAGCCAGGTAAGACTGGGAGTGGCTCTTCTCCCTTAAAGCAGCTCTCAGTCTGAGGGGGACAGCTCAAGAAGGGCTGGCAGAAAGAATCCTTCTGGCCAGGCAAGGGCAAGCTCCCAAACCAGAACCCATGGATTGGGAAAGTTCTGTAACACAGGACCTGGTAGCGCAAGAGGTTCCAGAGGAATAAATGGAAGTGGCAGAGTCTGGAATGCCTGGAGTGGAATCTCTGGAACCCATGGATGTAAGTGTGGCAGTTTCCTGCCTATGAATTATTCTTGTGGTTTTTGGAAGTTTCCTTAAAGAATTTTTGATTAGAAGGACCAGCTGGGGCTGGGCTGGAAGCAGTATTGAACTTGTGCTTAGCACTAGTTAAGTTACTCCACACCAGCTGGGAGAGAGCTTGGTGAGAAGCTGGTGTTAGTACTGGACCAAGCTTAAGTCTTACAGGATTGGGGTTGGGTTCACAGAAGACCTCTGGTTCGGGAATTTTGTGGGTGCTTGTGCAAAGCTTTTTGTGAGAGTGAACCCGGCAATCCTGTTCCTGCAACACCAGGACTGGAGTGCTGCACAGTGCTGGAGTTTTTGTTTTGCTTGTTTATAAAACCCAAGGACCTGGTGAAGACCGGGACTAGGATAAGCTGAAGTCCAGGGATCCTTGGAGTATAATGAACTGATGACTATGAGTTCTGCATTCCCTGAAAGACTGGGCTGAACTCAGAACTTAACAATAATTACCTGGGACAGGATATTTTTGTTTTGATTTCTTTTAGCTGATTGAGCTTCTCAGAACCTTGGCAGAAGTATTGTCTGTTGCTATCTCTGTGCTGAGACAGAAAGCCAGCTTTGTTACTTTGTTTTTTTTGTTTGCATTTAAACAGTTGGCCATATGCGGTGTATCTGATGTTGATTTAGTATCATTAATAAACCAGTGAACTAAAGTACTATGTAGGGTCTTCCCTCTTTGGGAGTCACACCAGGGTCCAGTGCCCTTGCAGACCCGACTGGGTGACACTGAATGCCACTTGCCTGGACCGGGTAGGCTGAATCCCAATTCTTTCAAAAAACCCACCCACCCTGCTGCCCAATAATTATGCAGGGTGGATTTTGCACACTACAGCCATTTCCCTGCTCTTCCTCAGGCAAAGTAAAAATGGCAAAATAGCTTCCTTAACACTTCTTGTCCTCTCTCTCATAAACACAGACTCAAACATTAGAAAAAATAAACTTTCAAAGGAAAGGCAAGCTTCTCCTAAAGTCCACCAAATGCATGAAGCTTCTAGCTTTTCTTTACACAGTTCAGCTGAACCTGTTTCAAACGGCATCACTCATGTGCCAAGGGCTCAGGTTTCAGCACAGAGAAAAATAAACCCAGTCAGCAAACGAAGCAGCAAACTTTCTCCAGTGTAACTTTGAAACTCTGACCTGTTTTACACGCTGCGTGTCAAAGCAGTTCATGATTGGTGAGGCCCGACTTTAGTAAAGGAAGAGGCGGTCAGAGCATACCACGAGTGATTTCCTTCACTTGCCAGTACTCCGGCTGCTCTCTCCTGCCTCTCCGGCTGCCCTCTCCTGTCTTCCCTGCTAAAAAACGTATTCGTGGTTTTTCAACATTCGCAGGGGCCCGCAAATATCGGGGGAGTATTGTATTGCAAAGAATTGATAGAGACGAAGACACTGAATAACAAGTGGACACTGTAAAGAAACAAGCAACTAGAAATAGGAAATAAATCTAAAACCTGTCTCAAGACTCCGATCGCAGCTAAACTGTCTAAAAGGAGAGAATTGTTGGCTAAATCAAATGCTATTGATAGAACATTGAAGATTGACAAAGTTAGATTGTATATCCTTTGTCTAACAAAACAGTTACTGTACACTAATCCACTCCCTAACAGTTTAGCTGTCTTTCGTAAAATGGCACTTATACCGATATGTCTCAAATCATCTATTTGCTTTGTGTTTTAGTAATATTATTTTTAAATATAATTCTATTTTGATTTTTTTGAAACTTTTCCTATTTTATGCTTGGCTTTACTAAACGGTGGTAGAGGTTTCTACCATGGGTCAGCAAGTTAAATACTTCGATGCTCATAGAATTCCTATGAGCATTGGAGCATTTACCTCGTCGGCCTGTAGTAGAAACCTCTACCACCATTTACTAAAAGGAGTCCTTAATTTTGGTGGCAATGATTGTATAGCTTTTTGTTTGGCATTATTTCTCTTTTCTTTCTTTAGATTTGTATCCAGGATTCTTATCTTGGTACAATATAATTATATATACTTTACAAAACTAAAGGGAAAAAAAGAGAAAAATCTGTTATCTCATGTATGTGTAAAATGTTATAAAACACTGAACGACGGCATTCAACATTTCCAGCTCCTAGTTTAAGGGTGATTTTTTTTTTCTGCAAGAATTCCTATGCAGTAGGCCGACAGTTCCCACATTCTGCTATGATTGACAAGTCTGACATATGGAATAGTTCACAAATTCCCAGGTGACTGACAGATGGAGAATAGAAAGACGGATAAAGTTGCCTACAGAGCCGAGGACGACTTCATATTCAGCAGTTTTGTTCAATAGGATTCCAGATCTCACACTAAATTTAGCACCCCTAGCAATTAGTTTGTGATTTATTCAGTCTTTCCATTTGTTGCCTGCCGAAAGAGAAACAAGCACAAAATGAAAAGTATGTTTATTTCCCGGCATTAGAATGCAGAAAATGTATATATTTGTGTTTGCCCTTAAATTAAGAGGCAAACTTCTAACAATAATAAACCTGACACAGAGGCACCAGCAATGTGTAAGGGTGTTTAAACAATCTATATCACAAAGTCTACCCAGGATTGTAGATGAAAAAAATGCTACTTGATTAGTAATGTGGTTCCACTTTAACATTACAAATTTGATTCCAGAATTAAGAATGATTTTTTTCCACTACTCAGAAATCATTCCATGGTCTTCTAGCATTCTATCAAAAACATGACTCAGCTTAATGCAAAGCAGAATATTTTCTGTTGAAGAGATATTTCTCAACTTTGTGAATAAAGATAATAATATTGTATGTTACTGAAAGCATTTCATACGAATTATGTATTTCAGTAAAACTAAACAAACTAGTCTGTGTGAGTTATTAGCTCAGCATATTACTCTGAATGCAGTAATATATTACCAACTTAATTTTAACATGCATAAAACTCATTATTCTTGTATTATATAGAGTGCTTTGCTTGACATTTACCAGCATCTGGATATGGTTAAAAGGAGAAGGCTGGCACATTCTGATTGTGACACCAACTTAGACTAAGGCGGGAGCAAAAAAATATGTGCCTTACATTTTAATCACCATACTACCTCGATGAATGGTTTCCAAAACACATACTCACCAATTCAGGAGCCACAGCTGTCTGAGGAACTGATGAAGCCACCAAATCTGTCTATATACAGAGACAGTGACAATGAGGAAAAGAAGTATCTTTTCATATTCCATACCTCTCTTGACCTCCCATCCCACCAGAAAATGATTGAAGGGGTTATTTTGATGGATTTTCTTTTCAATTATAGTAATCAGTTTTATTCTTGCTTCATTTCTTGGAATTACTTTTGTAAATATCTTTTTCATGCAAAATACTATAGTTCTTTTATATGTGCATATAAGTATGTGTGGTGACAAGACAGTGCATTCTTTAGATCAAGGTTAAAGAGCCAATTTACACTGGAATGAATTTATCACTCTAGAATGGGAAAATTTTAATAAGTTGTTTAATAAGTATGTAAATCGCATTGTCCATTAGATGTATGTCCACCGGTGATTTTATTTTATTTTTTTTTAAACTCTTTAATAATTTTCCAATCCAAAACAGTACATTAAAATATACATACAATTGACTTCAAGACAGCACTTACAATCGATCAAAGAAATACTATAAAACATTTACCCCCCCTCCCACCCTAATTCAAGAACAAAAACAAAGTGGATACATACATTAAAAATCATAAACAGCACTTTCATTTGGTCAATGAATACAAGAAAATAAAATACCCCCCTCCCTGGATGTGTAAATCAAATAGGAAATAAGGGGATAATCCACCGGTGATTTTAAATGTGGCCCCATTACAATTTAGAAACAATAGGGCTCATAATCAAAATGAAAATACATCTAAAAACCCGCCTAAATTGGCACTTCAATCAAAAAGACAGGTTGTCCAAGTGCCGATAATCAAAATGGGTTTTAGACGTATGTAAAAGCAGCTTAGGCCTTTTCACTGCTATTGTGCACCCAGAGCGAAAAGGAGCATTTTTTTAAGAGTGGTTAGGTTGGGAGGTGGGCGGGATGTGGGCCGACCTAGACTTAGTTGTCCTGCAGTGATTATTGAAAGTTTGATAGGTTGCCTGGACGGAACTTATATGTTTTGACTTAGACAAAGTCAAAACAGGTATAAGTTTTGAATTGGGCTGCTGAGCTGATTGCGGCTGCAGTGATCAGCTCAGCAGCCCAGGAAACCTGTCTCCCTGCCCCCATAACGATCGAGGCTGAAGGGATGCCCAGTCCCTCCTGCCTGCACCTGCCGTGACTCCCCCCACAATGATCATGACAGGAAGGATGCCCAATCCCTCCTGCCCACACCTGCTATGACTCCCCCACAATGATTGCTGGCAGAAGAGAAGTCCAATCTCTCTTGCCAAATACCCTCCCGAATCCCCGAAAGTTCACCGGCAGAAGAGATGCCCAGTCTCCTGCAGAACATTCCCCCAAAGGTAGCCGACCTGGACCCCCAAGCCCACTCCCCACTGGACCCCCATACCCCCATACGGACCCCCCTAACCTTTTTTAGATGGCAGGCCAGCTGGGTACTTCTTGCATCTAGCCAGCAGATCCGTTTTCACTGGAAAGGTGGGCCTGCCCCTTTCCGGTGCAACTTGGATATACTGGGAAGTGGCCTAAGGACCTGATTGACCCAGGCACTAAAGGCCCCTCCTAAAGGAGGGGCCTTAGGCACCTGGGCTAACCAGAATCTTAGGCTTATCTCCCAATGCATTCTGGGATATGCCGGGAGTGGCTTAAGATTCTAATTGGCCAGATCCCCTAGGCTGGGGTGGATTTAGAGAGGTCCAGGTAGGGGTTGGGGGGTCAAGTGGGGTTGGGCTTGGGGGATCTGTGTGGGCTATCTTTGGGAAGGTGGAGGCTGTCCAGCAGGAGAGACTTGGCATCCCACCTGCCGGCAAACTTTTGGGAGTTGAGTGGGCATACTGCAGGAGAGATTGGGAATCTCTGCTGTCAGCGATCACTGTGGAAAGTCATGGAGGGTGCAGGCAGCAGGGACTGTGCATATCTCCTGCCATGATTGTTAGGGGGGGATGGTTCCATGATTCTCTAAATGGCATGTAGATAGCTGGGTGGATAAGAACATAAGAATTACCACTGCTGGTTCAGACCAGTGGTCCATCGTGCCCAGCAGTCCACTCACATGGCAGCCATTAGGTCAAAGACCAGTGCCCTAACTGAGACTAGCCTTACCTGCATATGTTCTGATTCAGCAGGAACTTGTCTAACTTTGTCTTGAATCTCTGGAGGGTGTTTTCCCCTATATCAGCCTCCGGAAGAGCATTCCAGTTTTCTACCACTTTCTGGGTGAAGAAGAACTTCCTTACATTTGTACAGAATCTATCCCCTTTTAGCTTTAAGAGAGTGCCCTCTCGTTCTCTCTACCTTGGAGAGGGTGAACTACCTGTCTGTATCTACTAAGTCTATTCCCTTCATTATTTTGAATGTTTCGATCATGTCCCCTCTCAGTCTCTTCTTTTCAAGGGAAAAGAGGCCCAGTTTCTCTAATATCTCACTGTACGGCAACTCCTCCAACCCCTTAACCATTTTAGTCGCTCTTCTCTGGACCCTTTTGAGTAGTACTGTGTCTTTCTTCATGTACAGTGACTAGTGCTGGACGCAGTGTTCCAGGTGAGGGCGTTCCATGGCCCGGTACAGCAGCATGATAACCTTCTCCAATCTGTTCGTGATCCCCTCCTAGCATTCTGTTCGCCCTTTTCACTGCCGCTGCACATTGCATGGACGGCTTAATCACTTTTCAACCAGTACTCCTAAGTCTCTTTCCTTGGGGGTCTCTCCAAGTACCGCAATGTACACCCTGTATTTGTGCATAAGATGATGGACATGAGGATCTCTTGGTCACTAGCCTACATGGTGTGAAGGTGGCGTACCTCATGCATCACAGTCTTGATACATATGAGCAGGGCCGGATTTAGATGAAAAGAGGCCCTAGGCTATTCCACTTATGAGGCCCTTTCACCTCCCATTTTTAAGTTTGTAAATTACATGAGAGATAATAAAATACATCATTACTGTGATATATATCAATATGTTAAATGAAACATGTTGTTATTGGTACTAACCTTTATAAAAAATGTGACAAGGATCTTGAGGCCCTAGGCTGAAGCCTAGTTAGCCTAGTTAGCCTATAGGAAAATCCGGCCCTGCATGTGAGTACCAATGACATAAGGAAATGTGGCAGGGAAGTTCTGGTAAACAAATTTAGGCTCTTAGGTAGGAAGTTAAAATTCAATATTTCCAGGGTAGCATTTTCAGAAGAGTTACCTATTCCACAAACAGGACCTAAGAGACAGGCAGAGTTCCAGAATCTCAATGCATGGATGAGGCGATGGTGCAGGGAGGAGGAGTTTAGATTTGTTAAGAGCTAGGTGACATTCTGGAGAAGAGTGAGCCTATTCCACAAAAATGCTAGCATTAACATTTAAAAAGGAGAGCAGCATTTAAACTAGACACTGGGTGAAGGTTGACAGTCATTCAAAAGAGCATGGTTCAGAACAAGGTATCTTTAAAGATATCACCATAATAGGAAAGATAGGGCAACCTGAAAGCAAAGTTGCAATAGAGACCACAGTAGACTAGTTGTCCTTAAATCCAGCTCAGACAAATTTTGAACTTTGTAAATTATTTATGTCAACTACTAAGCAAGTTCTAAAAATAGGAATGACAAACATTGTTTGAAATGTCTGTATGCAAATGGACGAAGCTTAAGAAATAAGATGAGAGAGTTAAAATATATTGCACTAAATGAAAATATAGATATAATAGGCATCTCTGAGACCTGGGAGAAGGAAGATAACCAATGGGACACTGTGATACCAGGGTACAAATTAAATTGCAGTGATAGGCTGGATCAATTTGGTGAAGGTGTAGCATTGTACATATGTTAAGGAGGCCCTTGAATCAAATAGACTAAAAATTCTATAGGAACCAAAACACACCTTGGAAACCCTGTGGGTAGAAATTCAATGTGTAAAGGAGAAAAGGATAGTGATAGGAGTGTACTACCATCTGCCTAAACAGAATGAACAGACAGATGTTATCAGAAATTAGGGAGGCTGACAAACTGGGTAACACAATAATAATGGGTGATTTCAATTATCCTGATATTGACTAATAAATCTAACATCAGGGCTTGCTAGAGAGGTAAAATTCCTTGAGGCAGTCAAGGACTGCTATATGGAGAAGCTGGTTCAGGAGCTGACAAGAGGCAAAGCAATTCTAGACCTAGTCCTTAGTGGAACACATGAATTGGTACAGGAGGTATGGTGCAAGGGCCATTTGATAACAGTGATCATAACATTATCAGATTGGTTATAAGCTCTGAAGTAAGCACACACAGGAAATACAATAGCATTTAACTTTTAAAAAGGAAACTATGATAACATGATAAGAATGGTAAAAAAGAAACTTAGAGGAACAGCTGCAATGATCAAAAATTTACATCAGGTGTGGATGTTATTCAAAAGACCTGGGTCACCTGGCAGTGCTGACATATATAGATGCTGATCTGGCAGTCTCAGTCTTGCAAGCTCAGCAGTGGAGTGAAGGACTCTACTACAGTAGCACATGGTGAAATATGGACTCCGGAAGAAGGCATCACCTGCTATAACCTACTATTCTACTTTTTGATTTTTACATATTTTTCATAAATTATTTTATATTTTGATTTATACATCTGTGTCTTTCTTATACTGAGTTGCTTTCTTCCACTTTACTTTTCTTTGGATGTATTTTAATGGAAGATTTATCTTTTTGCTCTTGTTCCTTATTAAAAAATAACAAACTGGAAGCCCAGACCAGATATATTCCTTGTGTTAACAAAGGAGAAAGGAAGACCGAATGGTTGCCGGTATGTTTGACTAATGAGGTAAAGGAAGCTATTAGAGCTAAAAAAAATCCTTCAGAAAGTGGAAGAAGGATCCAACTGAAAATAATAGAAGCTAGCAAAAGGAATGGCAAATCAAATGCAAGCTGCTAATAAAGAAGGCAAAGAGAGACCTTGAAATATAGAAACATGATGGCAGATAATGGCCAAATGGCCAATCCAGTCTGTTCATCCACAGTAACCATTATCTCTTCCTCTCTCTATGAGATCTCACGTGCCTATCCCATGCTTTCTTGAATTCAGACACAGTCTCTGTCTCCGCCACCTCTTCCGGGAGACTATTCCACACATCTACCACCCTTTCTGTAAAAAAGTATTTTCTTAGATTATTCCTGAGCCTATCACCTGCATCCTATGCCCTCTCATTCCAGAGCTTCCTTTCAAATGAAAGAGAGTCGACTCATGCACATTTACATCATGTAGGTATTTAAATACACTACATGTAGCACACTCCCTGTATCCAATTATCTAATCACCCAGTCAAAAAAATTGATCAGATTTGTCTGACAAGACCTACTTCTAGTGAATTCATGTTGCCTCTGGTCCTGTAATCCATCAGATTCCAGAAACTTCACTATTGTATGTTTTAAAGGTTTTTCCTGTATTTCCCTACTTCTTCCTTACTTCTACTTTTGTGGAGAGGGACCACAACTGCCCTTCTCCAGTCCTCCAGTACCTTTCCCAACTCTAGAGAAGCATTGAGAAAGTCAGTCAGTGGAGCCACCAGAATGTCCCTAAATTCTTTCAGCACCCTCAGATGTACACCATTCACCCCAATGTTTTGTCGAAGTTTAGTTTGCTAGCTTCTCATGAACACAATCCTTTAAAAATTGAGCAGGGTCTACCTCACCTCCATCTCTACTTGCAATTGCCTTCTGTGGTCCCATTCCCGGTACTTCTGCTGTGTACACAGAACCAAAATATTTGTTAAGCAATTCAACCATATCTTTGCCAGGTTCTGCATATTTCTCCCTTTTACCTTTGAATATCACAATGTCACTTTTGCACTTTTCCTCCATGTCTTATCCTCCATTTTACCATGTCAGCTATTTTTTCTTCCATTTGCATCTTTGCTTTCCTGACTATTTGACCAGACTCTCTTAACTTTTTCAGATATTTTTGCTTGTCTTCCTTTTTCTGCAATCTTTTGTAGTTTATGTAAGCTAACCTCTTTTTCCTTATCTTTTCACCTACTACTTTTGAGAATCAAAGCATCTTTGTTTTCCTCTTACTATTATTACTTTCCTTACAAAATAATGTGTTGCCCTTACCATAGCTCCTTTTATTTTTTTCTGCTACTTCCCTACTTCTTCCAGATGTTCCCGTCCAGACAATTATTTGATGCAATCGCCCATCAACAAAGTTAGTTTATTTTTTAAAGTCTAGAACCTTTACTTCTGAATGAGCCATCTCTACATCTGTCTTCATATTAAACCACTCTCTTACCTGGCACAAAGAACATTTGCCAAGAATAATCTGGGAGCCAGAATTATACTTGATACAAAATAAGCCTCAGAAACACCAAGCAGAGAACCAAGCTCAGCTTGTATAATAAGCCATAAACAACTACACAGTATTCAGATCATAGGATCCTCTAACTGAGGGGGGTAGGGGGGGTAGGGAAGCATAGTAAAAAGTGAACTTTCAGGGGTTTGGGGGTGTACAGCAGGAGAGATTGGGCATCTCTCCTGCCATCCTGCCATGATCATGGAGGGGGGGGGGGTTGCGGTAGCTGCAGGCAGGAGTGACTGGGTATCCCTCTTGCCACGATCATTACAGGGGGGGGGGGGGTAGCAGCGGGTACGGGCCTAGGGGATCTGGCCAATCGGAATCTTAGGTCATTCCCAGTGCATCTCAGAATGCACTGGAAGACAGGCCTAAGATTCCAGTTGGCCCAGACACCTAAGGCCCCTCCTACAAGAGGGGCCTTAAGTGTCTGGGCCAATCAGGGCCTTAGGCCTCTCCCCGGTGTATCCCAAGATACACTGAGAAGAGGCAGGCATGCCATTCCAGTGAAGGTGGCTGCCAGCCGGACACAAGAAGGATCCATCTGGATGGCCATCTAAAGAAGGTTAATGGGGGTCTGGGTAGGGTTGGAGGTGTCTGGGTGTGGTATCCAGTGGGTGTGGGCTTGGGGGTTCCAGGTGGGCTACCTTTGGGGGTGGGGGGTGTCTGGCAGGAGGGATTGGGCATTCTCCCTGCCGGCAAGCTTTTGGGTGGGGGGTGTTGACAGGAGAGATTGGGCATCTCTCCTGCCAGTGAACTTGTGGGAGGGAGGGTTGGGGGAGTGTCTGGGAGGAGAGATTGGGCATTTCTCCTGTTGGCAATCTTTCAGGGGTTTGGGGGGTGTCCGGCAGGAAAGATTGGACATCCATCCTGCTGCAATTGTTGCAGGGTGTCATGGCGGGTGCAGGCAGGAGGGACTGGGCATCCATCCTGCCGCAATCATTGGGGGGGGGGTCACATCAGGTATGGGCAGGAGGGACTGGGCATCCCTCTTGCCGCAATCATTGCAGGGGGGTTGCGGCAGGTGCAGACAGGCGGGACTGGGCATCTCTCCAGCTGTGATTGTTATGGGGGTGGAAGGACAGGTTGCCTGGGCTGCTGAGCTGATTGTGGCAGTCACAATCAGCTCTGCGGCCCGATCCGGAACTTATACCTGTTTTGACTTGATCTAAATCAAAACATAAGTTCCATACAGGCAATTTCACCAAACTTTCGATTATCGCTGCCAGATGACTAAGTTTGGTCGTTCCACATCCCGCCCTTCTCCTACCCTACCCATTCCTCCAAAAACACCCCTTTTCGCTCTGGGTGCATAGAGGCAGTAAAAAGACCTAAGCTGCCTCTAGATACGTCAAAACCCAGTTCGATTATCGGTACTTGGACGATCTGTCTTTTTGATCATCCAAATGCCGATTTAGAAGGGTTTTTATACGTATTTTCTTTTTGATTATGAGCCCCATTGTTTTTAAGTTATTTGGAGGCTTATTAAACTACAAACTGGTACATCCAATCTTCTGTTTCACAATCTTTTTGTTATTTTGCTGACTCTTATTAGTGCCACTTCCTCCATCACCCACAGGCTAACACCAATCTAGAAATGGAGGGTATTGAGAAACACAAAGTTCAGGGATTAATGTTATATCTTGGTCAGGCTGCTATGCCACTTCTGCACATCAGACTATGACTGCCCTTCTGAAAGAACCTGCCTGTTCTCATCTGAAGCCATATAGATATGAACTGAGGGATGAGCCACAATTAAAGCCAAAAAGGATTATGCCCGAGTCTTCCCTTTTTTTTTATCATTGTGGTTTCAAGAAGCCAGGTAAACTTCAAGGAAAATTAAGAGTTGATCAGTGTCCTATATAAGCAGCTATCAAGAAACAACTACCTTAGAAATAACTCATTTAATGACCTCAGCGGTGCAGCTGTGTGTCCGTTTTCATACACGGATCCAATAGCACCAAGATCTAAATCGGTCTATTTTTTATTTTAATATTTTAAATTTTCATTTAACAGTATCAATATTCAAATACTCATCTTTTTAAGAAGCATAGCAGGAGATCTTCGTCCAAAATAGATTATGTTTCGCCCAAGGGGCTTTATCAAGGTAATTCCCCTATCGGTAAAAAAGAGATAATCAATAAATACCACTCAACCGTAGCTAGTCTTAAAAATTTCCCCCGACTACCCAACAGAAGTCAGCTTAAATTCTATTAGGTTAGTCTTGTTTAGTATACAATTTAGCATATAGAAGTGGAATGGATGATATTAATTTAAATCTTTAAACTAATAGTTCCTCATCATTCTCTTGGCCCTGATTGGATACGTACTAATGAGATCATGACGTATAAATTTCTACAAAAAAAGCCGTGGCCATGTTTGCTGTAGAAACTGACTGAATGGCATTCATGGAACCGGCATAACTATGGTAACTACAAATAAACTATATGCTAAATTGTATACTAAACAAGACTAACCTTATAGAATTTAAGCTGACTTCTGTTGGGTAGTCGGGGAAAGTATTTAAGACTAGCTACGGTTGAGTGGTATTTATTGATTATCTCTTTTTTACCGATAAAGCCCCTTGGGCGAAACATAGTCTATGTTGGACGAAGATCCCTTGCTATGCATCTTAAAGAGATGAGTATTTGAATATTGATACTGATAAATGAAAATTAAAAATATAAAATTAAAAATAGACCGATGAAGATCTTGGTGCTATTGGATCTGTGTATGAAAACGGAAACACAGTTGCATCGCTGAGGTCATTAAATGAGTTATTTATAAGGTGGTTGTTTCTCAATACTGTCTGACTAGAAACCTTAGAAGAATATACTTTATTGTGTGCCTAATTTACTTGTCTATATAACAGCTGCCATCTTGGAAGATGTAGATTATTTTAATGTTTTCCATATAATTTTTTTTTTTATATTATAGGATTTTTTTATTTACTTAGGACATTTCTAAAGTATTTGAATATTAGAACAAACACTGTACTATTGTTATACCTTGAAATAGTTTAGTAACACTTAATTAGTCATGCAGTAATTAAATTGGCACAGTACAAAATACATCCTCATAAATCACCAAATCTGGCAGTTATGAGAACAAGTGTCTTTACAGTACTGTATTTAATATTTTAAATTCAGAGTGTCACTGGGCAAATAAAATTTCTGTCACAGATTTTGCACTGAAAATCTGATGACACCCTATATGCTTCCTGGAATATTACCTCATCAAAATGGTCTTTCAGGTAAGCATACTGCTAAATGGCTATAAACCTAGCCCCATGGAAAAGAACAAATTGCAATTTATGTACTTTATTATACCAAGACATCTGCTTATTAATGTTATTATAAAATAATAGGGTTGAACAGATGTTTAATTTGCTAGTTTCATATTCTACTATTTGCAAACTATCTGGGGATTCATTAGCAAATCCATATTTCTTTGCTTACAAAAGTGATACAATATATGTTATTTTTTTTTCTAAATTGAGAAGCAGTGCTTAAGGAATATGAGTGTGGCCCTAGTAAGTTTTCATTGATGAGAAGACTGGTTGTGTTGAGCTGAAGAGAAGATATTCAGTAATCTAAAGGATTTTATATGAAAATTATAGGGTTGATATTTAGAGGGGAATTCATCAAGGCGCACAAACCGAATTAGTTTGCGCTAACTGCATTAGTACATGCTAACAATTAATACATACTAACCCCCTCTTTTACAAAATCGCAGAAGTGTTTTTTAACACTGGTTGATGCACTGAATGTTCTGTGCCGCTCCCAATGCTCATAGTTTCTTTAAGCGTCGGGAGCAGCGCAGAGCATTCTGCTGACACCCATGCTCCTATGAACAACTTAGCATTTAGCACACATTAATCATTAGCATGTTTTAAATGTAGTTAGTGCGCCCTAAATCAGTTAGTGCCCTTGATAGATTTCCCTCTTAGCGCTATTTAACTGAGTAGGATAGACTCAGATACAGACATTCAATGACATTTAATCGAAGCATGCACTATCAGCTCTGACCACTCTGCCGAGTGGAGTCGGAGAAGACTAGAAAGTTATATAGACACCACCGATATTAAGTATTAGTTTCCAGTGAACAAATTGTGCCAGTGGGACAGCATAAAAAGCAGCCCTAGCTATACTGAATAAGTAATCCAGGTACTAGCACTGAATATCAGCAAGACTTGGATAACTTTTACAGCCGTGGAGGGGCATAACCAAAAACAACGTCTAAGTCCCCTTTTGGACTTAGGTCCTAGGCGCACAAAGTAAGCAGCAGGGAATGTCCATTCTCAAAAAAAAAAAAAAAAAATCCAAAATGTATCTTTTTTTTGAGAATGGCCTACCTGTACGTTCAGGAGTTTAATCATCCAGACCGTCACCACATGCACCTTTAAGCCCTATTCCTCTCCCCAAAAATTGCCCAAGTCCCAAACGCTCAAAACAGTACCGTTTAGGTGTGGGAGGGACTAGTCCTTCTCCTAAAAGCACGATTCTCTAACCAGCGCCTGTCATAAGCGCCAGTTAGAGAATCATAGAACCATCCCCCTGAAACAATCACAGTAGGAGGGATGCCCAGTCCTTCCTGCCTGAAGCCGCAGTGACACCCCCCCCCAAAAAAAAAAAGTTCCCTGGCAAGAGAGATGCCCAATCTCTCCTGCTGCAATCTCCCGAACCCTCCCACAATTATTGCTGGCAGGAGAGATGTCCAATCTCTCCTGCCACAATCCCTGAACTGTCCCCAATGGTCGGCGGCAGGAGGGATATCCAATCCCTCCTGCCGACACTCTCCACCCCCCTGAAAATGTTCCCCAGCAGGAGAGATGCTCAATCCCTCCTGCTGACATAAGGGATCTGGCCAATTGAAATCTTAGGCCACTCCCAGTGCATCCCAGAATGGCTCTGGTTGACCCAGGTGCCTAAGGCCCCTTCTACAGAAGGGGCCTTAAGAACCTGAGCCAATCAAGCCCTTAGGTCCCTCCCCGGTGCATACTAAGATGCACCTGGGGAGAGGCAGGCCCGCAATTCCTTTCAAGGCAGGCCTGCCAGCTGGACGCAAGCAAAAGCCGTCCATACAGCCAAAGAAACAAGGTTAAAGGGGTATTTGGCTGGTGTTAGGGTAGGGGTGGGGTGAGCTTTCAGGGGGGCATCCCTCCTGCCAGGGAACATTTGTGAAGGGTAGGGGGTGTCAGCCAGATGGATTGGGCATCTCTCCTGCCACTGATCATTGGGAAGAGTTCAGGGGAATCACGGCAGGAGAGATTGGGCATCTTAGGCCACCTGTCAGTTTTCAATTATGGCTGTCATATGACTAAGTCTAGGTCAGCACATATCCTGCCCACCTCCTGCCTTACCCACTCCTCCAAAAACATCTGTTTTTGCTCTGGGGATACAGAGGCAGGGAAAAGGCCTAAGCTGGTTTTAGATACATCTAAAACCGTGTTTGATTATCGGTACTTGGATGACCTAGCCTTTGATCATCCAAGTACCGATTAAGGTAGGTTTTTAGACATATTCTTTTTTCATTATGAGCCCTGTAATGTTTCCAGATATTCAGTGCCTGTACCCAGATTAGGCCCAGCACTGAATATCTGGATTTAATTCAGCTTCCAAACATATAAGCATTCTGAAATAAGAACATAAGAGCTGCCATACTGGGACAGACTGCAGGTCCATCAAACCCAGTATCCTGTTTCCAACAATGGCCAATCCAGGTGACAAGTACATGGCAAGATCCCAAAGAGAAAGACATATTTTATACTGCTTATCCTATGAATAAGCAGTGAATTTCTCCACATTCATTTTAATAATAGTCTATCACCTCTTAACTTCATCCTATGCCCTCTCATTCCAGAGATTCTTTTCAAATGAAAGAGACTCGATTCATGTGCATTTATGCCATGAAGTTATTTAAATATCTCTATCATAACTGCCCTTTCCTGCCTTTCCTCTAAAGTATTCATACTAAGATAATTAAATTTGTCCCCATATGCCTTATGATGAAGGCCACACACCATTTTAGTAGCCTTCCTCTGGACCGACTCCATCCTTTTTATATCTTTTTGAAGTCTTATACAGGGGCATCAATATCTCCTTTTTCCTACTAGCCATACCTCTTCCTATCCACCTTAGCATCCTTCGAACTTTCACCATCACCTTTTCAACCTCTTCCTTGAAAGTGTATACAATCTTTATTTCTAACATTGTCCATTAGCGATTGTTTATCCTGAAAGTGATGGAAACATGCAGCAATCATTTTAGGATAATTTGTAGATTTAGGAGTGTTAGATGAGACTTGATGAAATCTGTCCAGTTTAATAATGGAAGAGTCAGAGTTCAGGACACGTTTGTGTAAATCCAACTCAAATTGATGTAGATTTTCATTATCCTGTTCTGGTACACCCAATATGCATATGTTGCATCTTCTCTGTCTATTTTTAATATCATCTTGTTTTTCTTTAATTTATCTACTAAGCTTGTTAAAATTCTATATTACAGGGCTCCTTTTACAAAAGTGTGCACGCACAAAATTACTGCGCACTTTAGTAGTTGAAAATCTACTGCCTCCTAAAAAGGAAGCGGTAGTGGCTAGCACGCTCGGGAATTTAACGCGCGCTATTGCATGCATTAAGGCCCTAGCGCACCTTTGTAAAAGGAGCCCTTAGTTTGAAATTAGGCAACGGTGTCAATTTATTCTCCAATATTTATTTTGTTTTGCTTAACTTTGTCATCCAGAGATTTAAGTTCTTATTTAATGTCCTTAATAGCTGAAGTAATATCTATTCTGAAGGATTTAATTTCCCACAATTCCAAGAAATCAGTTTTAGTAACAGAGGTATCCTTAGGAGACAGAGAAGATTGTGAAGCATGAAATTTTTCTTGGGTGGAGTCCATTGAGGTGGTTTCTGCAATTTTTTGACTTTGAGAGAGCTTAGACAACACAGATGCCTATGACGATTTGTGAGTCATTTTGATAACAGCGAGTAGCTATTCCAGAGAATCTTTGAAGTGTATCAAATTAACAACATTATTTGATAATTCAATTAGAGAAAGAGAAATCACATTAAAATTTAAGGTGTGCCAGAATATCCCCTGAATCAGTGAGGTACTAGACCAAAACATTACCTGCTAGCAAAAAGAAGTATGACAGATAAAGCTGGCAGCAGAAGAAGTTAAGACACTTTGGGATAGATTCACGAACCTACCCAATTGGGATCGATACGTGTCCATTTCGGGCTGGTCCGATGGATTCTTCAAACTGCAATATGCAGATGTGGGCGATCGGAGTTATGCCCCCATCTGCTGGCACGGATCGCTGGTGTGCGATCCTGACGCATGAGCAGACATCTGTAGATGGTCTGTGCATGCCCGTCCGATCTGCAACTTTTTTTTTTTTCTTAACTTAACTTTTTTTACTTTTTAGCCCAGCGAGCCCCTTGGTTTTAACCCACTTTAAACCAACGGGTTAAAACCATGGGCTCGTAGGGCGGGGAAGGGCAGGAGAGATTTGGGGTGGCAGGCAGGAGAAATCTGGGGACCAGCAGGCCAGGGCAGCGATTCAGGACAGAGCAAGCAGGAGAGAGCAGGGCGGCAATTCAGGGCAGAGCAGACAGGAGAGATCCAGGGAAGAGCATTGGGGTGGCAGGCAGGAGAGATTTGGGGCAGCAGAGAGCAGGGCGTGCAGGGAGCAGGGCAGAGAGCAGGGCTTCAATAGAGCTGGAGAGTCAGAAAGCCATTTGCGACTGGTCCCCAGCAGTCGCTTCTTGGGTTGATCGGCCAGCTCAGTCAGTTTTAAAAATGTCATTGGTGAGTCGTGTCCCTGTCTACTTTGTATGCGTTTCCCCTCATTTGCATGCACGGATTGGAAGTGGATCACAGGAGAGGTTAGTGAATCAGGCCGGAGGGAAATCTGGTCGCAAATGTAAAAGTGCTAGCCGGGAGGGGAGAGACACGGACCCACTGGCCATCTTTGTTGGCACGCTGGATCTGCCCCATGCAGAAACTTTTTGAAGAACCCTCATATATTTACAAAGGCCCAGATCCTCTAAATGGGGCCATTGTTGATAGCTGCCTTAAAAGTAGCCACCAATCACATGTAAATCATGTGAAAGCATCGTTAATAGAATCATACCTTCAGGAAAGGTAGGCACTGGAAATATAGACCAGGATTTTCAAGACCTACGTTTCCGGCGCCTACGTTTGATATGAATTACACCTACAGAGATGTTTGGCTCCTAAAGCCACTTCTGGCGTTAGCCATGCCTACAGTGGCATTAGGCATTATAAAGCTCTTCCACAGGCGCAATTTCAGCACCGTTTTTTAAAGGTGCCAGTAGGCGCCTTGAAATTCATTTTAAAAGTTCTTTAAACAGCATTTTGCACTTAACTTAGGCACTGTTTACAGAATATGGGCTTTAGGCCTGGATTCTATAAACAGCACCATTATTGGTGGCCACCTTAAAAACGGCTGCCGATAGCATGCAAATCACATGATAGTGCTATTTATATAATAAGGAGGCTCATAATCGAAACTGAAATATGTCTAAAAACCCGCCCAATTTTAAAATGGCATTTGACGGGAATAGGTAATGATTTTAGTAAACAGGATTTGCATACCGTATAACACAGATAATGTTAACCAATTAATAAACATTTATAAGTGACCAATAAAAACTAACAATATGATATGTATCAACGTTGCCTCAGGCTATCAAGAATTGTATAAAAGACAGCCTTTGTGATTGTGTAGGGAGGACAGACATCCAGGTATACTCAAGCGCTTGAGGTATACTATCTGTCAGCTCCATATGCTGTGAAGATTTGCTCTTGTAACCTGTTATTGATTGTTAATAAAATATATATTAATTATAACAGCATATTGGGTTTCCGTGAAGCCAGGTATTGAAGGCCGTAAACAGGCGGCTTTTCAGTGGTGACCCCGACTTTTTAAGCCTCTGAATCATGCTGTGTGCCCAGAGCTGAAAGGGGAGTTTTTGGAAGTGTGGTTAGGGTGGGATGTGGATGGAATATGGGCCGACCTAGACTTAATTGTCCTGCAGGGATAATTGAAGTTTTGACGAAACTGCCTAGATGGAACTTATACATTGTGACAATTCAAAAACAGGTATAAGTACCCAAAAGGTATCCAAAGTGACCAGATAACCACTACAGCAACAAAGTACCTCGCCCCCCCTCCCCCCGTGTTCACGGATCCCATCACCCCCCCCCCCCCCGCAATGTTCAGAATACAAACATGCATACCTGCCTCCGGAACATCAGCATCTAGTACAGGAAAGCCTAGTAGAGATGCACACAGGTCTCTTAAATAATCGGGGGGGGGGGGGGGGGGGAAGGCTAGTGAACCATAGAAAGGAGGATCCAGGCCCATAAGCCACTCTAACCACTACATTCATGGTGGAAAATATAAGCCCAACCAACCCTCCCCCCAAGGGATATTGGGGTTGTAGGCAGGTGAGTATAGTGGGTTTTAGGGTGTTTTGGGGGGCTCACCATAACCTATAAGGGATTTCTGGTGAGATGTTTATGTGGCACCCTTTTTGTGTTCACAGCACTGCCTTGTAAGGTGTCCCACTGCTCTGTTGCCATGCCTGGGTGGCCAGTCCATCACTTTGCTGGCCCCTCCCATGTCCAAATGGTCTTGTTCTGGATGTTTCAGACTTAATGTGATATAAAGATAGACTTAGAGGCAATCTGGATGATCAACCTCCTGGACGTATTTTGAATGTACTTTTTTAGAATGGATATTTTGCCGCTGCCGACTTTGGGCGACTAGTTCCCTACGTCTAAATTGGACTTAGATGTATCTTTTAATATCCCTCTATGGGCTTAACTGTGCTATGTATTAGAATAAAATTCAGTGCTAACATTTAAATTAATACGGTCGCATTCACCACTGAATTTTGTCCCCTTAATCAATTCCAGCTGCTGCTTAGTTCTTTCTTCTTTCAGGTATTCTACTTGTGGTTGTGACATCGCTTGCTCCAGGTTCACTTGGCTCTGTGGAAACTAAAATGCAAACTAATGGGTCTGCACACAGGTCTCTGAGTTGGAAGGAAGGAAAAGGGTAATGCCTGAAGGTGCTTTATTATTTTATAAGAGGAGATAGACATCTTACATTCAAATCAGTTTTTATAGGAACTGAATTTCTTCCAGCTGACTGTGAATGAAACAGCGCAAATGTTTAGCAATATGGGACTGAGGTGTCATTGCAGCACAGTGCAGAAGAATTAATTTCAAGTGCACTAAGCTGGCTTGATTATTTATCTACTGGTTGAACATCTCAGCTCCAAACTTGTGAAGCTGATGGCTGTTTAAGGTAGAATTGCTATTTGAATATAGCATATATTTTACAAGAACTGCAGAAAAAGGGGAACAGACTAGAAATAGTTACCCTAGTATTACATAATGATTCAGCTCAAAACCAATAAAACTTATTGAACTTAAAAGAAATAGTTACCCTATTACAATATATAATCTAGTCTGAATATTTAATGCATCCAGTGAGATATATAATTCTTATAATAAATAAGACCTCAAAGATCCCAGACTGGGTTGCATAAAATGAGTCGCTCAGTCTTATTTAGGAGTCCCGTTTATGAGATCGTCAGCATTCAAACACCTGGGAAAGAACAAAAAACTCTATACGCCATACTACATTCTCCAATGTTAGATTTTTTTGTGTGTGTGTGGAAGTATGGAAGGAGTAATAGTGGAATTTGGGGATAGGGAAAGAAACATAGTGAGCATGAGGGTGGGGGGAGATTTAAAGCTTCTGTTGGGGAGGAGAGTATGACTGAAGGTCTAACCTTTTTCTTATCTGGGGCCACATCTAATATTTCATAACATTTAGAGCTGGGGTGCCCACACTTTTTGGGCTTGCGAGCTACTTTTAAAATGACCAAGTCTAACTGATCTACCAACAATACATTAAAAAAAAAAACACAAAGCACACTGAAAGGCAGAGAAAATGTTAATTATCATTCATGTGCACATATGCACAGGCATGCTTTCTCTCTTCCCTAACCTCCTCCAGCCTCTCTCATATATCTCTACACATCTCTATTTATCTATCTATATACACATTCATACATACTGTATATATGCACATCTCTATCTATAGATAAATATGTATATACAGTACAGTATATATATATATATGTAAATAATGGACAGGTAGAAAAATAATGTTAGAACACAGTTGAAACAGAATGATTAATAACGTAGATTCATAACATTTAAAAACAATTTATTTATTGAAATGTCGATAGATGCATTAAATAGCTACCTGTTGATGTTAATGAAGACTGAAACAGCAACTGAATTCAAGCCCACACAAGCTACACACAGAGGATCTTTATTTTACAAAGAAATGAAGGGCACACAGTGATGCCCTGGCACCTAAGACAATGCAATAGGAATTATATTGAATAAATCAGATCGGTTGCATGGTCATTATCTGCCATCTTATTCTATATTTCTATGTAAACCTTAGAGTTGTGGCCATGAATGGAGAGATGAGATTCATGTATTCTGATTTACTAATTCTATTCAACTAATCTTCAAAGTCAATCCGTTAATCTGCTGATCAGGGCTGAAGAGGCAAACTGAAGCCTTATTGCACATTAACAGATATATTACTTATTGCAGTCTGTTTGAAAAGCAAATGAAATCCTTGTCTCTCTTGTCTCTATTTAAGTTTCTTCTAGGTAGTATTTTCATCATCATTATACTGCTAGCACTGGTCAGAAGCAGCTGTTAACTGTCCCTTCATTTAGGCAACTTTTTTTGACATTCACCGAAATTCATCATTCACCAATTTAATGGAAATCTCTTCCTCTCTATCTTTGAACAGAAACTTCATTCTTAAGAGTCAAGGCCCAATTAAAGGCATATTACTTCTTGCAGGCTCAACACATAGTTCTCCTTCACCTTCTAATGATTTGATTTCTTTCTTTTGTAGAAGAGATAATTATCCCCATTTCCTTATGTTTGTTTGTTTTTTTAACCATCTCCCCTAGAACCTTTGAAATATTGTAACCTTTCCTTACATATTATCATGTGATTCATTTCTGACTGTGTCTACTATCGTTTATGTTATACTTGTTTTTGATATGCCCCTCCCCCTCACATATTTTTTTATTGTAAACCGCTTAGATTTTAAATTTTGTTTTATATTTGTGGTATATCATATATACTGAACTAAATTGAACAAAGGACTCGGGTTCAATTCCTACTTCAGCATGCTATTTTTTTTGGGGGGTGGGGGGTGGGGGAGAGAATATTCCGCCAGGTACTATTGACCTGGATTGGTCACTGTTTAAAACAGGATATTGGGCTAGAAGAAGCAGTATGGCTATTCTTATATTCTTATATACACCCTCCCCACCCCTTTTTTACAAAACCATAGCGTGGTTTTTAGTGCCGGCTTCAGCGGTAACAGCTCTGATACTCATAGAATTTCTAAGAGCGTCAGAGCTGTTACTGCCATGACCAGCGCTAAAAACACACTACGGTTTTGTAAAAGGTTGGGATAGTGAGGTGGCAGAAGGATGCGAGCACCATAAAATAATAATATAGCAGTGATATTCAGTCTCTACATAGATAATTCATATATTTAGTTTAGGTCTGCTGTATAGAAGACCTAAAATAAATGGATATCGTGACAAGGTTGACCACATTATACACATATGTAACACCACTTACTCTATACAGCAAGGTGCCCATAAGGTTGATCACGATATACCAGTAGCTCGCAATGCGAGTCAATCACAGAGCCCATCCCGAGCTCTATGATAGCTTTGCATTGCCTTTGCATTCTCCTTGTTTCCCTGATGCCAACGCAGCAACAGGCCAGGCTCGTGCAGCCACTGCACAAGCACCTGGCCCACAAGCCTTCCCACCCCCTATCAATTCTGACATCGGGGAGGAAGTTCCGGGCCAGCCAATTGCTGCCTGGCTGGCCCAGAACTTCCTCTCCGATGTCAGAATTGACGGCAGATGGTGGGGGAGGGGGAAAGGCTTGTTGGCCTGGTGCTTGTGCAGTGGCTGCAGAGGGCGGCGTCGGGGAAGCAGGGAGAAACCAGTGGATGTGGCTGGGGGTGGCAGGGAGAGAGAGAGAAAGAAAGACATACAGAAAGAAAGAAAGGGGAGGGGGCAGGGAGAGAGGAAGAAAAAGTTGGGGGAGGGAATGGAGTGTGTTGGGTGGCAGCGGGCAGGCAGAGAGAGAGAAAGAAAAAGTTGGACTCATGGAGGGGCAGAGATAGATGTTGGTTGGGGAATGGAATGAGGTCTGGAGGAGGGGAAGAGTGCAGGAGGCAGAAAGAAGGGAAGAAATATTGAATGTAGAGTCTGAAGGAAGTGCAACCAGCGACTCATGAAATCACCAGAAAACAATGGTAAAAAAAATGATTTTATTTTCAATTTAGTGATCAAAATGTGTCTGTTTAGAGAATTTATATCTGCTGTCTATATTTTGCACTATGGCCCCTTTTACTAAACCTTGATGGCAGTTTTTAGCGCAGGGAGCCTATGAGCGTCGGGAGCAGTGTGGGGCATTCAGCGCAGCTCCCTGCGCTAAAAACTGCTATCAAGGTTTAGTAAAACGGGAGGGGGTATATTTGTCTATTTTTGTATAGTTGTTACTGAGATAACATTACATATTTTTTTTTTTTTTAAATAACAGCTTTTATTGAGATACACCTCAAACATAACATAAACATAGAATACAGCAGCAAGAAAATAAAATGCAAGCAACCACACTCCAAATAACACCCAAAGTATAGTCAAGAACAAATACAAATGTAATCCCCCCAATCTAACAATAACAAACTACAAAACCCACCAAAACGCAGTCAAATTCCCCCCTCCACCCACCCCCCAGGGACAAAACACAATTCCCACAACACCCAATTAGGTCGAGAAGCATCCAAAACCAGAAAAAAAAACCAAAAAATGGAATAGGGATATAAATAAAGGTTCCCCCTAGTCTCCGCCATCCCAGTCCAGCCCCATGGTCAACTCAGTGCCCCAATTCACCCCTGCCACTGATCCCCACAGAAGCCCGAAATCTGCGCCAAATATGAGCATAGCCATGGAGTTTACCATGGCGTAGGGCTGTTAAGTGGTAAAGAAGTTGCCAAGTAAGCAAGCGATGCTCAACCATGGCCCACGTGGGAGGGAGCACCTGGTTCCAAAGGGAAGCAATAGCTAATCTAGCAGCAGTGAAGGCCAACTTACAAAACATAGAATCACCCCAAGCTAAATCCAATTGATGCCAGAACAACAAGGCATGTCGCCAATCCACCGGAATGGGGATATCCAGGATCCGAGACACCCGAGAAAAAATCCCAATCCAGAACCCAGACACCCGCCCACACTGCCACCACATATGGAAATAGGTACCCACCTCCCCACAGCCCCTCCAACAAAGAGCACTTGCACCTCCCTGCCAACGAGCCACCACCTGAGGGGTATAATACCAACGAAAGAGAACCTTGTATCCATTTTCGATCAACAAGGCCGCTATACCCGCTGAAGAAATCTCTGACCAGATATCCCCCCAGGTGTCCCAGGATATATCAGAGCCCCAATCACCCTCCCATGCCCTCATGTAGGAATGTGGGGTCCCCCGACAATTGAGGCATCTATATATAGCAGAGAGAGCTCCCTTCCTGAGCACCGGTCCTAACAACAGCTCAAAGGGAGTCTTACCCCCCCTCAGATCCCTCAAAAGACCCGAGGCCCTGATATAATGAACCACTTGCAGGTAAGGAATCAAGTCTCTGACCCCAAAGCCAAACCTGCCCCGGAGCTCTGTAAAGGGTCGAATACGGCCCAAAACCGGATCCCACATTGACCCACACACACTAAGCCCCTAGTTTCCCAATCAGCAAATACTCCACCACCCCTTCCCGGTAGAAAATCTGGATTATATCTTAACGGGGTATACCAGGAATGGCGCCTACCCAGCAATAAACTACCCCGGGTCTGATTCCAAACCCTCAAAGAAGTTCCCACTGAGGACAAGCCACCCTCCAGCCGCACCCTGCCAGGTAACCAAGGCCGAAGTAACAAAGGCACCCCACCACTTAAACTTTGCTCTATCTCCACCCACAGTTTCGGCGTCTGCGTCTGCCACTCTAAAAGGGCGTGCAGCTGAGCAGCCTGATAGTATTTTACCACATTGGGAACCCCCAACCCGCCGTCACCCCTACCCATACATAAGACCGTCCTACTCACCCGAGGTCTCCTTCCAGCCCAAATAAAGTGAGAGATATGCCGTTGAACTCCCTCCAATGTGTTCCTACCCACCCAGAGCGGCAGTACTTGAAATAAAAACAAAAGACGAGGCAAAATCATCATTTTCACAACTGCCACCCTACCCAACCAAGAGAAATACTGATCTTTCCAACTAAGCAAATCCTGACGAATGCGTCGAAAGAGCGGGGGGAAATTAAGATCATAGAGATCCACTCCCGGAGGTCCAAAATAAACCCCGAGGTAACGGAGAGAATGCTGAACCCACCGGAACGAAAACCGGTCTCGGAGGTAAGCCACTCGATCATCAGACAAGTTAATGTTAAGGAGCTCAGATTTTCCAACATTGACACGAAATCCCGACACCTTACCATAAGCATCCAACTCCCATAAGATAGCATGCAGGGAACCCTCAGGGTCCTCCACCGTAAACAAGAGATCATCCGCAAACAAAGCTAACTTATAATCCCCACCTGGCACCGTAACCCCCTTGATATCCCGATTCAGCCGCACCCTCTGCGCCAGGGGTTCTATCGTCAAGGCGAAGAGAAGAGGTGAAAGAGGACACCCCTGACGCGTTCCCCTTGCGTGCGAAAAAGTCTCCGAGTAGCCCCCATTTACCTTTATACATCCAATAGGGCAAGTATAAAGGATCTGGATCCAATCCCACATGCGCGGACCCAAACCTACAGATTCCAAAACCCTGAACAAGAAAGGCCAGGAGACTCTATCGAACGCCTTCTCAGCGTCGACCGACAGAAACACAGTTTCCCTCACTCCCCCCTTGCCCTTTCAAACAAATTGTAAACCCGACGAGTATTGTCGCCTACCTGTCTACCCGTTACAAAACCCGACTGATCCGGATGGATCAGCCGAGGAATCCAACTCATCAATCTGTCAGCCAAGATCCGCGTAAATAGCTTAGTGTCAACCCCCAACAACGAGATCGGCCTATAAGAAGCACACTGCAGGGGATCCTTCCCCTCCTTGGCCAACACCGTCACACCCGCTAATCTCATAAAGTAGGGGAGGGCACTATTCTCTTGCAAGGAGTTAAGAAAATGCAACAAAGGAGGCAGCAAAAGATCCTGAAAGCGTTTATAATATCGAACAGTAAAACCATCCAACCCTGGCGACTTACCAAGGGGCATAGAACGCAGCGCTCCACGAGCCTCAACCAACGTGAGAGGACGGTCCAACCATGCCACATCATCAGGCGCAATCCGGGGCAACTCCGCTGAAGCCAAATAAGCGTCTAGGTCTGGTAAGGACCCAGAAGTTTCCGGTGCATAGAGATGGGAGTAATACTCCACAAAACGTGCCCGAATAGCATCCTCTTTCCGCAACAACTCACCAGAGGCTGCACGTAGCGAGAGAATCTGATTGCGCGTCTGCCTCACTTTCAGACGATGGGCAACCAGTCGACTAGCTTTATTAGAAAATTCAAAATAACGCTGTTTGAGAAGCTGTAAATTGTGGTGTGAACGCTCCAGGTCTAAAGCCTGAAGATCCCGGCGTGCTTGAAACAAGCGTTCCCGTAATGCAACATCCCAAGGGCTACACTTGTGCAAGCCCTCCAACCGACCAATCAAAATCAGCAAAGCCGCCGCCTCTTCCCGTCATTTACGTTGCCGGGCCGAGGCCAGGGCTATCACTCTGCCCCTAAGGATAGCCTTTAACCCTTCCCAAACCGCTTCCAACGAAGCGCCACATTCTACATTCACATCTAAATAGTCCTGTATCCACCCTTCAATCTGCGCTCCCACCTCCGGATCATCCAGGAGACTATCATTAAAACGCCAGAATTTGCGTCCCGAGCCACCACCCTCTCCCAGGAACCGCAACCAAACTGGGGCATGATCCGACCATGTTAGGGACTCAATCCCCGCTGATTCCACCCTCCGAAGCAGTCCCCGCTCCACAAAAACATAATCAATTCTAGAAGAAGAGGAATGGATACCCGAAAAATAAGTATAATCTCTAACCGATGGATGGAGCCACCGCCAACAATCCACCACATTCAGAGTAGCTAAGGCCTCCCTCAACAGTTTACGATCCCGCCTCCCATACTGATCCGCCCTCCCTGAGTTATCCAAATGAGGGGTTACTGTAAGATTAAAATCCCCACCTAAAACCAGGGCACCCCCCTTAAACCTGAGAATTCTAGGCACTAACTCTCGAAAGAAGACCCCCTGACCCTCATTGGGAGCATAAACATTAACCAGGGAGTACAAGACCCCCTCAATCAAAGCCTCCAACATTATATATCTACCCTGAGGATCCCGCACCACCCTCTGCACTTCACAACGAATCCCCTTACGAACAAGAATACCCACCCCACCCATCTTAGAAGTGCCTACCCTGGAAGCCCAAAAGGCCTGAGGAAACCTAGAATCCCTAACTAGAGATTCATGGGACTGGAGTAGATGTGTCTCCTGGATGAAACATACATCAGCCCGCAAGCGAAGCAGCTCCCTATAGAAAGCTCGTCTCTTATTGGGGGAATTTAGACCCCTGATATTATGAGACCAACCGGAATCCCTCCATAATCCAATGAGAAGAATGGCAATGCAACCCCAACCCCAGCCAACTTGTCCCCACATCTCCCGCTACCCCCCCAGCCCACTCCCCCACCCCCCCTCCCCCAAAGTGAGAGTCCACAGATCTCCCACCAGCATACACGGAAGTGATCCATCCCCATGGCCCCTTACACAAACCCCACAACACAACACTAACTGTCAAATACAGTTCCCACAACAATCCCCAGAATTCAATCCGCCAACCCCCAAACCCCCCCGCACCACACTTCTCACTCCCCCCTCCCCCACAGTACAACTTTCCCCCACAGAACACCAATACATCTCTCCAACTTCCCCCTTCCCACCCTCCCCCAGAACCAGTCCATGGGCAACCCTCTCACAGTTCCTATCCAAAACTCAAACCCAGGTACCCAGCTCCAAGGAGGGGTCCATACACCCCCCCCCCTGCAGATAGGGAAGTATTGAAAAAAACTGGAACAATACAAGCACAGTCAGTCAGCCCTCGGGGGGGGGCACTGGATGTAGAAGCGGTAACTGGAAGAGGGTGTCCCCCTCCTCGGCCGCCCCTCCCGCTCCGGGATCCTCTCTCCACTCGCTGCCATCGGGAGGGGGCAGGAGGCGCCACTCCGTTCAACACCGCTCCCCCAGCAGGAACAGCCTCCTCCGGGATCTCAATACCCGCTTGCTGCAACAGACCACGAGCCTTCCGCACTGTAGTGACTTTTGTATGAACTCCATTGATGGTAATCACCACCCCAAAAGGGTAAGTCCAGCGGTAGCGCAAATTACTACGCTGCAATGCTTTGGTCACATCTCTGAACGCCCGACGTTTCTGGAGCGTGCCCGCAGCCAGGTCTTGATAGAACTCCAACCAATGGCCTTCCCACGTAACTGTGCCCATCTCCCGGGCTCTGCGGAAGATCTGTTCTTTAAGGGTAAAGCTCAGGAGGCAGAGTACAATATCTTTAGGTTGATCGGATGTCCGAGATCCCAGAGCCCGATGTGCCCGCTCAAGTCCCGGCTCCAGGGTATCATCTTGTAAAAGCCACCTGATCAGCTTAATAGTAGTAGCACGCACATCTTTAAACTCTGGTAAGTCCGGTAGGCCCCGCACCCTCAAATTATTACGCCCGGTGCGGTTCTCCAGGTCTTCAACTTTGTCCAGGAGGATTTGATAATCAGCAGAGGCAGTTTCCAAGGATCTTTGCACCCCGGTCACATTCTCCTCGCAGCTATCCAGCCACATCTCCACAACCTCCACCCTGGTGCCCACCTCTACCAAATCAGTTCGCAGCTCTTGCACCGCTTCCCGGACCTGCATAGCCACAGCCGAAATTTCAGATTTCACCTCAGTAATCCAACGCTGCATGTCCGCTTTAGTAAGCGGTTTCCACAGGGCATCCACCTGCACGGGCTCAACCAGCATGTCAGCGACCGCAGCGATAGCACCACTCAATTGCGCCGCTTCCCCGCTGCTGGTCTCCGGGCCCGCACCACCACGTGCTACCCGGCCCAGCGCCTGCTCCATCGTGCGCTGGCCGGGTTTGTCACCGGGTAATTTTTTGCGCGTTGCCATGGGGTTCCCCGATCCTTCACACACCTCACCACCACTCGGGGAGTGGAAAAATGCGCCGTTTTCACAACTTTAATCAGTTAGATCACCGGGCCCGAACAGAGCTTTCAGTTTAAGCTCCCATCCGCGGCGATGACGTCACTTCCCCTCTGACATTACATATTTTAAAGTCATCTCTCTTGACCTCTTCGAAAGAAACCCCAAATATAAATGATAATTAACATTTTCTCTGCTTACAGTATGCTTTGTGTTTTTTAAAATTTTATTGTTGGTAGATCATTTTGACTTGGCCATTTTATGTTCAAATATATTTTATTGAGCTCAGCAAAAACATCAAACAGGAAACAAACAAAGTACAAACAAGCTCAACATTTTAGATAACAGAAACTTGGCCATTTTAAAAATAGCTCGCAAGCCAAAAAAGTGTGGGCACCCCTGCTCTAAATGTTATGAAATATTAAATGTGGCCCCAGATAACAAAAAAGTTAGATTATCAGTCATACTGTCCTCCCCAACAGGAGCCCAACCCCTCCTGCCCAGGTGACCACCTATCTCCAACCTCCACTAAGATCCAGGCAGGAGGGATCCCAAGCCGACCTGCCTCGACACAACCCCCCAATGACCGCCCCCCCGAACCTCCGATTGGCCCACCAAAAACCTCCCCCCACCCGCCAACCCGCAAAACCCTCCGCCAACCCTGTGACCCCACTTCTCACCCCCAACCCCCCGTACCTGAAAAACATTGGCCGGACAGACAGGTGCCAAGCCCGTCCGACCACCATGTCAGCCATCCCTTGAATGGCTGGCCTTAGGGCCTGATTGGCTCAGATGGATCAAACCCCACCCACAGGTGGGGCCTGAGGCGCCTGGGCCAATCAGAATAGCTATGATATGACAGGGCAGTGAAATCCACCTGATTAAAAGCTAATGTAGTTCAATGTGTTAAAATCCTGTGCTGATCTTGCAGAGGTTGTGAGTTCAAAACCTGGTGCATCTTTTAATTGTGGCATTATACCTTGCAGGTGCACCTTGATGATCTCACAATGAGGTCAGCATTGTGCAGCTGCACACCTCCATTTGCAAGGAAGGAAAATGCATGTAAAGGTCTGTATCTGTTTTTTTCTATTTTTAAGCTTTGAGAAATGAAATAATGTGTGCAATATTTATATCATTTTCATGTCATTTCTTTGCTTTCAAATTTGAATTGATTGCAACACTGGTGAGAAAAAAGGGTTCTTTTTAAGCAGGAAATCCAAAGGTGCTGTAATTAGTAAATCATATTGCTGTTTGGGCAGAAAAGTACTATGTTTTCCATGCAATATGTTTGTATTGATGTCCCCTATTGATATAGTGGCTTATTAAATCTATTAGGAGGGAAAAAAATAGGAAAAACATATTCCTGAACTCTATTTAGAAAATATCATTTCAGAAGCCCAAAGCACACCTAACTTTCGCCCATAGAAAGTTGCGATCATCCGAAGCAGAAACCATACTTTGACCAGCTTTTCATTCGCCTACAATTTCCATAATGTTTAGACGTGGTCTGCCGCCCAACCAGCATCTATCTCGAGTCTATCCGTAACCACTCCCAGGTTATGCCCATGTTACACCCACATCTACGTACTTAGACGTGACTTTTCTTGAGGACATCTACAAATATGCAGACGCGACTCCCAAGTCGTTTCTATATTCTAAGGATGCCTAGTTCAAGCCTACCTCCTTCTAAGTCCCAATTATCGCTTGTTAAGACCCTTAAATTGCTCATTAACCACTTAATTCGATGCCTAAACGGCAGGCATCACTTAGGCACCCTTAGGTGCACTTTGCAGAATCGGGGCCTTAGCCTAATCGCTCTCTAAAATCTATCGGTGCCCACTGCCTATGTGCTGTGGTTAGAGCTACAGCCTTGGACATTGAGGTTGTGGGTTCAAATCCTGAACTGCTCATTGTGATCCTGCGCAAGTCACTTAATCCCCATTGCCCCAGGTACATTAGATAGAGTGGGAGCCCACTGGGACAGGTAGGGAAAAATGCTTGAGTACCTGAATAATTTGTAAGCTACATAGAATTGTAGGATATGTGGAATATAAATAAATAATCGCCACCTAAAAAAGTTCATTACAAGAAATTAGACTTCTTTTTTATGGCCCCCAAGTTTTGAAGCAATTTTCCCACTATAAGATCGGTACTCTCATTTTTTAAATTTAAGTCCCTTCAAAAAATACATTTTAAAAATGGCTTATGGATTTCCTGTATGATTGAAGTTTATGTTTATTAGTATACTTATATGCTGCCCTTTGCAAGACCATCAATGTAGTTTTTACATTCAAGTACTCTAAGTATTTTTCCATATCTGTCCCCACAGGCTCACAATTTTCTTACAATAACAGACAGTTAAGTTACTTTCCCAGGGTCACAAGGAGCAACAAGGGGATTGAACCCATAACTTCAGGGTGCTGAGGCTGGAGTTCTAACCACTAGACCACTCCGTAAGTATCTTATGATCACAAAGTTTGCAGTAACTTTTGAGGTTGACTTTGCTGTCCCTTCTTCTGTTCTCTCTCTAATTACGATGGTGTTTGTATCTGAAACACTTTAAGAGACCCAGTGTTGTAATATTACAACATCACATTTAAGGCTACAAAATAAACCCTCCCCCATTTTTTTTCTTTTTAAAACTTCATGTACATTACTAATAGAACCTATTGTTCAGTTCTGCAACACCATTGGATGGTTGAATGTGTAAATAGGTCTGTTTATCTGGCCATGAAGTCATACAACCCTGTTGCCTGCTTTGGAGTATATCATCTTGTTGTTTTGGACGGGATACATCAGGACTAAAGTAAGTAAAAAGCTTGAAATATTTTTTTATGTGATCATTAATATGTGTAGATCATGCAGATTTTATGACATCATTGAATATACTGATTTTAAGAGATTTAGAGCTGGTTATTTCTATGTTGTAATTTTACAACAGTGGGTCAAAGTGATAGCAAGGTTTTGTCTGCACTCCCCTGAGACCCAGTGTTGTAATATTACAACATCACATTTAAGGCTACAAAATAAACCCTCCCCCGTTTTTTTTCTTTTTAAAACTTCATGTACATTACTAATAGAACCTATTGTTCAGTTCTGCAACACCATTGGATGGTTGAATGTGTAAATAGGTCTGTTTATCTGGCCATGAAGTCATACAACCCTGTTGCCTGCTTTGGAGTAATGATGTCCATTCCCTCTGCACACCACTGGAGTACTTTCAGAAGTTTGTGACAGAAGATATGATCAACGCTCTGGCAGATAACACAAATCAGTACAGTTTTCAGAAGAAAGGATCATCTATAAACACAAACACAAAGGAAATAGAGCAAATGATTGGCATGTATCTGAAGATGGGTCTTGTCCAAATGCCTGGAGTCCGTATGTACTGGGAAGCAGACACAAGATACAGTCCTGTCGCTGATGTAATGTCACGAAACAGATTCCAGTCTCTGTTGACATCATTACATTTTGTGAACAATCTAACCGTGTCTGAGATGGAACAAAAAAGTGACAAACTCTGGAAACTCAGACCATGGCTTGATGCTTTCAGAGAGAAATGCCTAAAAGTGGTCCCTGAAGAACATAACTCTGTTGATGAAATGATGATCCCTTTCAGGGGGAAATTCAGCAGCATCAAACAGTACATGCGTGGCAAGCCAAACCCATGGGGGTTCAAGCTGTGGGCAAGGACTGGAATCTCTGGTATACTTTGTGATTTTGATGTGTACCAAGGCAGTGTGAATGGAATACGGGCAAGATCTGAACTTGGACTATCAGGGGATGTTGTGATGAAACTTGCTTCCACACTTCCACATAGTCACAACTACAAGATCTATGCAGACAACTTTTTCACCAGCATCCCATTGATAGTTAGGCTGCTGGATTGTGGAATTCATTACACAGGAACAGCCAGACAAGTGCGCCTTCCAAACTGTAATCTTGAGGATGAGAAAAGCTTGAAGAAAAAGGGAAGAGGAAGCTTTGATGTCAGAGTGGAGTCAAATCACAACATTTGTGCTGTGAAATGGTTTGACAACAGACAGGTTACACTTGTGTCTTCCTTTGCTGGCCCACAACCAGTGGAGAAGATTCAACGCTGGGACAAAACTGCCAAAAGATTTGTTGAAGTTGAGAGGCCTTATATCGTGGCTGCCTATAACAAATTCATGGGCGGAGTGGATTTGTTAGACTCATTTGCAGCAAAATACAAGTTTCCACTGAAGTCCTACCGCTGGTACCTTTACATCTTCTGGCACACCATTAACCTAGCTGTGATCAATGCTTGGCTCCTGTACAAAAGGGACTGCAAAGCTTTGGATATCCCAAAGAAACAGATGCTAAACAGGAGAATGTTTCAGGCCCAGTTGGCATCTTCTCTTATCCTGATCGGAACGGCTGGGTCAGTGTCAAAGCGAGGGCGACCATCTGCAAGCCCAGTTTCATCAAGAGGGGGCACCTTGACTTCCCAAAAGAGGCAGTTTACAGATGATGGAGGTTCTTCAGCTGCCATGACAGCCAAAAAGTCAAATGCACACCCTCCAAAGGAAGTTTGCAAGGACATGATTGGACATTTTCCCATCAAAGCCGATAGAGGACGGTGCCGACACTGTGCAAAAGGCTATACCAACACACTTTGCAGGAAGTGCAATGTTCGCCTGTGCTTTTCAGAGCAAAATAACTGTTTTTGGAACTACCATAACTGAATAAATGAACAAATAAAACATGCACATATAGGGCTCGATTCACAAAACCGTGCTATGAAGATAGCACAAGTGCTATTTCATAGCGTGGCCGTTTTTACCCGTATTTGCGCTAACATGAAATTTTTTGTGCAAAAACACGAAATTTCTTGATTACCGCTGATAGAAGTCAATGGGCGCTTCACAGGGAAAAATTTGCGTTTTTATATGATACTCATTTTTTGTATTAAATTGATAATAAAAATTACTTTTTTCTTTATTATACTATTGTTGTTGTGTATATACATAAACTTAGGTGGGTCTTTATAAGCTGTAAAGTACAAATAAACTTTTAATTATTCCTTACATGTGTTCAGAGAGAGAGTGACACTATTGAAATTCTGCTACCTTACAGGCCCAGCGTTGCAATTTTACAACATCCTCCCCAAAAGTTACTAAAATGTCAAAATAAAAAAAAAAAACACTGATTTAGGGATCACAAGCCTCCTATAACAACATGTGAACGTTCGAAAACATTTTTTTACGTTTTTTTCTATATTTGGGTCTCTGTGGGTTAACAATGTTGTCTTATTTTGTACACTGCTGTGATCTGCATGACAGAAACTGCACTATATCAACTTTAAAATAAACAAACATAAACATCAGTGTCATTACTCCAGATTATAACAGTCAATAGGTTGCAAGTCAGTAATAAAATCATATACTGTTTCAACCTTATTTTTTATCAAGAGTATATTAAAATACCATATTGGAATCATCGATTCAGTTGACTTATGCTGTAGTCATATGTGGGACGTTATTAAATCTTAAAGCCCCTTTGGACTGATATAAAGGCAGACTGCTTCTTATTATGACCGGGATAGCCATGCAGATGATCACTCGCAATTGGAAAAATTATGATCGCCTTAATTTTCCTTTCTGGTGGGCAAATTTATGCTTATGCTATAGGTATGAAAAGATGAAGCCTGATATGTTAGGGCATAGTAATGCATTTAAATTGGTGTCGGGCCCCTTGAAGTCTTTTATCACTTCATCATTAATTGTCTCTTATTTTTATTTTTAGTGAATTTCTATACACATCCAGGGTACGGTGGGAGGTTGTGTGGGGAGGGTTATTTCTTTGTTGTATTCTTTGTTTATATATACATGCATAAGTAATAGTAGGGGGGAGGGGTTATTCTTTATGTAATTTTATTGATTGAAAATAAGTGTTTACTGTTATGGCTATTGGATGTATAGTGTTCTGCACTTTTTATTGATTGAAAATTAATAAAGATTAATTTTTTAAAAAAGATTATATTAAAATAAAGTAATTCGATGTCAAAGGAAGCTACCAAAATAGTCAAAATCACAGATGAACGTTGAAGACCTATCAAAGCCTTTCACTCAGCTAGCTCAGTGATTGATTGCATTCTTACCATACATTTTCCACTCTCCAGTACTGTATAATCATGGAGGTGAGCCCATTAGCCTTGTCCTCTTTCACAACAGATGAAACCCAATGCATGAACCCCCAACAGATGAAACCCAAGGCATGAACTTAGGCCTACATAAAGAGGCACACAATAGTAGAGTGTGTAGGAAAAAAAGTACTTACAGAAAGTATAATTTTCTTTTCCTGCAGATACTTTACTCATAAAAAAACAATACTCATACATACACTGGCTTTTACAAAGTTGCAGTAGAGGTTTCTACCATGGGCTGGGAAGGTAAATGCTCCAAAGCTCATAGAATTCCTTTGAGTGTCAGAGGATTTACTTCATTGGCCAGCAGTAGAAGCCTCTACTCCGACTTTTAAAAGGGGGCCATCATTTTGAAAATTCAATACTACATTTTAGGGTGCACTTAAAAGGTGATTTGGTGGTGGATGAGCCAGGGAGGCACCAGCTTGGAACATGAGGACATTACTGGCTAGATTTTACAGCAGATATCCTTCAAACAACGGGCTGGAATGAATTTAGATGGCAACTCCAACAGTTGGACTTTAGTCTATGGCCCAGAAATATCAAAGAAGAGACAAGTTAATTTAATCATGTATTTTTAATGAGAATAACCAATGGGCAGACTGGATGGACTGTTCAGGTCTTTATCTGCTGTCATTTACTATGTTACCATGACAATAGCACACATAAATAGACATAAGAGGACAGATCCTGTAATTGGGTGCCTAAAAAGATAGATGCCTAAGGTTAAAAACCTATTTTATGTCAATCACAGGTGCCCATTACAGAATTGTGCCTAACTAAAATTTAGTTAAAAACCAGGATGTTTGCTCTATGAGGAGAATATAACATTGTTTTACTTAGTGGATTTGGAACACTGTGAATCACGCACCGAGATAACCTGTCTGGCCATGGCAGTAGAAGATATTTCGATTGGTGAAAAGGACAGAGATAAGTGCCGATTGATTTATAAATT
The DNA here is from genome assembly GCF_902459505.1 of Geotrypetes seraphini. Classification (NCBI taxonomy): domain Eukaryota; kingdom Metazoa; phylum Chordata; class Amphibia; order Gymnophiona; family Dermophiidae; genus Geotrypetes; species Geotrypetes seraphini. Next base: position 149,854,930 of record NC_047089.1, read on the forward strand.
TCCTTTGGATTGAACTTATGAATTATACTTTCAAATGCCGTAGTCCAGTTTTGTTTTTTGCACATAATTGCACTTTGCACTTTACATATTTGCACTTTATACTTGTAATAAAATATTCATTGTACCTAAGTTGTTACAGAATACAAAGCTGCTATAGCTTGCTGAAAGTTTGGTATGCCAAATTATGTCTCATCAATGGTTGGTGTAATTTGGAATGCCTATGTGCACTATGCAATGGTGCACAATTGATACTATTCTATAAGTTGCAGGTGTTGCCTGCTGATACGTCTATGGTCCTCCAAGATGTATATTCCTCTGGTAGGTGCATGCTAAGTGACCTACACACACTGATTACAGAACTTTCAGCTAATATGCAGCTTTTGGAGGTTCCTGACGAAGGGGAAGTCCCAAAACCGAGCTCAGTAGAACCAGAAGCTGCCATCTCTTTCACTTCGGGGTGGATAAAAATGTCATATACAGCAGCATTATTGCCGTTTTTTTCCAGCACAAGATAAGTTCTATTGTTTGCTCTTTTATTGGGTTGTGCAGTGTTGGGGCATATACGAGACTGGTCTCCATCCATTTTATTATTTTTATTTGTTCACATTATTATTTGAGTGGTTTTTTTTGCCCTTTGCACTGTTAATGCACTCTGGAAGGTCCTATGATGGTGTGCTGCATTGAACCTAGTGTTCTTGCATGAGATAAGCAATGAATGCTTCATGTTTATCTGACTTATGCAACTCACACTGAGGACTTCCAATTAAAAAAAATTATTATTATTAATGACAAATAATCTAATGAGTGGAACCTGTACTCCAAATTAGTGTATACTTGAAGAACTATTATATAGCTTAACTTTCAGTTAGTGGCAACAATGACCTGTGTAAGTACTAGACTTCTCTAACCTACAGGTGCTATCAGTATCTAAATTTAGATAACAACTTATAAAATTACTTTTTAACACTTTATTCCTTTCCGTGACTGTGGATAATTTAATGAATCGGGTCTTTAGTTGTCATGTATCGGTTGGCAACCTGATCTACTATTTCACAACTTAAAAAAAAAAGCCTATTTGCTGAGGGCACGAGATTTAATTCCCTCTTAACCTTGGAGGATGCCCTCTTGTTGAAAACATGGCACCAAAGTCTAACTATGACAAAAAACTATTTATGATGAACTGCTGCTTCAAAGTCTTGCTTTTTACCTGTGGATATCTATTTGCGTGTTCACTTCTTCAAGTGTCTATACACAGAAAAAGGTCACTTGAATAAAATGTCAATGTCAGATTATGTGCCTGCATGCTGTATGACTTTAAGGTCATATCTCTTTATTGTACTGGTTAAAAATAACTTTTATAAATTACTGCTTTGTGAAAATGACTTGTAAAGCTCAACTCTTGTTCCCCCTGCTTGTGACATTATCAGACAATCAACTGGTAATGGTCAGATGATGTTATGAGTAAGAAAAGCACAGAAGGAGCTTCACAGACTAAAGCAAGAATGCAGACACTAGCTGTTGATTTTTTTTTTTTCTAGAAAAATACTGAGGCATGAGGAAGATCAATTTCTAATGCATCTGGTAAAAAGCAAATTTGTGTAAAAGATAAACATATGTGTGCAGTGGAATAGTAAGGGGGATGGACGAGCGGGCAGTCTGCCCCGAGTGCCATCTTGCTTGGGGTGCAGCACCCCTCCTCCTCTCCACCACCCGTTCCCACTACTCCCCCTGCTGGCACGCACCCCTTCCCCCATACCTTTGTAGCCATCAACCTGCATCCTGCTTTGGCTTTGGCGTTCTCTCTGACATCACTTCTGGTACCTGTGCCTAGGAAGTGACATCATAGAGAGTGCCAAAGCCAACGTGGGCAGTAAGTTAGTGGTGACTCGTGCCAAAGTTAAGGGGAAGGGGCACGTGTGGCAGGGAGGATGGGGGATGGGGAAGGGGCAGGGGAGAGGCACCGTTCACCCTCGCTATGTCACTGGATGTGTGTACATTCATAACTTGCATATTTTTAGCTGGATAAAGTATACGTGATACAAGTATTTTGGCAGCAACTGGCTTCTCTTGAATCTGGGATGTGATCTGTAACTGTCAAGTTTCAACCAAAGACATTTGAGAACTAAGTCATTTTCAATAACCACCCCCCCCCCCCCCCTTGTGACATCTCTGGGTCCAGGGCTCAACCTGGATGGAGTCCCTCAAAGCCAGTCTCTGTCAGTCCCTTGCTCATTTGGCAGGCAGGGGAAAATTCTGTAAATGGCATCTAAAAAGATAAGTGCCTATGTCTTGATCGAGGCAAACAGAGTGCAAGAATTTAAGAGCAAATGGGATGCCCATGTGGGATCCCTTAGAGGATTAAGCCAAGGGAACCTGTCACCAAGAGTGGGATCCCTAGGATAGTAGACTTGGGGGTGGGTCAGTAGAGTGGGCAGACCTGATGGGCTATGGCCCTTATCTGCAGTCATCTTCTATGTTTCTATCACACTAACTATTAAATTAAACAAGTTTTTATTGAACTATTTTATATAGGCCTTTTCATATTACAAAATCTTGCCTAACTTAAAACTTAGGCACCTTTAATGTAGGTCAGGGTTTTAAAAGCCTACATTATTAGCACCTTAGTCTACTATTATTACTACTACTACTTTATAGAATCACACTTAGCAGCATCTGTCCTTATCCACCCTTAAAAATTTGATCAAGTTTCGACACTTCTAAAGAAATCCCACTGGCTTCCGGTTGCTCATCGAATAACTTATAAAATATGCTTGTTAACTCTTAAGACACTTCTTTCCAAGGCCCCAGCATTCATTGACAGACTCCTTATACCCCCACTAGGATGCTCAGATCCAATGGCCAACGTCTACTGACAGTTCCCTCCCTTAATATTATCAACACATGTTGGCAATACATCTTTTCAGTGACGGCACCGCAAACGTGGAACTCCCTTCCTATTCATTTAAGAGAAGAATGTTTTCTTGATAGATTTAAGAGTAAGTTAAAATGCTTTCTTTTTAAAGATGCTTTTGACCTTTAGCTCTTCAAGTTAAATTAATGCCTTCTCATTCAACCTCTTATTTCCTTTATAGCGATAAATTTCCCAACTTCTTATTCACTTTCTTTTTACTCCAATTTTTTTCCTTTCTTCTTCTCGCTATTCTCTCTTCTTCCTTTTTATCGTTTCTCAAATCCCCTTCTTTTGTTTTTCCCCTAATTGTCTTCTTTCCTATCCTATATTGTATTTCTTACTCTCCTCTCCCATTGACACAGTAAGTCCTGTACGTTAAATATATGTTTTACATATTGTACTCCATGAATGTTGTAAACTTTTTAGCTATGTTCATCGCTTAGAAATATGATTAAGTGATTAATCAAATTTTAAATAAAACTTGAAACTTGCCTACGTTGGAATTAGGCACGTATCTTTTAAAGAATCATGCCTAAGAAGATAGGCACCTATCACCTAATTAATTTTTATCTTTTTTCAATTATGAACTTGTTAAAGCTCATAATTGATGCCAATTTACTAATTAACCCCCTCCTTTACAAAGCCATGCTAGCATTTTTAGCACCAGTTGCGTTGGTAACAGCTCGATCGCTCATAGGAATTCTATGAGCGTCGGAGCTGTTACCACAGTGGCTGGTGCTAAAAACGGTAGCACGGCTTTGTAAAGGAGGGGGTAAGTTAGCTGCCTAACTTTAGGTGCCTAGCATAGAATTTAATGCTCAGTGCTTTCACCTGGTAAAAAGGTGCCTCCCCCACCCAAGGAAATCCCCAAAAAGATTGTTGTGAACAAGTCTGCCTATTAAATTAAACAAGTTTTTATTGAACTATTTTATATAGGCCTTTTCATATACCTAGTTATCATAAACTGAGGGAGATTAGCTCTTGGGAGGACAGAAGCCCTCAGATTCCAGGGAAAGCTTTAAGAAGACCATATCAGGAAGTTCAGCAGTCACCTGCCCAAGAGAATTCTAGTGAAAGGGACTGGGATAGGGTAGGCCATGCCCAAATGCTGTCTTAGCTAAAAAGCTGGGAGGAGCCTGGCAACTAAAACTGAAAGTATTTTAAAAGTGCAAAAAACTCTAAGTTGTTGGTTTTAAAGTCCTTGGTTACAGACTGGTATTATTATGTTATGTCATAAGTGTTGGGTTAAGAAGTGAAATACAAGTTCAAACAAAAAGTATTTTGAAACTACGTAAGAGGCCCTGTTTATTCTGGACACCATGTAGTATTCTATAAGGAAAAGTAGACACCTATTTTTCTTTTAGGATAGGCTCCAAGCAGTGGCGTACCTAGGGGGGGCGGGGGGGGCGGGCCGCCCCGGGTACCAGCCCTGAGGGGGTGTTCCCGGCCTTGCCGCTCAGTCCCCCCCCACGCCCGAAGGACCGCTCGCCCCACTGACCTTCCAGCACACCTATGAAGCAGCCCGCAGCAGGATCGCGCCGTCAGCAATCCCTCAGCTGCTTGGGCGCTGCTTCCTGCGCCGCGGTCCCGTCCCTCCTCTGACGTCAGAGGAGGGGGCGGGACCGCGGCGCAGGAAGCAGCGCCCAAGCAGCTGAGGGATTGCTGACGTCGCGATCCTGCTGCGGGCTGCTTCATAGGTGTGCTGGAAGGTCAGTGGGGCGAGCGGTCCTTCGGGCGTGGGGGGGGCAGTAGCTTAAGGTAGCCCGGCGCAGGAAGCAGCTCCTAAGCAGCGCAAAGATAGCTGACGTCGCGATCCTGCTGCGGCTGCTTCATAGGTAGTGCGGGGAGGCCAGGGGGGCGAATGGTCCTTCGGGGTGGGTCGGGGCATCAGGCCTTCAGGGTGGGGCGGGCGGGCGGGCAGGCAGGCAGACTTTCAAGGGGGAGGGGGGTGACAGGCAGGCAGGCCTTCAAGGGGGGGTGCAGGTCTTCGGGGGGGGTGCAGACCTTCAAGGGGGTGCAGGCCTTCAAGGGGGGGACAGGCAGGCAGGCCTTCAAGGGGGGGACAGGCCTACAAGGGGGGGGACAGGCCTACAAGGGGGTGCAGGCCTACAAGGGGGGGGACAGGCCTTCAAGGGGGGACAGGCCTTCAGGGGGGGTGCATGCCTTCAGGGGGGGTGCCGACCTTCAAGGGGGTGCAGGCCTTCAAGGGGGGGACAGGCAGGCAGGCCTTCAAGTGGGGGGACAGGCCTTCGGGGGGGTGCAGGCCTTCGGGGGGGGGTGCAGACCTTCAAGGGGGTGCAGGCCTTCAAGGGGGGGACAGGCAGGCAGGCCTTCAAGGGGGGGACAGGCCTACAAGGGGGTGGGACAGGCCTTCAAGGGGGTGCAGGCCTTTGGGGGGGGTGCCAACCTTCAAGGGGGGGTGCAGGCCTTCAAGGGGGGGGACAGGCCTTCAAGGGGGGACAAGCAGGCAGGCCTTCAAGGGGGGGACAGGCCTACAAGGGGGTGGGACAGGCCTTCAAGGGGGTGCAGGCCTTTGGGGGGGTGCCAACCTTCAAGGGGGGGGACAGGCCTTCAAGGGGGGACAAGCAGGCAGGCCTTCAAGGGGGGGTCAGGCCTTCAAGGGGGGGACAGGCCTACAAGGGGGTGGGACAGGCAGACCTTTAAGGGGGGACAGGCCTACAAGGGGGTGGGACAGGCAGACCTTTAAGGGGGGATAGGCCTTCAAGGGGGGACAAGCAGGCAGGCCTTCAAGGGGGGGTCAGGCCTTCAAGGGGGGGGGACAGGCCTTCGGGGGTGCAGGCCTTCGGGGTGGGTGCAGGCCTTCGGGGTGGGTGCAGGCATTCGGGGTGGGTGCAGGCCTTCGGGATGGGTGCAGGCCTTCAGGGGGGGACAGACCTTCGGGTGGGGGGTACAATCCTTCGGGGAGGGTGCAGGCCTTCAGGGGTGGGGTTTAGGCGTTCAGAGGGGGACAGACCTTCGGGTGGGAGGTAAAGTCCTTCGGGGGGTGCAGGTCTTCAGGGGTGGGGTGTAGCCCTTCTGAGGGGGGACAGACCTTCGGGGGAGGGGGGTCCTGGTGTAAAAGTACACAGAGGGAGAGAGGGAAGGGGGGGTTCAAAGATACGTGCATATGCCAGACTTTGGGGGTTAGAAATCATGGGTCTAAAAACAGAGGAGTGGGAGAGAGATGGTGCATAATGGGATTTAGGGAGGGAAGGAACAGAAAGGGAGAGAACTTGGAAACAGGGGATGGTGTGGAGGGGGGATAGAGATACTGGATAGGAGGATAGTTGGGAACAGAAAGGGAGAGATGGTGGATCCTGGGGTGGTGGGGAGTTGAGAAAAGGTGAATCTGTGGATGGAGACAAAAAAAAGGAAAGATGCCAGATCTCCGGGAGAGGGAAGGGAAACGGAAGGGGAGAACAGAGATGGCAGACGGATGGTTAGCACGGAGAAAGGAGACCCTGGCAAGCAAGACAACAAGAGCCTGGGACCAACAAGATTTGAATATTGATCAGAGAACAAAAGGTAGAAAAAATAATTTTATTTTCTGTTTTGTGATTACAATATGTTAGATTTGAAAAGTGTACATGAGACAGCTTGAAATGGGAACTTTTCTATTTTTGTGAATGGCAAGGCTGAGTTCAGTTAAAATATATGCTTTATAAGAAAATATAATAATGTGTTTTATAAAGTTTATAAGCATTGCTGGCATACTCGGTGAGGTGTTCCTAGTGTTGGTGGTGGTGGTAGCATGTCAGTGTGTTGAGAGGAAGAGGTAGTCTGGGAAATTCTGCTGAGCAAACTCTGGGCCCATTTCCACCCCCAGTTAGTCCACTCCACTCAACTGGTTCACACACTGAGTGGGTCTTTGGGTGTTATTTCTGGGTAGTTGTTTTAGAATCTCTTCCAGTGGTTTGTCAGTATCTCCTTCTGGTCCAAGGAAGGAAACTTTGTCAACCTTAGCATTGACCTTCAGAATATGTTTGTAACAGCGCTGCTTGTGTGGCATTAGGCTATGTAGTGATCGAAAGAAAAAAACAGACCTTTGCACATTTTTGCACTATATGGTGGGTGTATGAGGAGATTCATTTCCTGCACAGTTAAGTCCATGTGAAGTTACCTTGTGCTGTATTTGACATCTAGCAAGGTCTCTGTTTGGAAGGAAAGATCTAAGCTTAAAAATGAAGTGGCCAGAAGTTATGTTAAAAGTAGATAGCGTAGCTGGTTTTAAGAAAGGTTTGGACAAATTCCTGGAGGAAAAGTCCATTGTCTGTTATTAAGACATGGGGGAAGCGTCTGCTTGCCCTGGATTGGTGCACTCAGCAGCAACAAATACTAGTTTTGGCTGGCTCTTTCCCCGCATTTCTCTTCTCTTCCCCACGATTTAATATCCAGTTCAGGCAGTAAGTAAATGCATCGGCAGGGGGGGTCTGGTAAGTCTTGGGGGCTGGGGATGGAAGGTGAGAATCAGTTCTGTAGGCTATCAGAAATTTGCTTAATTATCTACTCACACAGAAAAGCAGTAAAGTCAATAGGTTCTCTGAGTGGGAACAACCTGTTTGATCTTGCACTCTTGTGATTGACCAATTGTTTATCACTGTTTAATTTATCACATTGATTAATTTGAGCACACCTGAGGTGTCCTATGATGGTGTGCACTGCAGGCAGAGGAGCCTTATTGTGTAAAGCACTGGAGAATTCTCTCCTCTCGCTTACCTCTCACGCTGAGGACACCCTGCTTCAGTATAATCATTTATATGATTTATCTTATAAACATTATTACGTGGTCTTTTCCTCAAGTGCTGAGACATCAGGTTGTTCCCACTTGGAGAACCTATTGACTTTTACTGCTTTTCTGTGTGGCTTTAACATTTTTGCTATTCAGTATACCTAAACTATTATTCAGTAGAAAAAATATGGTTTGTTCAATCAAATCCTGTGTGGACATTGGACTTCTATGAGTGAATGTTCTGCTTGATTGAACAAACTAAATTTTTTCTACTGAATAATAGTCTAGGTACAATGAAAGTAAATAGCAAAAATGTTTGAGTAGATAATTAAGGAAATCTTTTTCATATTGCTTGCTTATGGACTGGGAAAAAAGACTGTTCAAGCAAATGTCTCCAGAACTGCTTTAATGGAAAAATGTGATTTTTTTTTTTTAAGTACTTTGTGAAATTTATTGTTGTTGTGAAATTTATTGTTATACTTTGTTTAAACTTAAAAAGCGGTGTCATTAACAGTGAATCTAATCGAAAAATCGATTCAACAGGGTGAATCGAATCGAATGAAATATTTTTCTCTGAATCGGGCAGCACTATTGGCTACCATGAGAATGGGCTACTGGGCATGATGGACCATTGGTGTGACCCAGTTAGGCTATTCTTATGTTATGTTCTCATCTGTAGGGGCCTTTGTTTTCACTTCTTATTTTAATGTATTTTTTTCCTGGGAACTTATCAGTGTTTTTTTATAATGGGAACAAAAATGGAAGAGAATTAATGTGTGTGGAATGGGGGGGTAACTAATTTCTTCAGCTAAATAATTCAATCCACTTCAAACAGACATAGGAGAACTCACGCACCATTCACACACCCTCCAACCAAAAACGTCAAAAGAAAAAAACTGTTCGACAACCTCCTAGCCATTCGAGCTGCAACACTTGACCCCCAACTCTACAACCTATTGACCTCGACCACAAACTACAAAACCTTAAAAAAAGAAATAAAAACCCTTCTATTCAAAAAACACATAAAACCAAACTAACATAATCAGAACTGTCCCAAGCATCACCTGCAACTACTCCATATGTACTTCTGATGTCATGACAATTCCGACATAATTTATGTTATGTTATGTTTGGAATAATGGTTACATAAATGAGGTTCAATAAAAGAAAATTTTCACTGCCTGTTTCTATTCTGACCATTTATTCCATTTCATGGTTATTGCAAAAAAAAAAAAAAAAAATTTTTCCATGAGGAGGGGGGGGGTGTCAAAAAATGATGGGCCCCGGGTGCCACATACCCTAGGTACGCCACTGGCTCCAAGCAAATTCTATAAACAATGCCATTAATTAGGCAGCAGTAGGCACTCTACACCCGCCTAACCTAATCGGTTTAATTTAAAACCAATTAAAAAGCCGTTAAAAAAATGGAGGTGCCATGGGTGCCTCCAAAAATGGTGCTGGTGTCCCATATAAAGAGGTGCCTTATGGCACTTAAAGCCACTGTAGGCGTGGTTTAATGCAGCAACTTGCGACAGCCATGTTAGATAGCAGTTCTGCATGGGGCAGGAGCATAGGCAGATTGTTCCTGCCCTTGTTTACTGCTAGACCCCCAGAGCTTATGGCAGACCTGGAGCAAATCCTACAAGGCATTAGGTTAGGGAGTGAAGGGGGGGAGGGCTGGGTGCAGAGCCTGGCAGGGCAGGGCATTTGAATATAAACCCTCGGTTTATATTCAAGTTAACCTTTTACCCCCTTTTTAGGGGAAAAAAAGGTTACCTTGGTTTATATTTGGATGAGTTTATATTCAAGCATATCGGGTATGCTTTTTTAAAAAATAGAATTACCCTCCTAATGCCAATATATATCTCATGCATATTTATTATGGATAGTCTGATAACTAAACTGGCTCTTTGCAGACTGCTACACTGGACAATCTCTTGTTATTGACTGTAGATTCCATGATAGTCTGATGTAGTGGTGCTGTAACCTTTCTTCTCATGGTAAAAAACATGAAATGACAAGTGTAGTTTATATAATTTAGGAGAGGGTCATTGGGGTGGGCAGACTAGATGGGCCGTGGTCCTTATCTGCCGTCTATTTCTATGTTTCTATGAACTTACTCTATCATGTATCATGAGGAAAATGTGAAAAAATTCCCACATTCCCCCCCACCCGCCAAAAAAAAAAAAAAACCCAGACTGAGCTTTTTTTTTATTATTTAGAAAAATCTAATGTTCAAAAAGACAGCACTACTTTTTCCACTGAAGATTCTGGCATTTGTCTCTTTTAAAAGTGTTTTGACATGTTAACATTTTCATTCCCGTTTTGTACAAACTGTTTCATTAATTCCGAATGTCAGTAATGTGTTATAGCACCTGAAGCAAAAGTGTCTCAAGTTTCACACCTCCTGAAATGTTAGAAAAACTCTATATCCTATAGTAAAGTCCTTAAGGCCTTCAGGGTCTTTCTTGACATCTTTCTTCCAGGACGTCTTCACATTAGTAATCATTCTCTTTCCAACATAAAAGTAAAACATCAAATGACTGTATAAACACCCCCCACCCCTCATTGCTACACGCGTGACTGTCTAAAAATGCAGAGTACTTATATCACATTCTTAGAAACTATTCAAAAGCTGCCTGCATATAGAGTGTTCCTGTCTTTGTATACCACTGTAACAACCTTTGTACACCACTATAACTTAAGAACATAAGAATAGCCTTACTGGGCCAGACCAATGGTCCATCAAGCCCAGTAGCCCGTTCTCATGGTGGCCAATCCAGGTCACTAGTACTTGGCCAAAACCCAAGGAGTAATAATATTCCATGCTACCGATACAGGGCAAGCAGTGTCTTCCCCTGTGTCTTTCTCAATAACAGACTATGGACTTTTCCTCCAGGAACTTGTCTAAATAAGAACAATGGAAGACAAGGAAAACTTCCTTGGAAAGTGGTAATGACATTGGCCTAATCAGTGAAAAGACCACTGCATAGAGATGTCAGGATAATTAGTTTATATAGTGTCAGCGGCGTAATAAGGGTGAGTGGCGCCCGGGGCACTGGTAACCCTCCTCTGCCCTTTTCCCCGCTCCCTCCCTGCCATGCACACACACCCTTCCCTTTTAAACTTCTATGGCGTGAGCAGCATGCTGTCCACATCGGTGTAGGTTTGCCCTTTGACATCACTTCCTAGGCGTGGGTCCCATAAGTGACATCAGGTATGGGGGAATGCAAGGGGCCCACGCGGCAAGGAGAGGAGCTGAGAGTGAGCGAGTGAGCAGATGGGGGAGCGAACGGGTGGGCAGAGAGGGTGGAGAGGAGGAGGGGTGCTGACGTGCCCCTAGGAAGACCATGCCCGGGGCGGAGCGCACTCCCCTGCACTTCTCTTACTACGCCACTGATCAGTGTTTCTCAAATGTTTACTCAATATGACCCTATTTTAACACTTAAAATACATGAAACATAGACATAGAAACATAGAAGATGACGGCAGAAAAGGGCTACAGCCCATCAAGTCTGCCCACTCTGCTTACCCACCCCCTGTCTATGCCCTAATGACCCAATTTTCTTATCTTGACCCTCGTAGGAATCCCACATGGGTATCCCATTTATTCTTAAAGTCTGGCACGCTGTCTGCCTCGATCACCTGCACTGGAAGCTTGTTCCAATGATCAACCACTCTCTCTGTGAAGAAATACTTTCTGGTGTCGCCATGAAATTTTCCGCCCCTGAGTTTGAGCGGGTGCCCTCTTGTGGCCGAGGGTCCCTTGAGATAGAAAATATCATCTTCCACTTCGACACGTCCCGTGAGGTACTTAAATGTTGTGATCATGTCTCCCCTCTCCCTACGTTCCTCGAGAGTGTAGAGCTGCAATTTGTTCAGTTTCTCTTCATACGAGAGACCCTTGAGCCCCGAGATCATCCTGGTGGCCGTCCGCTGAATCGATTCAATTATGCGCACATCTTTACTGTAATGTGGCCTCCAGAATTGAACACAGTACTCCAGATGAGGTCTCACCATGGCCCTGTACAATGGCATTATGACTTCAGGCTTTCGGCTGACGAAACTTCTATTGATACAACCCAATATCTGCCTTGCCTTAGATGAAGCCTTCTCCACTTGATTGGCAGTTTTCAGGTCTGCACTGATGATTACTTCTAAATCTCGTTCTGCTGAAGTCCTAGTTAAAGTTTCTCCATTCAAGAAGTACGTCCTGCATGGATTTCCGCTTCCGAGGTGCATGACCTTACATTTCTTAGCATTGAAGCCTAGCTGCCAGGTTGAGGACCAACTTTCCAATGTAAGCAGGTCCTGCGCCATATAATTCTGTAAACTGCATTCACTTACTACATTACATAGTTTGGCGTCATCGGCGAATAGTGTTATTTTACCTTAAAGCCCTTGAGTCAGATCCCCTATGAATATGTTGAAAAGGAGTGGACCCAGGACCGAGCCCTGTGGCACTCCACTGGTCACCTCCGATGTTTTAGAGAGGGTACTATTAACCACCACCCTCTGAAGTCTGCCACTCAGCCAATCATTGACCCATGCAGTTAGTGTCTCTCCTAACCCCATCGATTCCATCTTGCTTAGCAGCCTGTGGTGTGGGACACTGTCAAAAGCTTTACTGAAGTCCAGGTACACGACGTCCAAAGACTCTCCCAAGTCCAACTTTCTTGTTACCCAGTCAAAGAAGCTGATGAGATTGGATTGGCAGGACCTACCCTTGGTAAATCCATGCTGACTGGGATCCCGAAGATTCCCTTCATTCAAGATCGTGTCCAATTTGCTTTTAATTAGTGTTTCCATGAGTTTGTACACTATTGATGTGAGACTCACCGGTCTATAATTCGCAGCCTCTGCCCTGCAACCCTTTTTATGCAGAGGAACGACATTAGCTAATTTCCAGTCCAGGGGAACTTTCCCCTTACTTAGGGAGAGATTGAATAGCTCAGCCAACGGTTTCGCCAGGATATCGCTCAATTCTCTGAGCACTCTTGGGTGCAAATTGTCTGGTCCCATGGCTTTGTTCACCTTGAGTCTTGCCAATTCACTGTAAACTTCACCTGGTGTGAACTCAAAATTCTGAAACGAGTCTTCTGTGCTTTGTGTTGCCATCAACTGCGGACCGTGTCCCGGTGCCTCACAGGTGAAGACTGAGCAGAAGTATTCATTCAGTAGTTCGGCTTTATCGGAGTCTGCTTCCACGTAACTTCCGTCCGGTCTTCTAAGGTGTACTATCCCGCCTGTGTTCCTTTTTCTGTCACTAATATACCTGAAGAAGGCCCCAGATGATGATGAAACTAATATAGCGGACCCCTCACTCCTCTTGCTTCCCTTCTTCTTCATCCTTCTGCTTTTACCTCCAAAGCATGAAGATGACAGCAGCAGTGGTGGTAATTGTAGCAGCAGTCAGCTTTGGGTCTTTGAATCAGTGTCTGCTTATAAACTCCAGAATTGTTTATGGCAGTGGTTCTTAAACCTGTTTTAGGAGACCCCCCAGTCAGTCAGGTTTTCCAGATATCCCTAATGAATATGCATGAGCAAAATTTGCATGCCTCCCACCTACTTTATAGGCAAATCTTGCTCATGCATATTCATTAAGGATATCTTTACAACCTGACTGGCTAGGGGTTCCCCAGGACAGGTTTAAGAACCAGTGATCTATGGGTTTCCCATTCAACAGGAAGCCAATACAGGGTGAATAAGCAGATCTTGTGAATGTGCCTCACAGGCTTTCTGGGCATTGGTCACTGTGGAAGTCCAGAAGGAGGCAATGCAGACTTCTTTCTGATGACCCTTTCCACGGATGATGTGAGGCCATTTGGACTCACCATTCAGAAATCACTGTATTACAATATATTACATTATACAATTTGTTATACTGGCTTTTGTTATTATCACCAAGCAGTGAATAAAAGTTAGTTGGATGAAACACGATAGGTAAAAGTAAAGAAAAATAAAGTGATAGGCTTGACTTAGGGCTCCTTTTACGAAGGTGCACTAGCGTTTTTATCGCACACACCGGATTAGAACATGCTATAGCGCACGCTAGCCGAAAAACTACCGCCTACTCAAGAGGAGGCGGTAGCGGCTAGCACGCGGGGAATTTTAGCGCGCGCTATTCCGCGCGTTAAGGCCCTAACGCACCTTTGTAAAAGGAGCCCTTAGTTCTGGTAATGAACAACAGCTTTCAAAGAATGCATAATACATTGAGACAGACATGGGGGAAGCCACTGCTTGCCCTGGATCGGTAGCATGGATTGTTGCTACTATTTGGGTTTTTGCCAGGTACTAGTGACCTGGATTTGTCACCGTGAGGATGGGCTACTGGGCTAGATGAACCATTGATCTGACCCAATAGGGCTATTCTTATGTTCTTATAATGAGAACATACTGTGTGTTAATAACCTTGAAGTAAGACACGGAAAAAGAGAGAAAGAAGGTAAGAATAGGATTAAGTGCAGAGTTTAACCCTTTCAGGACCAAGGGACATATTTGTCCCATAACTTTAAAATCCTATAAATTTTGATTGGGATAGTCTACAGTTCTAAATTTGATATGTACGGATTCCATATGATACTACCTTTATGTAAACAAACTGGTTCCGACATTCATTCATTAGCGTCGTTGCTAGATTGACGAGAAGATTCACTTGCCACACTGTCCATAAGCCAGAAGTGTGATTTTTTTAAATAAAAATAATGATATTTCACAAAAAAAAATCAATTTTTTGGCATCTGCAAGCCCTTTTTACCATAAAAATGTCGTCAAAACCACAAAAATTGGCCTACGATCCTTATGGTCCTGAAAGGGTTAACAGCACTTCCTTGCAACTTTTGCCAGATCAGGCTATCGTACAAACATGACAAGGCAGTTGCACACACAGGAAGAATAAGAAAAAGAAGAAAAGATTAACTTACATCCTGATATACCTCTAATACGACTATGACAATGAATCTGAAAGGCATAATCTTTGTTCCTCCTAGCCTATTTCACCTTATGCTGCCTTGCTTCAATGGAAAACTTCTAAAATGTAGAACCCACTCAGAAAGAATGTCCAAAGAGTATCAAAATATATTCTTAAAAAAAAAAAAATTATATATATATATATATATATATACACAAGAGAGATAAGGGCCATGTGGCAAAAATAATACCAAAAATAATAATTGTAATGTGAAAGAGAGTCCTTAGTTATCACAACTCTAATGTGGGGAACAAACCCCCTAGAACAGAGTTGACACAAGTTGAATCCAAAGCGGGTAATATTTGTGATACATCTCCGGAGCTCACTTATAGTGTGACATGCATGAATCAATGAAAACAAAGGCTATAAATAAAACCACAACTGTCCCTTCTTAAATCAATTATACATGAGCGTCCAAGATCAAATGCTTTGCGGTCAAGAGCTCTAGCACTTCCAGCAAAGTTCATCAGAGTACACTGAAAACCATCTACATTATCTTAAAATGATTTAATTGATTTAACTGATCTGATTTTCTTCTGTGTTGTCTCTGTGATCTTCCCAAAGGCATCTCGGATAATACAGAAGGAAAACCAAAGGTCTAGAAGGAAAGTAAATATATTATTCACTTACTCCATGAGCAAAAAACAAATACTTCACTGGCTTCTACAACAGAAATTAATATATCAAAAGAAGAAAAGGAAAAACTAGAGAGAAAGAAAAAATGTGGTGCCATAAGCCTTCATTAACAACTGTCAGATATTTTCCTCTATTCTTCTCACAGCTTGGCCACCTCACAGCCATGGACATGGGCCCAGATTCACTAACCTGCCCGATTGGGCCCGATGAATTCAGGAAAGAAACATATGCAGATGGGGGTGATCGGAGGAACGCCCCCATCTGCCTGCATGGATCGCTGTTGTGCGATCCCGCACTAGCGCAGACCATCTGCAGATGGTCTGCGCATGCCCATCGGAGCTGCAATCTTTTTTATTTTTTTTTTACTTTTTACTGGACCTCTGGGCCGGCTTTTTTATTTTTCTTTTGCCCGTGGTTTTAACCCGCTAGAAGCCCGCGGGTTAAAACCACGGGCTAACACTGTGAGGCAGCAGGGCAGCGGGAGGCAGACTGTGACAATGGGAGGCAGAATGGGACAACGGGAGGCAGATCTGGACAGCGAGAGGCGTTCGGGGCAGCAAGAGATCAGGGCTGATAGGGCAGAGAGCAGGGCGGCAGAAGGCAGGCAGCCAGAAAGGGCTTGAGCGAATGGTTCCCAGAACTCACTTCTTTTGTAATCGGCCAGCCCAGTCAGTGTGCCTGAAAAATGTTGGTGAATCGCTGCCTTGCTAGATTTGCATAATAAATCAGGGGAACCAATTCCACAAAAATCGAACAAGCAAGAGCAAAGTGGAAATGTCCAATCAGAATGGTGCACAAAAAAGTGTCTTTCAACTCATCTGATAAATCCAATGATCTTTATTCATCCAAACCAATTCAAACATCTCTCTCACTGCATGGCTGAGTTGTTTTGCAGTGCTATAGATTCGGAGCAACGGCATGAACATTTTACTTTAGTCCACTTGTTATTTTAAAGACCATTTGATACCCAAAGACTCCTAAGACTCCTGATGCAGGCCGGATGGCCGAAACATGATCATGTCGAGTCTTTGAGTTGCTTTGGATGTTTGAATTGGTTTGGATGAATAAAGATCATTGGATTTATCAGATGAGTTGAAAGACACTTTTTTGTGCACCATTCTGATTGGACATTTCCACTTTGCTCTTGCTTGCTAGATTTGCATGCCATTTCCCTAATTTGCATGCATGGATCGGATCGGGTGCAGCCAGAAGGTTAGTGAATTGGGTCGGGGACATAAAGGGGTCACAAATCGATCGGTACACGATCGGTTTGCTTAGTGAATCTAGCACTTGGTTTCCTCGAGAATGCAGCATGGAGCACAAACCTAGGGCTAGATTCACTAAGCAAACCGATCGTGTACCGATCGGTTTGCGAGCCGTTTGCGACCTGATTTCCCTCCGACCCAATTCACTAACCTGTGTACCGATCCAATTCCAACGTGATTCACTGAACTTTCTTCTGGCACACCGACTGGCTGGCCGATCAAAAAATTAGCGACAGGTGAGGACCAGCCACTTGTGCTAAAACCCTGCTCTCTAACCCGATTTTCCTACTCTGGCAGCACTGCTCTCTGCCACGACTCTCCAGCCCTGACTTGCCTGCCCTTCCCTGCAGTGCGAGCCCATGGTTTTAACCTGCGTGTTTAAGTGGGTTAAAACCACGGGCTCGTGAAGTAAAAAAAACAGTCAAATAGTTTTTAAAAAGTAAAAAAGCTCTGCCGGGCACGAAAGGCCAACACATGCGCAGACCATCTACATCTACAGTCAAGGAAGATGGGCTGCGCATGTTCAAGGATCACTCTCCAGGGATTCGTGCAGTCTGGGGGAGGGGGGGCGGGGGCGTGCCAACGATCGCTTCCATTTGCATGCAGGTCTTTAGTGAATTTATCAGCCTGCATGCAATCGGACATGGATCTCAGGTTAGTGAATCTAGCCCCTCGTCTTCTCAGTGACACAGTAGAGTGACAACGAAGGACTTCCCTTCCCTCAGTGGCATTGAACTCTGCCTTCACAGCATCCCTAGCTGATCTGAGGAGCAGAAACTAGGTCTGAAAATCAAACCACGGTCCTCTACATGGAAGCGCCACTGGTTACTTTAAGAACTTTCAAATATTACCCTACAAGCACTAGACTGAATATGTTTCAAAGTAAGAGATTCAGAACTTTGAGAACCTGAACTTTGGTTTATGCAAAAATTAACATGGCATCTTAAAAAAAATAAGACAAACCGAAAAACTTGTTTGTGATTCTAGCCCATTTTGCCACTCATAATATTTTAATTTAATGGGCATGCATCCTATGTTTCAATTAAAAGTAAAATTGCTATATTATTTAGTTTATAAGATTTGGGGGGTTCTTGATGGAGTAGCACATTTATATGTTAATTTCACTACGATCAACTTTATTTATCTTCAGGAAGCTATTCCAAGATTGTATATTTTCCTCACTTCTGAAATGTTATCACATTTAATTGCCTGATCTTATTTGGGTTGCAATCATAGTCATTAATTAGCAGGAAGGTGAGGGACAGCATCATATCTGTCTGTTATGGCTGCTTTAATGAGGAAAATACCTGCCATCATTCTAAAGGCATCCTGTATACTTCACAAATACAGCTTGCTGTAGCATTCTCATTTAGACTGTGAACATCAAAGGAAATTGATGTCAGGTGTGAACAGAAGCTGTTGAATATATTATCTGTTGAGGAAGCTGAATGGTGTGTCTGGAACAGTGGGATGAAGGGCAGCTTAAAACATTAAAGCAACTACAGGTAATTAGTATAAACTTTTAAGGGTAAGGTATGCCCAGTGTATAAAATTGCTTACAATTATTTTCTATGTAATATGAAATGGTGATACCACTACTGGTAATAAGTGAAAGCTTTTATGATGATTAAGAAGATGGGATGTTTATGTGGAGTACCATGAGAACACTTTATTACTTTAAATTAGCGAGTTGAAGTGCACCGTATGTAAGTGAAAAGGAAAACAACAGCTAAGGTAATTAGTCCCTTAAAAATATACAGTGAATTAAGCATGTTATCATTTTTCTTCCAGTATAGCATCTGACACCCTGCAGTTCCTTTTTAATAATTTTTTTTTTTAGCAAAAGCATTGCATGCTTCACTCTTGTGCTAGTGCAATAATAAATCTCATGGGAGTCCCCTATAGAAAGCAATGTACTGGGAATGATAATTTTGTTTGACAGACTCTTTGCATTATGTTTACACTAGAGGACCATTACTTACACTGACTACGGGGATATTAAGAGGGTCAGGTTTAGCAGTAGCAGCAACCACCAGCTTAGTTCCTATGAGGCCATGTGTGTTTAAGTATACAATACACGAGTATATTCAGCAATGCTATGGGAGTTACTTTAGAAACTGTATATATGTTCTGAATGTGCAAAAGCTGCCATTTACATATTTCAACTGCATACACATCTGGTGAGACCTCATTTAGAATATTGTATACAATTCTGGAGACCGCATCATGAAAAAGATATAAAAAGGATGGAGTCAGTCCAGAGGAAGGCTACTAAAATGGTACGTTGTCTTCGTCATAAGACATATGGGAACAGACTTAAAGATCTCAATCTGTATACTTTGGAGGAAAGGTGGGACAGGGTAGATATGATAGAGACGTTTAAATACTTACATGATGTAAATGCACATGAGTCGAGTCTCTCTCATTTGAAAGGAAGCTCTGCAATGAGAGGGCTTAGGATGACATTAAGAGATGATAGGCTCAGGAGTAATCTAAGGTAATTTTTTTTTTTTACAGAAAAGGTGGTAGATGCGTGGAACAGTCTTCCAGAAGAGGTGGTGGAGACAGAGACTGTGTCTGAATTCAAGAAAGCATGGGATAGGCACGTGGGCCATTTGGCCTTTATCTGCTATCATGTTTCTATGTTATAAATCTGAGATATACACGTCCAAAATGTGAATACATTCATATGGCTGGTGGACATGGTCTGAACATAAGAACTGCCATGCTGGGACAGACTGAAGGTCCATCAAGCCCAGTACCCTGTTTCTAACAGTGGCCAACCCATGTCTCAAGTACCTAGCTAGATCTCAAGTAGTAAAACTGATTTTATGCTTCTTATCCTAGGAATAAGTGTGGATTTTCCCAAGCCTTCTCAATAATGGCCTACGAACTTCTCTTTTAGGAAATTATCTAAACTTTTTAAAACCCCTCTAAGCTAACTGATTCCAGCACATTCTCTGGCAATGAATTCCAGAGTTTAATTGCACATTGTGTGAAGAAACATTTTCTCTGGTTTGTTTTAAATCTTATGAAGGGAATTTTTTTTAAATAAAGTAAAATTCTGGAATCTTTCATGGAATCAGAACTGTGGCATGGCACACAGTTTGAGAGACACAATACTAGCCTGTAATGATCTTCCTTGGAGGGTTTTGCTTCTCTTTCAGAAACCCAGGAGTAGGTCCATGTACCTCACACAGAAAATTATAGGCTTCTTTGACCAACTAGATCACAAGTAATCAGTGGCATACCTAGCATATGTGACACCCGGGGCTCATCATTTTTTGGCACCCCCCCAACTGTACGCAAAACATGATTTTTAGTAACAAGCCATACGTCACACATGAGTACCTAGGAAAAGGCAGCATCTTACATATGCAGTGAGCAGTACAACATCAATACACCCATTGTAAAACTAAACAAGCCAGACTAGTACAGATCAATCCAACACCGTCAAATCCTAACAGAAAACCATGTCTTTCGAACACACAGAACACAGAAAATACCTTTGCCTAGTATACAATATGTCATCACAAACTAACCCTTCCCTCTTTTACAAAACTGTAGTGTGGATTTTAGCCACGGTGGTAACAGCTCTGACGCTCATAGAATTCTGAGCATCAGAGCTGCTACCGCCATGGCTGGCGCTAAAAAACGCTCCACACTTTTGTAAAAGGGGGATAAAATAGAAATATATAGACAAATGTTAAATTGAACGATCAAGAAGCTGGACTCTGCATACAATGCAACACCACAGAAACAGTGACACATGTCTCCTAAAGCAATAAATAAATAGAACATTTTTGTTCTACCTTTGTCTTCTCTGGTTTCTGCTTTCCTCATCTTCTTCTTACTCTCTTCCTTCCATCCACTGTCTGCCATCTCTCTGCCCCTATATGGCATCTTCTCTCCTTCTATGCCCCTTCCAGAAACTGTATGCCTCCCCCTTCCATCTCTCCTTTCACCCCCATTGGTCTTGCATCTCTCAACTCTCCTTCCCTCTCCCACACCTCTCTTCTGCAATCCCTTCCCTCATTTTCCTTTTCAATGTATTTTCTGCATCCATCTAGATTATGTTCTTACCACCCTCTCATCAATTTCCTTTTTTACTGTCTACATACAGCTCGCCACATCTTTCCCTCACCCTCTCCAGTATTTCCCTAACTCAATCCTTTTCCCCCATTATGTGCCCTCCTTTTATTTATCCCCTCCTTCCATCCTCTGCCCTCTTCTCTCTCCCCTTCTCTCCACTTCCATCATCTGCCTCTTCTCTCTTTCCCCCACTTCCATCATCTGCCTCTTCTCTCTTTCCCCCACTTCCATCATCTGCCTCTTCTCTCTCCCCACTTCCATCATCTGCCCCTTCTCTCTCTTTTCCCCCACTTCCATCATCTGCCCTCTTCTCTCTCCTCCTGCTCTCATTTCCATCATATACCTCTTCTCTCTCTTTCCTCCCTCATTCCATCATCTGCCCTCTTCTCTCTCCCCGCTTCCATCATCTGCCCCTTCTCTCTCTTCCCCCCACTTCCATCATCTGCTCTCTTCTCTCTCCCCCTTCTCTCCACTTCCACCACCTGCCCCTTCTCTCTCTTTCCCTCCCAATTTCATCATCTGCCCTCTTCTCTCAATCTCTCCATCCACCACAAGCCCATCTTTCTCCCTCACCTTTCCGATTTTGGCAACAAGATCGACAAGGCCCCCTCCCCACGACGGCACTGAGCGGCATCGGTGCCCCCCCTCCGCGATGGCACTCAGCGGCATCGGCACTCCCCCTGCCCCATGACAGCACTCAAGTTCGGCCTCCTTCTCCCGGCATCAGCAGAACTTCAGATCAGCAACAGGTGCTCAGTCAAAAGCTTCCCCCGACTGAACTGCCTGGGCGGAAACAGGAAGCTGAGTCAAGGGAAGCTTTTGACTGAGCACCTGTTGCTGATATGAAGTTCTGCTGATGCTGGGAGAAGGAGGCCATACTTGAGTGCTGTCGCGGGGCAGGGGGGGCGCCGATGTCAAGGAGGGAGAGGGGGGGGCACCGATGCCACTCAGTGCCGTCGTAGCTCAGGAATTTTCCAGACCTGTCCGGCTGTGCACCCCCCATAAGGCTGCACCCGGGGCGGACCGTACCCTTGCCCCCCCTGCAAGTAATACAAATGCAAGAAAGCAGACACATTATGCAGCATTCTCTTCTCATTCATAACAACTGGATAACATGCCTATTATCAAGTTAAGGAACCTATCCCATACAACCTCTGAGGCAGGCAATTAGCCAAAACATTGACTTTGTTGGGTCCTGCAATAAACTTTGCTTCCTCCAATTTGAGACTCCGCATTTGTACCAGCTAATCTGTAGTTTGCAGTGTGCAGTATAGGCTTTGCATCAGTAATCTATTTTTTTAGCAAGTGGAAAGTGTGTGCTAGTCCCAAAACTACTGCAGGAGTGCTTACTGCAGCTTTGTAAATGGACCCCTTTATTTATTTATATTCTATGTGAGCCTTCCCATTCCTATCATTTTCAACGGGCAGGCCTCGGAGCTGGAGGGACCATGCTTTCCTCTAGCTCCCAACATCTACCAAAGGTATGGGGGAGTGGGGATGGGGTTTGGGGGAGCACCAGTGGCAGGAGGGAGTGGGCATCCCTTTTGCCTTTTTTATAGGAAGGGAGGAGGGTAGGGGATAGCTCGGTGGGGGTGCTCCATTGGCAGGAGTGAGTGGGCATCCCTCCTGCAGATTTTATCATATGGGGGGTGCGTGGACAGCATGACAAGAGGGAGTGGGCATCCCTCCTGCCATTTTTGATGTTGGGTGGGGGGGCTGGTAGGTTCCCGGTGCTGGGAAGTCAGGGAGGGATTATTTTCTTTCTTTTTTATGGGGCAGATATTGTCCATTAAAAAAGGTTTCCTGCCTCAAACAGCTGAGTGGCAGGAGGGTGTGTTTGGGGATTCCCTGCCTCTCAGCTGCTTGGGCTTCCCTTTACTAGCTTTTCACATGTGTGAAACAAAAGAGATGGAAATTACGATGAACCTCCGTGTGAATCATTTGCATGTAATCTTTTTTGGTACATCAAACACTCTTCCACAATTGGCCAGAGAATTGGCCAACAGTGATCCAGTTGGTATTAGCAATTATGCTTAGTGCATCCAGGCCTTAGTCTCTTGCTTTTGACCAACTGGTTACTCGCTACATTGCTCCATTATATTGTTCTTCATTACTTTGTCACTTACCAGTTATATTATCTTATATTTGTTTTCTTTTCTCTCCAGAATTTTGACAATTCTGTAGTCCATTCTTCTGTTGAACTTGCTTGATAGCTCTTCCCAGAATAACGCATTCCTAGTTCAATGCTAATTAATATTCAGTCAGAAAATAATCTAGAGCAGATTGCTTAAGTTGTCTTCTTCCTAGCCTGTCTCTGTTGTGAGATGAAGTTTAGCGATACTGATTTTTGTTTCTAGAAACAGGCATGGAGGGCTGCTCTGGGAACTGAAAAATGTTTTTTTTAAATTCTTGCTGCTTTTACCTTGGCCAGTTTTTAAGATATTTGACAATTGATATGCATCTGTTTTACATCAGGACTGGTCCTTGCATGGTATAAAGTCAAACATAGTTTTTCTAAATTCTTATGGCTTTTAACAGAGCTGCATTGGTGGTATAATTTGCTGACCTCCTTTACAACATATTCCAACTCACTTCAGTTTTCTTGTGACACTACACTGAGAATATGAAGAGATGAATTCATATATTCACCCTAAACTAAGAGCTCCTTTTACTAAGCTGCGGTAGCGTTTTTAGTGCATGCTGCAGATTAGCGCACACTAACCCCTGCGATACGCAGAAAAACTAATGCCAGCTCAATGGAACCATTAGCGTCTACTAAGCGCGTGCGAAAACCGCTAGCGCAGCTTAGTAAAAGGAGCCCTAACAGTATTCATTTAGATGACTCTAGGTTCAGTTCCCAGCTTTGAAGTAGAAGAAAATCCTATATATAAAAGGCAAATAGTGTCTCAAACAATCCTAGAAGAAATAGAACTACAATGAAGCAATTACAACACTTATTTTAAATAGATATTTGTTTCTTAAAATTAAAAACCAAAACTGAGTTTAGCCTACTCTTACTTAGTGATTTAGGGGTTGTTAAAGCATTTTACAGTAGTTTGATTGTTAGTGTACGCTAATCACACTTTTTTAAAAAAAAATTTTGGAAGGGGCGAATAGTCATGGAAGAGTTATTCACCCATTATGTTCACATTAGAACGCATGAATTGGATAATGTAGGGCTTAAGCAAGCACACTTAGGGGCCTGCTACATGCCAATCACACTTAGATGCTGTTTACAGAATCGTGCCTAGCGATACCTATGTAAAAACTTATGCACCAGAAATGTAGGCCAAGGATTTAAAGGCCTACATTTTAGATGTCTAAGGGCTCCTTTTACAAAGGTACGCTAGCAGTTTTAGCGTGTGTTAGCCCTACCGCCTCCTTTTAAGCAGGCGGTAATTTTTCAGCTAGCACGCACTAATCGTGTGCTTGCGCTAAAAACGCTAGCGCACCTTTGTTAAAGGAGCCCTAAGTTTTTTGGGAGAATTATGCTTAGCGGTGCCTAAGTCATGTTCTGCCCATAGAAACGCCCACTTAGGTGTTAGGTGCTGCTAAGTCAAAACAAAACAGAAAATTGAGTTCCAAAAAGAGTCCAACCATGGAATAGAAGGGTGCTTTAAAGAGTCTTTATTGATCTGGAAAGCCCAATGATCCAACACAGTCCGTGTTTCGGCTCCAATGAGCCCAAATTAGGGGTCAAATTTGTGAATAACTCCTTGAATTTAAAAATTATTATTGAGTCCAGTGTTTTCAATTATGTGGGATTAGTTGGCATGTCTGTAGCATTCGTGAAGCGCTGTTGTAAAAAAACACCTGAATTTAACCTTTTATAGAATTAGATAGGCCCAATTATTTTTGTTTACCAATTATTGAGGCTATTAAGGATATTTTGCCAATTAAACCCCCCCCTTTTACAAAACCGCAAAAGTAATTTGTAGTGCAGGCCAGCATTCTGAATGTTTTGCGCTGCTCCCAACGCTCATCAGAACTTTGAGTGTCGGTAGCAGTGCAGAGCATTCAGCGCACCAGCCTGTTGATCACAAATCTACCCCTAAGGAAGGCTTTCTAGTGGAAGCCAATACACAGGCCGTGTTGGGTCCAAAGATATAAGTGAAAGGACTCTATATAAGGCTTGGTGTTCTATATACTGTATATGTGATATGTTTTTAAGATTATTTTTAATAAATTGTTATTGCCCTTAAGGTGATGTGTATAGTCCCTTCCCCGCTTGCTTTTAGTTCTTAACTTTGGACATAAGCATTTATGTCTGCCAAAGGTTGAAGTAAATCTTCATACACAACTGAGGCTTAATTTCTGAGAACACCCCTGACCAAGCACTCTAAAATTAAGGCATGCGTAGTATAGGATACGTGTAAGGCAGATCCATGTACAAGGTCTGACAACTCCTTGAATTGAAAAACTGTGATTGAGTCAACTGTTTTTAATTACATGGGATTAGTTGGCTTGTCCATAGCATTCGTGAAGCGCTGTTGTAAAAAAACACCTGAACTTGCCTCCCTGTGCTTATGTTGGCACCATTATATAAACAACTCGGTAAGGTTTCATAACCTTGGCATATCAGTGTCTCACTGCTATGTTCGTGTTAACGTGTGATGGTGTCTTGCTGAGTGGTGTTCATTATTGTTGTTGCGTGTTTTTGTGTGCCATCAGAAGAATGTTGGAGCTTGAATTAGAGCAACAAACAAACATTAAATTTCTTGTTAAGCTCGGCAACAGTGGAAGTGAAATCAGGGACATGTTAGTCCAAGTTTATGGGGATAATGTCATGAAGAAAATGGCAGTGTACAAATGGATTAAACATTTTTTCTGAAGGGAGAGAAAGTATCCCTGATGAAGAAAGGTCAGGGTGGCCAGTAACGAGCAGAACTGATGAAGACATTGCAAAGATTTGTCGAATTGTATGTCAAAATCATTGGCTGACTGTGAGAAGCATAGCAGACCAAGTAAACATTGATAGAGAAACAGGAAAATCTTAACTGAAAATCTTTGCATGAGAAAGGTGTGTGCAAAAATGGCCCCGAAAGAGCTTACTGATGAACAAAAGTAAAGGAGAGTCAAAGTTTGCCAAGACCTTTTGGAAAGGCAAGACAACGTTTTGGTCCATTATCACTGGTGTTGAAACATGGGTGTACCAATATGACCCTGAAACAAAGCAACAAAGTGCACAATGGATGTCAGCCATTTCTCCACGACCAAAATGCTCCGCAAATCCAAATCAAGAGTCAAAACATATCTATTTGCATCTATTTGGAACAAGCTTTCTGTTGAGCTTAGAACATTTCCGCCCTTCAAATCTTCAGAAAATCATTAAAAACTAATCTTTTTCTACATTCTGAAACTCATTAAAATCAACTTTCTACATTTAAATAATTATTCTTATTGCAGATTTAGTTGTTCTCACATAAGGAAATAATGTTGGGTTTTAGTTTATTTTGGATTTTGTCTTCTGATCCTTTAATTTCTTGGTGTAAACCCAGTCGAGCTTCTAAATCAGAGATGACCCAGTATACAAATCTAAGGATTAGATTAGATTTATGTCAGAGGGATTGCTTATTATGAATTTGCATCAACTGGACAAACAGTTAACCAAGTTTACTGTTTGGAAGTGCTGAAAAGGCTGTGTGAAAATGTTAGACAAAAACGACCTGAAACGTTCACCAACAACTCATTGCTCTTGCATCAAAACAGTGCACCAGCTTACATGGCACTGTCCGTGAAGGAGTTTTTAGCCAGAAAACAAATAACTGTATTGGAACACCCTCCCTACTCACCAGATCTGGCCCACAATGACTTTTTTTCTTTACCTGAAGATAGGAAATATTGAAAGAAAACATTTTGATGACATTCAGAGCATTGAGGGTAATACAACGACAGCTCTGATGGGCATTCCAGAAAAAGAGTTCCATAATTTCTTTAAAGGGTGGACTAGGCACTGGTGTCAGTGCATAGCTTCCCAAGGGCCTTAGTGAATCTAGCCTTTAATTGTCAAACCTCATATAACTCCTAATTACTGCCAATGAAGTGTTGGTTAACACCAATTATTGATTGTTAGTGCATATCTAGCTAATTAGTTTATGCACTGATCTGTGATCTGCACCCAGATTGCATCTGAATTTGTGCACCCAACTGTGGATGATCTATTCAGAGTCAGGCAATATATGAATAAGTTCCAGAACTGCTCATGCTCTGTCCCAACAATATTCATTTAGGAGGCAACCCTACAAATGGGCACCTCCATATAGATCTTCCAAGGATATCTAGGTATCCAGATTCCATTCTGAAATATTAGTGTAACCTAGTATCAATGCACCTACATTTATATGTCCACAGTTTCACCAGCCATAGACCTGGTATTATTGTGGGTGCAAACAGCATTTTATAAGTTACGTGTAGAGGGTCAATTCAAGTATTGATATTTACTAATGTGAGATAAGCAGTTAGTGTGAGTTTTAGTGCATTTAAATGGTAACACCAACAAATGCTAAAACCTACTTAGCAGCTAGTTTACTTGGGTCTTTGATGCTTCCAAGTTATTCCATGCAGAATCATTGTCTTACTAGCACAGTCTCTACACTCTACCCTGTGTTTTGTGTGAGTGATATGTTACTTTCCCATCTACATGATAACTTTTTTTGTCTTATGTCAATGATATGCTTCTTTCCTATCTATACGATGGCATTCTTGTTCTCCTTTGTTTCCCAAAATCTTAGATTATAAACTCCTTAGGTCTGTCCTGTTCGGTTGCAGTGGTATAGTAGATGATACATTAAAACAGGCAGTGCTTTAAATTTCCAGTGCAAACTGCTTAACATGGGGTAGGTGGAGATTGGGCAGGGAATGGGAAGAGAGTGGTTGTGCCTGCACACAGTACAATCAGTATGAGATAGGTAGAGCATACTATTTGCTAAATGTGAATCTAATGCTGGTTCATCTAATATCATCTCAATAAATGTTGCTAGGTGCATTAGAATTCATCACACTATACAGAAACAAATATTAGAGCCAGATAATGTAGTACAAACATTTAGTTTAGCAGGGTTTAAAAAAATTGGACAAATTCCTAAACAAAGAGTCCATAAACCATTTTAAAGATGGACTTGCTAAAATTCATTGCATAATACTGGGATAAACAGTACAAAATCAGTTGTACTTGCTTGGGACCTTGCCAGTTACTTGTGACCTGCATTGACCACAGGATACTGGCCTTGATAAACCTGATGTCTGTCTACCTAAAATGAAGCCAAGGGTGTTTGCACCCAGTGGCGTACCTAGGGTATGTGGCACCCGGGGCCCATCATTTTTTGACACCCCCCCCCCCTCATGGAAAAATTTTTTTTTTTTTTTTTTGCAATAACCATGAAATGGAATAAATGGTCAGAATAGAAACAGGCAGTGAAAATTTTCTTTTATTGAACCTCATTTATGTAACCATTATTCCAAACATAACATAACATAAATTATGTCGGAATTGTCATGACATCAGAAGTACATATGGAGTAGTTGCAGGTGATGCTTGGGACAGTTCTGATTATGTTAGTTTGGTTTTATGTGTTTTTTGAATAGAAGGGTTTTTATTTCTTTTTTTAAGGTTTTGTAGTTTGTGGTCGAGGTCAATAGGTTGTAGAGTTGGGGGTCAAGTGTTGCAGCTCGAATGGCTAGGAGGTTGTCGAACAGTTTTTTTTCTTTTGACGTTTTTGGTTGGAGGGTGTGTGAATGGTGCGTGAGTTCTCCTATGTCTGTTTGAAGTGGATTGAATTATTTAGCTGAAGAAATTAGTTACCCCCCCATTCCACACACATTAATTCTCTTCCATTTTTGTTCCCATTATAAAAAAAACACTGATAAGTTCCCAGGAAAAAAATACATTAAAATAAGAAGTGAAAACAAAGGCCCCTACAGATGAGAACATAACATAAGAATAGCCTAACTGGGTCACACCAATGGTCCATCATGCCCAGTAGCCCATTCTCATGGTAGCCAATAGTGCTGCCCGATTCAGAGAAAAATATTTCATTCGATTCGATTCACCCTGTTGAATCGATTTTTCGATTAGATTCACTGTTAATGACACCGCTTTTTAAGTTTAAACAAAGTATAACAATAAATTTCACAACAACAATAAATTTCACAAAGTACTTAAAAAAAAAAAATCACATTTTTCCATTAAAGCAGTTCTGGAGACATTTGCTTGAACAGTCTTTTTTCCCAGTCCATAAGCAAGCAATATGAAAAAGATTTCCTTAATTATCTACTCAAACATTTTTGCTATTTACTTTCATTGTACCTAGACTATTATTCAGTAGAAAAAATTTAGTTTGTTCAATCAAGCAGAACATTCACTCATAGAAGTCCAATGTCCACACAGGATTTGATTGAACAAACCATATTTTTTCTACTGAATAATAGTTTAGGTATACTGAATAGCAAAAATGTTAAAGCCACACAGAAAAGCAGTAAAAGTCAATAGGTTCTCCAAGTGGGAACAACCTGATGTCTCAGCACTTGAGGAAAAGACCACGTAATAATGTTTATAAGATAAATCATATAAATGATTATACTGAAGCAGGGTGTCCTCAGCGTGAGAGGTAAGCGAGAGGAGAGAATTCTCCAGTGCTTTACACAATAAGGCTCCTCTGCCTGCAGTGCACACCATCATAGGACACCTCAGGTGTGCTCAAATTAATCAATGTGATAAATTAAACAGTGATAAACAATTGGTCAATCACAAGAGTGCAAGATCAAACAGGTTGTTCCCACTCAGAGAACCTATTGACTTTACTGCTTTTCTGTGTGAGTAGATAATTAAGCAAATTTCTGATAGCCTACAGAACTGATTCTCACCTTCCATCCCCAGCCCCCAAGACTTACCAGACCCCCCCTGCCGATGCATTTACTTACTGCCTGAACTGGATATTAAATCGTGGGGAAGAGAGGAGAAATGCGGGGAAAGAGCCAGCCAAAACTAGTATTTGTTGCTGCTGAGTGCACCAATCCAGGGCAAGCAGACGCTTCCCCCATGTCTTAATAACAGACAATGGACTTTTCCTCCAGGAATTTGTCCAAACCTTTCTTAAAACCAGCTACGCTATCTACTTTTAACATAACTTCTGGCCACTTCATTTTTAAGCTTAGATCTTTCCTTCCAAACAGAGACCTTGCTAGATGTCAAATACAGCACAAGGTAACTTCACATGGACTTAACTGTGCAGGAAATGAATCTCCTCATACACCCACCATATAGTGCAAAAATGTGCAAAGGTCTGTTTTTTTCTTTCGATCACTACATAGCCTAATGCCACACAAGCAGCGCTGTTACAAACATATTCTGAAGGTCAATGCTAAGGTTGACAAAGTTTCCTTCCTTGGACCAGAAGGAGATACTGACAAACCACTGGAAGAGATTCTAAAACAACTACCCAGAAATAACACCCAAAGACCCACTCAGTGTGTGAACCAGTTGAGTGGAGTGGACTAACTGGGGGTGGAAATGGGCCCAGAGTTTGCTCAGCAGAATTTCCCAGACTACCTCTTCCTCTCAACACACTGACATGCTACCACCACCACCAACACTAGGAACACCTCACCGAGTATGCCAGCAATGCTTATAAACTTTATAAAACACATTATTATATTTTCTTATAAAGCATATATTTTAACTGAACTCAGCCTTGCCATTCACAAAAATAGAAAAGTTCCCATTTCAAGCTGTCTCATGTACACTTTTCAAATCTAACATATTGTAATCACAAAACAGAAAATAAAATTATTTTTTCTACCTTTTGTTCTCTGATCAATATTCAAATCTTGTTGGTCCCAGGCTCTTGTTGTCTTGCTTGCCAGGGTCTCCTTTCTCCGTGCTAACCATCCGTCTGCCATCTCTGTTCTCCCCTTCCGTTTCCCTTCCCTCTCCCGGAGATCTGGCATCTTTCCTTTTTTTTGTCTCCATCCACAGATTCACCTTTTCTCAACTCCCCACCACCCCAGGATCCACCATCTCTCCCTTTCTGTTCCCAACTATCCTCCTATCCAGTATCTCTATCCCCCCTCCACACCATCCCCTGTTTCCAAGTTCTCTCCCTTTCTGTTCCTTCCCTCCCTAAATCCCATTATGCACCATCTCTCTCCCACTCCTCTGTTTTTAGACCCATTATTTCTAACCCCCAAAGTCTGGCATATGCACGTATCTTTGAACCCCCCCTTTCCTCTCTCCCTCTGTGTACTTTTACACCAGGACCCCCCTCCCCCGAAGGTCTGTCCCCCCTCAGAAGGGCTACACCCCACCCCTGAAGACCTGCACCCCCCGAAGGACTTTACCTCCCACCCGAAGGTCTGTCCCCCTCTGAACGCCTAAACCCCACCCCTGAAGGCCTGCACCCTCCCCGAAGGATTGTACCCCCCACCCGAAGGTCTGTCCCCCCCTGAAGGCCTGCACCCATCCCGAAGGCCTGCACCCACCCCGAATGCCTGCACCCACCCCGAAGGCCTGCACCCACCCCGAAGGCCTGCACCCCCGAAGGCCTGTCCCCCCCCCTTGAAGGCCTGACCCCCCCTTGAAGGCCTGCCTGCTTGTCCCCCCTTGAAGGCCTATCCCCCCTTAAAGGTCTGCCTGTCCCACCCCCTTGTAGGCCTGTCCCCCCTTAAAGGTCTGCCTGTCCCACCCCCTTGTAGGCCTGTCCCCCCTTAAAGGTCTGCCTGTCCCACCCCCTTGTAGGCCTGTCCCCCCCTTGAAGGCCTGACCCCCCCTTGAAGGCCTGCCTGCTTGTCCCCCCTTGAAGGCCTGTCCCCCCCTTGAAGGTTGGCACCCCCCCAAAGGCCTGCACCCCCTTGAAGGCCTGTCCCACCCCCTTGTAGGCCTGTCCCCCCCGTGAAGGCCTGCCTGCTTGTCCCCCCTTGAAGGCCTGTCCCCCCCCTTGAAGGCCTGCACCCCCCCTTGAAGGTTGGCACCCCCCCAAAGGCCTGCACCGCCTTGAAGGCCTGTCCCACCCCCTTGTAGGCCTGTCCCCCCCTTGAAGGCCTGCCTGCCTGTCCCCCCCTTGAAGGCCTGCACCCCCTTGAAGATCTGCACCCCCCCCGAAGGCCTGCACCCCCCCCGAAGGCCTGTCCCCCCACTTGAAGGCCTGCCTGCCTGTCCCCCCCTTGAAGGCCTGCACCCCCTTGAAGGTCGGCACCCCCCCTGAAGGCATGCACCCCCCCTGAAGGCCTGTCCCCCCTTGAAGGCCTGTCCCCCCCCCTTGTAGGCCTGTCCCCCCCCCCTTGTAGGCCTGTCCCCCCCTTGAAGGCCTGCCTGCCTGTCCCCCCCTTGAAGGCCTGCACCCCCTTGAAGGTCTGCACCCCCCCCCGAAGACCTGCACCCCCCCTTGAAGGCCTGCCTGCCTGCCTGTCACCCCCCTCCCCCTTGAAAGTCTGCCTGCCCGCCCGCCCGCCCCACCCTGAAGGCCTGATGCCCCGACCCACCCCGAAGGACCATTCGCCCCCCTGGCCTCCCCGCACTACCTATGAAGCAGCCGCAGCAGGATCGCGACGTCAGCTATCTTTGCGCTGCTTAGGAGCTGCTTCCTGCGCCGGGCTACCTTAAGCTACTGCCCCCCCCCTTGCCCGAAGGACCGCTCGCCCCACTGACCTTCCAGCACACCTATGAAGCAGCCCGCAGCAGGATCGCGACGTCAGCAATCCCTCAGCTGCTTGGGCGCTGCTTCCTGCGCCGCGGTCCCGCCCCCTCCTCTGACGTCAGAGGAGGGACGGGACCGCGGCGCAGGAAGCAGCGCCCAAGCAGCTGAGGGATTGCTGACGTCGCGATCCTGCTGCGGGCTGCTTCATAGGTGTGCTGGAAGGTCAGTAGGGCGAGCGGTCCTTCGGGCGTGGGGGGGGACTGAGCGGCAAGGCCGGGAACACCCCCTCAGGGCTGGTACCCGGGGCGGCCCGCCCCCCCCGCCCCCCCCTAGGTACGCCACTGTTTGCACCTGCTCAGAAGTAGGTATAAATGTTGCACATAAAGTATTTATGTATAATAAGCATGAATAGAAGAGCGACAAGAATGATAAAAGGTATGGAAAACCTTTCATACACAGACAGGCTAGAAAGGCTGGGGCTCTTCACCCTGGAGAAGCGGAGACTCAGAGGAGACATGATAGAGACTTACAAGATCATGAAGGGCAAAGAGAAGATGGAAAGGGACAGATTCTTCAGCCTATTGGGAACTACAAGAACAAGGGGGCACTCACTGAAAGGGGACCAGTTTAGAACCAATGCTAGGAAATTTTTCTTCACTCAGAGGGTGCTAGACACCTGGAATGCGCTTCCGGAGGATGTGATGGGACAGAGTACATTAAGGGGATTCAAAGAGGGATGGACAAATTCCTGAAGGATACGGGGATTGAGGGATATAGATAGCGGTAGAGATAGAGATAGGATTATGAAAAGATATAGATAGAAGAATAATGGGGATTGAAAGGTTTTAGACAAAGGATCACTTATAGGTCATGGACCTGATAGGCTGCCGCGGAAGCGGACTGCTGGGCGCGATGGACCCCTGGTCTGACCCAGCGGAGGCAACTTCTTATGTTCTTATTTTATAAAACACATATGAAAATCATGACTCCAACTATGCTCCATCTAAAATCCACTCAAGAACAACCCCGTGTTGTGTAAAAATATGTGTATTCTCCTTCATCACATGTCCTGTTACCTGTGGGGTAATTTTATAAGAGACTTTTAATGTCATATATTGCAATGTACAGTACATCCAAAAATTGGGGGTCTATAGTTGGGGCCTATAAATGTATGTTTGCCTAGGACCCAATACAGTGTTAATCCAGCCCTGTGTGGATCATAAACTTTGCTCTGTGACAAACTGACAGAGAAATATAACAACAGAATTTAGTTGCTTAAGTTAAAAAGTAGATAAAGCCTTCTAATAGTCTTCTATGTACTTCATTAATCTATGATTACTGGAAACACCCAGTGACATAAAATGAAAGCTGAAGCATACTGTCCATATCCAGCAAATGTCTTCAAGATCAAGTATTTTCTTCTATCCTTTTCAGTGAACTCCAGAGTTATTATAGCTGTGTCTATACTTTTTCTTTAATAGACTTAAGCCCTCTTTTACAAAGGTGTACTAAGTGTTTTAGCGCATTTAGCATGTGCTTAATCAATGCATGGGTTAACCGCTAATGCATCCATAGGATAACATGCATACGTTAGCGTTTAGCATGTGATTAGTATGCGCTAATGTAATGTAATGTAATGTAATTTATTTCTTATATACCGCTACATCCGTTAGGTTCTAAGCGGTTTACAGAAAATATACATTAAGATTAGAAATAAGAAAGATACTTGAAAAATTCCCTTACTGTCCCGAAGGCTCACAATCTAACTAAAGTACCTGGAGGGTAATAGAGAAGTGAAAAGTAGAGTTAGAGGAAAAATAAAAATAAAATAAACTTTTTAACAAGACAGCATTGATCTAAATACTTTGGAAGGTAGAAGAGAGGAGAGAAAGGAATAGAAGCAGAAGGGGGAGCCGTTGAACAGTAGAATTCTGGAGAAATTTAAATGATAGAAATAGAACAAAACAAAGACAAAAGGCAAAACAATAGATAAGATTAAAGATAAATCATAAGCTGGAAAGAAAAATAAAATAAAACTTTGTCTTCAATCCACGGTTTCAGCGTCAGTGATGAAGTGGAGCAAGTAAGTTTAGGAGGAGCGATGAAAGTTTCCAGAAAGGGCTTCTTCAGGGAAGAGACTTGGCAGACAGTCCCAGGATGCTTATGTCTCCTCCCCTGCGATGTTCTCCCATCCATGCATTCCCTCCCAGACACACTGCCCGTGCCCCAGCCGCTCCAAGGAGGCTGCCCCAGATGAGGCCCACAGTGAATGCAGGATTCTCTCCTCTGCGGGAAAGCCGCCCGGAGCCGACAGTCGATCTTCTTAGCGGATTGCATGGGGGGAAGAGTTCACACTCTTGGTAGGATCGGGTCTGTGTGCTCTCGGTGGTTGTGGCTGTTTATTTACCACACACTAAAAAGCATAGCACACCTTAGTAAAAGAGGGGGCATAGTAAGTGGGTGTGAGGGGGGTCAGTTCACCATGGGTGCCATCTTAATTGGGGTACCAGCACCTCTCCTCCTCTCTGTCCCTCCTTCCCACTCCTCCCCCTGCCGCTCGTGCATCCCTTCCCCATACTTTTTTAACTTTGGTGTGAACAGCTACCAACTTGCTGTCCGCGTCGGCTTCAGCATTCTCTCTGACATCACTTCAGGGACCCGCTCCTAGGAAGTGATGTCAGAGAGAGCACCGAAGCTGACGCGGGCAGTAAGTTGGGGTTTTTTTTTTGGGGGGGGTTGTTTTAATTTTGAAAAGTTTATTGAAAATACTTGCTTACACTTCACATGTTGGTCAGCTCAACAAGAACACCAGTGATCAATTACATCTTATCATACCGAAATAACATTCTATAAGGCATGGCACCTAACTCTAAAAGTGCATAACTCAAAAGGGGACTTGGCCATGGATGTGTTAAGGTGCCAGCATTTACACTAGATTTCAGTAGGCCAAATTTAGGCATGGGAACCAGCACTAAGGCCCGCATTCTCTAACTGGTGCTAAATTTTTAGGTGCCAGTAGGTACCTAAACTCAGATTACAAAAACTGCATTCACACACTATTTTTATCTGAGTTTCAAGGCACCTACCAGCACCTAAAAAAATTTGGCACCAGAGTTACGCCTATGTAGGTGCTTTAGGCCGCCTAACGTCACTATTCACGGCTAAGAGGTATCGAAAATGTAGGCCTGGAAAACCTTAGCCTACATTTCTAGCACCTATCTTTCATGGAGGTGCAATTCTGTATAGGGAATCGTCTTGTGGTTGACAATGATCAGTGGCCACTTTTTCGGCAACTGTTGATACCAGCACCTATAGAGAATCTGAATCTAAATGCAATTCTATAAAGACCACACACCCTTTATAGAATTATACTTAGTGCTGATTTTTTCCATTGCCAAATTTTGAGTGCCATTTTTAGAATCCCCTTATTAAGTTACAAATATTCTAGTAATGGTTCTGTTAATTTGATATTTTTATTGTTTTGTAATGTTTTATTTGTGAATTTTAATTCATGGATGCTATATTGTAACTTCTTTAGATTAGACAGATAAATCAGGATATACAGTACTTCCCCGATATTTGCGGGGGTTTCCATTCCAAGAACCCCCGCGAATGTTGAAAAACAGTAAATAAGGTTTTTAGCGGGGGAGATAGGAAAGGTCAGCCGGAGCGCCGGCGAGTAAAGGAAATCACTCGCGGTATGCTCCGACTGCCTCTTCTTGCACTAAAGTTGGGCCTCACCAATCAGGAAGAGGTGGTCGGAGTGATTTCCTTCACTTGTCGGTGCTCTGGCTGCCCTCTCCTGCCCAGTCATTCACGGTCAGAAAATACCACAAATGACTGGGACCACGAATCGCTGACCATGAATGATCAGGGGAGCACTGTAAATGTGATAAGAAAAAAACTGTTAGGTAAAACCACCTAGGGCAGGAACATATCGTGGGTAGCAAAGAGCAGTTGCAGTCAAAGCAAAACCATAATAATAAGAGAAAGTTGTCTTTGTGAAAAGTATGACTTTCACAGAAAAAGGTGGTGGTCTGTTACTTTTAAGGTCAAAAATGTAATTAGCATTTGCAAAGATCTGGCTATGTCCCACTTTAGAGACATAGATGGTCAAGAGTGTGTCATTTAATGTCAACAGCAATCAATGTTGTGGTAAAATTAATGGAGCTTTGTGTGATTGATAACTCAGCTCATCTTCCATTTCTTGTACAAAAATCCCCAAGGACCTTCAGCTAAGAACAGAGCTTAGATCACACTTGAAGAGACTGTTTGAAAGCTACACTTATGGGCTTTAATTTGTTTCAGAAATTTGGGGCTTTAATTAGTTTCAGAAATTTTGCCAACCTTTTCAATAATAAAAGTACATGATTGAATTACTAATTCTGGAACATAGTATTGAAAGAATGTAAACAATAACTATAGGCGTTGGATTACCCCTAACATTTTGGGCCTTCAGGAAATGAATAGCAGCTGAATGTGGTCTTTTTCCAAATATCTACTGTCATAAAGGGAATTAAGCTATAGCTTTTGTAATAACTTTACAAAACTTATTGGGAAAGTTTTTTAAAGAAGAAAATATTTCATATAGAAAATGAACCTGCCAATATTCTCCAGTATAAGGCTGAGCACCTACCCACAAATAGCTACATGCTAGGAGTGTGCATAGCAAAACTGTTTTCAGCTCATTTCAGTTTAATCCCTGTCTTCAGAATCTAAATTTTGGATCCATTAAAGTTAATGCAGAAAGATATTTTTCATTCTAACAATGGAATTTTCCAACCATTTTTTTAAACAAAAGTTGTTAAAAGCTTTCTGCTAGGCATTAACTACAGAGCATAGGAACCAGCTCTGTGGGTGCTTGAACACCCCCAATACTGATTAAACTCTATGACCCTGCCCAGTGATGGGATAATTTCTATTGGGTTTAATAACCCCAATCATTCTGAAAAGTTGGCTCCTATGCTATAGAGGCAACAAAACTTTAAATCCTCATGAATCATATGAAGACTCCATGGCATCTTAAAAGGCACTACCAGTGACATGAAGACAGCAAATCACCATTAGAGGAGCAAAGTATGAAATGAAAATGTGAAATTAAAGGGAATGGGATTTAATATATCACTTGGACAAGGTATATTAAGAAGTTTACAATCAGGTACTCAAGCATTTTCCTATCTGTCCTGGCAGGCTCACAATCTATCTAATGTACCTGAGGCAGTAGAGGATTAAGTGACTTGCCCAGGGTCACAAGGAGCAAACAGGGTTTGAACCCATAACCTCAGGTTGCTGAGGCTGTATCTCTAACCACTACATCACATTGCACTGACATTTGTAAGAAGGCTTCAAGGAGAGGGAGAGGGACAGAGCAGCACCAAGATTGGCATACCAAGGAGGTGGGGGTGGGCAATCTGCCTCAGGTACAGACTTTGAAGGGATGCTTCCGGGGTCGGCATTGGCATCATGGTTTGAGAACTTCACTGCTCCGCTGGCGTTGGGCATGCTAGGACCCGGCAGACAGGAAGGGCAGACATGGCAGAGCAATGAGTTAAAGCTGCTGACAATGAGATAACAAGCTGCTTGTGGCCTGTCCTCCTGGGGCCTTCCCTCTGTCGTGTCACTGATGACATCACTGATGATGAGGCAGAGAGAAGCCCTTGCGGAGAAGGCCACAAACATCCTGTTCACAGTTCTGCCTGTCAAATCTCACAGTGAGGGGTAGGGTGTCAATTGGGTCTGGAGATGCGGCACAGGGGGATGGGAGGAAGGGAGGGATGGAAAACTGTTGTACAGGGGAATAGGCAGAAGGGATGGAAAGCTGCTGCACATGGATGGAGAATGGAAAAATTGTTGGACATGGGCTGGTGGAAAGGAAGGAAGATATACCACACATGTAGAAAAGGATGCGAGAGACTAATCCTGCATATGGTGGAGGAGAGAGTGAGACATGCATGGAGAAGAGAGAGAGAGAGAAGTGTTGGAGGGCAAGGAGAGATGGTGCATGGGGAGAGAAAAAGAAATGTTGCACATGATAATGGAGGGAAGGAAAGGAAAGATGCTGCATGAAGGGGAATAGAGAGATATGACCCAGGGCACAAGACAGGGAGGGGGAGAGAGAGGAGAGAAAGAAGAGAGATGGTAGACAGTGGAAAAGAGATGTTGGATATTGCAGTGGAAGGGAAGGTACAGAGATGGAAGATAAATGGTGAGCACGGAGAAAGAAGAAAATGTCAAATGCACAGGAGACCCCGGTGAGCGAGTTAATAGAAAACAGACCCTGGGACCAACATGATTTGAATAATAAAATGGCCAGACAACAAAAGATAGAAAAAATAATTTTATTTTCTATTTTGCAATTACGATATGTCAGATTTGAAATGAGTATCTTGCCAGAGTTGGTGTTAAAGAGTGAGCTTGAGCTGGGATCTAACAAGAGAGGTAAAGTCTTTTTTGTTTATTTTGTTTACACTACAGCACTGGCATGGGGTTGGAGAAGTTATAATCCTATGTAATATTATATTGTAACATTGTGACTGTTAAACTGTAGCCCGTATAGAGCTCTCTGGGGAGGACAAGATATAAAACTACATAAATAAAATTACTATATGGCGGGGTTCTTAAAAATGATTGGCCCCGGGAATCACATACCCTATGGGGCTCATAATTGAAAGAGAAAAACGTCCAAAAACCGGCCTAAGTCAGCACTTGGAGGAACATTTCTCAAAAACATCCAAGCGCCAAGAATAAAACCGGGTTTTGGATGTATTTAAAAACGACCTAGGCCTTCATAGTGCCACTCAATGTCCAAAGCTAAATGGGGCGTTTTGGGAGTCATGTCGAGGGCGGGAGTTGGGCGGGATGTGGGCTGGCTTAGACTTAGTCATACAGCATTTATAACTGAAAGTTTTACAACAATCTAGACGGAACTTGGATGTTGTGACTTAGACCATGTAAAACATGATCTAAGTCACAAAAACCCAACTAAACTCACCAGATAAGCACTGCAAACACATAACACAGACCCCCCACACACTACCCCAGTGATCACCCCCATAAAAATTTTATTCACAACTTTAAATTTCAGCCTCCAGACCATCATCACCTAGCTGCTTGGCATAGGAAAGCCTAGTTGTCCAGCCCAGAGGCAGCTTAAGTCATCTTGGGGGTGAGTTAGGGACCCATAGAGAGGAGGACCCATGCCCATAAGCACCTTTAATCACTGCATTGATACTTAAACATGTGCACTCCCCTATACACCCCCAAAACCTTTTTTTACTGGCATATAAGTGGCTCCTGAAGCCATAAGGGCTATTAGGGTGGTAGAGAAGTAGGTCAAGGGGATTCTAGAGGTGGTTTGGGGGCCTCACCGTTACCTATAAGGGAGCTGTAGGGAGGAGAAGCCATGGCACCCTTTTTGTGAAGTTCACAGCAGTGCCTTGTAAGGTATCCCACTATTTAGGTGGCATGTCTGGTGTTCAATCCATCACTTTACAGATCCCTCCCACATTCAACAGGGCTTGTTCTAGGCATTTTGGACTTGGACGGAAAGTTGGACGGAAATGTGGTATAAAGATGGACGATTTAGCGGCTTGGACGATCAGATCAGCAGAACGTATAATTAGACGATTTTCGAAAGTAAAAAAAAGTTGGACGTTTCTTTCGAAAATGTGTCTTAAGCTCTTTTTAACTTTGGACGACTTGCGAGATGGATGTAAACGGACTTAGACGTCCTTTTCGATTATGCCCCTTCATGTATGCCACTGATCAAAAGCCACAGGAAAGAGGGTAAAATAGTAGCAACATTGGTAGGGAGATCTCAAGACAATGTGCTTGAGATTTATACCCCAAAGATTTGGCCATTGGCTGTCGGTGGGAAAGCCAGCATTCGAAGTGGTCTCCTAAGGCAATTGGATGCATGAAATGTGTTAGCCCTGCAGAGCTTAGGATATGGTGCTTGCTGATGCTTCTGTATCCTTTCTGTGGTGCCTTGGGAATTATTACCTCCAAAGTACAAATAGGAAATGAGGAGACGGAAAAATCATTTTCTCTCTGTACCAAAGATGTAATAATTCTCAAGATACCACAGAAAGGTTATAGAAGTATCAGCAACAGTGGAATGAAGATCCAAGGTACAAAGCAGGAAGAGGATGAAGACTGGCATCTATGTAGAAAAACACTGATCAGAGATTATATAAACTGATGGTCTGGCTGGTAAAATCAAAAAGGTGGATCACTTGGATCATATGTAAGCAATGTTAGGAAGGGTCAGAAAAATCAGATAACTAAGAAGAGTGCAGCATAAGATATGTCAGGATCCTTCCCAACAATATTTGCATGAGATAGTATAAAAAATTAAATCTGGTCACTAAATACCAACTGAACTACTGCTACAATCATATTTTTTTTCCTTTCAGGACTGTCCATGACAATCTTTTAAACCACTTTCAAATTTTTTTATGAGAGCCTTTTACTAAGTTAGATTTTGACAGCCAATTTTACTGGAGTTTTGTGCTAGTTTTAGGATGTTAGATAATTGAAATGAGTCAATGTTTTATGTTGTCTTGATTATGTGTGCTTTGTTAGCTATGTTTTGCTATCTTGTCTAAGTTTATCATGCTATCTGTCACCATACTATGTCTGAGAATGCAGCACCATGGTTGGAGCTGCAGCCTAGGCTCCCTGAGGTTGTGCGTGCAGGCCCAAGCTACTCCTTGTGCCCCAGGTACATTAGATAGACTGTGAGCCCACCGAGACAGACAGGGAATTATGCTTGAGTACCTGAATAAATTAATGTAAACCGTTCACTATGCCACTGAATCAAAGCTCCTCATCTGCTTCCTTTCTCCTTATGAGACCACAGCTGAAGGAAGAAGAGTATGTAAAAAAAGAGAGTACTATCAAGAAATAGACTATAGGATGGCAAAAATTAAAAAAAATGAAGAGGACAGAAAATGTAATTATAGGGTGTACTGTAAATAGAAAAAAAGGAAAATTACTTGTTGAGATATAATAGAATGAAAATAAGTAACAGTATGTTGGGAAAATAGGCACAAAAGGAATGTCAAGAGAGATGGGTCAAATGAAAAAGAGACAGCAGAGTGATAAAGTTAATACATAAAAAGGAAATTAAAAAGTACCTAAAATTGAAAGAAATACAGAAAAATTGAAGATAAATGATGAAATAAACAGGACAGGGAATAGAAAACAAAGTACAGTAGTGAAAAGAAGCTAATGTGGAAAACATAACAGGTAAGGGTAATGAGAAAAGTATTACTTATGTTTCCGTTTTAGCATCTCTAATGTGCTGTCAAACGTGCTTTATACAGCACTGTACAAGTTGCAGCCTTTTGTACATGGAGTGTACAATCAAGTCAGTATAAATACTGGCTAAGCTATGTAAATCCTAGCAATGAAATGTGATAGGACTAAAAGAAAAGTTATTTTGGAATCAGATCACCTTGATCAATAATTTCAGAGAAATTGCTATGTTGAGTTATGCAGCTAGTGCTGCTTTTATAGGATCCTTATGTCAAAGAGTTTTCTACCGTCAGTTTCTGCCTAAGCGATTCGGGATAAATGCTAGGTAACACAGCTGTATAACTATATTTCTTGTACAGTCCCATTCCTCCTGGGACAAAGAGTAGTTGATCCCATCTTGCAAGATCTCTTGTAAGAAGCTTCAATTACATATTTTTGATCCTCCCCTCAGGAATGCTCTCTGACTTCCAATTGTCTTCCTACAAGCGAGACAGTAAGAGCTAGTCTTTTCTGCTTGTATTAATTTTTTTTTCTGTAAGTTCAGTAATTTTGCAGATTCATGTTTTTGTGCTGCAGAGGTTCCTTGCGGGAGACAGCTCTGGCTGCAGGAGATCGTAGACTTTTTACTGACAAAGTCTGTTTTCAGGGGGTTGGCTGCTTTGTATTGCATCCACCTGGACAGTCTGCTTTCATAGATAGGGGCTTCAGAACCATTCCCTTGGGAGTGCTGCTTACCCCAGGTTTGTCTGCTAGTGGGTTGTAGTGCAGGCTGTGTGGCTTCGTGGCGGTGTGTCCAGGATCAGGGCTGATTGCGTTCCTTCATGCCTTCATGTGTGCAGCATTTCTAGGTGGGATGGAGGTCTGCAGCCAAGACCTTGGGCCCAAGAGGCAGCCAGAAGACTGGCAATCCAGATTCCAAGGCTTCTTGAGGCAGGTCACTCTGACTTACTCCTCAACCATTTGTCATACCAATCATACAGAAGATCACCGAAAACCCATCTATTTGACAATTTGTTTAACTTCCTTAATTGTTTTCTTCTATGTCTTCCAGTATGCTCCTACCATGAATGGGGAAAGGACACAGAAGGCAAAGACATAAAAGTTAAAAAGCTTGCAGTTTACAAATGAATGGAAAATATAAAATGGCAAAAATATCTGCAAAGAAAAAAAAAATTGGTCCCGTTCCAACAGGAAAAAGAAACATGTTAAAATCTAAGTGTTTTCTTGCCCATCACTGTCATATCCACTCATAATTTTCAAACATTCTACCATCACATTAGCAAGGAAATAAAAACCTGTAGGTCAACCCTTGCTGAGTGAATGCCAAATGTCTTTGTGTCCAGTTATTTATGGTTTCAGATAATTGTACAGAAAATATCAAATTTGCATAGTATGATTATTGCTGATTATTTATCTAGCAGTCAAAATGTTTCAGTGGTTTCTAGGATGACAGATTGACAAGTACTTAAAACTCATTCATTTTATGAAATTTGCATGTAATTAGGCAATAATGAAGGAGATGTTTGTGGACAGCGGATTATACTACAATATGCTGGAAGCAATTCAAATGCTTGACAAAGTACTAATGTTATCTACAGATACAGCTACATCTTGGATGTAAAAAAAAAAAAAAAAATCACCCAAAATAAAAATGATTTCTGTACATTTAGAAAAATATATAAATTAGAAAACATATTTCAAGACTTTATTTCACTGCACTTTAATGACATTTGGATAGTTAGGGAGGAATTCTATAAATGACGCACAAAATTAGAAGCTGGGTAGATCAGCGCAAAGCACCAGTTCTTTAAGGGTCACTTAGCTCTAACTATCCTTTATTGAATAGTACTTAGGTCCTGATTCTATAAATGGCACCTAACTCCTAGGCGCTGTTGAGCATAATTGTCAATCAACCACTAGGTGCCGTTTAGACTAGGTCTGATTGAAAAGTAATGAGACTGTCTCTGTTCTTCTTGCCAAGAAGCAGATGTGAAAATGCTGTGCTGGCTCTTATGAAGCTCATACGTGTACATCGATATTTCTGAACCTGCTGTAGTCTTCATTGTTGGGTCATAGCACGTTTTGACATGGCAAATGAGGAAAACGTTTTCTGTGAGAGTATGCCCAAGGTGTGTGATTGAATATTAAGATCATTTGTGGTGCAAAGAAATATGATCATGTTTCACCTCTTCTGATTAGTGCACATTGGTTACCAGTCAAACATAGAATCAGTTATAAAATCTTACAACAAAATTAAACAATCAACCAGAGTTCATTAACAGACTTTTAATTCCTTATAATACTTTAAAATCTCTTCTTTCAATGTCTCCGAATCTTCTCGTCATGCCTTCTTTAAAATTAATCAATACATTTCGCTCCAATAATTTAGCCGTCATTGCCCCTACTCTATGGAATTCGCTGCCTAACCATTTGCGCAGTGAATCCGATATAAAATAATTTAAAACAAAATTAAAAACATTCTTGTTCCAGGATGCTTTTGGACAACAACTGTCCTCTTAAGGACGAAAAAAAATAAAAAATTAAAATTATTACTTTTTACCCTAACCTATTGTATTTTTCCTTTTTTGTTGCACTTTTCTTTTACGATTGTAGTTCTTCCTCTTTTTCCTATTGTCTGAAGTAGGTCTATACATCTTAGTGCTTTATTATGACACGTGAGATTTTATCCAGTATCCCCAGTTTTAATATGTTTTTATGTAAATTTTATATTGTACACTGCTTAGAAACCTGTTTAAGCGTTTTAAAAAATCTTTTAATAAACTTGAAACTTGAATTTTATGTTAAACTTGGAAAGAATGATAATGAAACTCTTGAAATGTTACACAAGC
Source organism: Geotrypetes seraphini (assembly GCF_902459505.1). Lineage (NCBI taxonomy): Eukaryota > Metazoa > Chordata > Amphibia > Gymnophiona > Dermophiidae > Geotrypetes > Geotrypetes seraphini. The sequence continues at coordinate 149,899,270 of NC_047089.1, forward strand.
CTACAGTGGTGAAACAATTAACCGTGCTGTGTACTCTCACAGACATCTTCCTCATCTGCCATGACGAAACATACATAGGCCCTCTTCTATCAAACTGTGATAGCAGTTTTTAGCGTGGGGAGCTGCGCGGGCCATTCAGTGTGGCTCCCCACACTAAAAACTGCCATCGCAGTTTGATAGAAGAGGACCCAAGTTCTTCCTCTTGCTGTGATCCAACACTGAAGATTACAGCAGACCAAGTGCAGTTTCAGAAATGTTGCTGTATGAGCTTCATAATAACCAGCACAGTGTTTCCACATCTATGTCTTGAAAAGAAAAAAAAAAAAAAGGCAGTCGCATTATTTTTCAATCAGATCTCTTAGAATCGCACCTGGTAGCATTTAAGCAGTCTACAGAACTGATAGATGTTAAAACCTTGTGTGCACTCACATTTAGGCCAGAGTTTTTTCTTAGCCTAAATGATTGTGCCTAAGTCAAACCACGCCCCAAATTCACTCAGAATCTGCCCCTAACCATGTCTATTTGCTGGTCGGTGCCTTGGTGTAGACACTTACCTCAAAGTGATAAGCGCCTACTGAGTTAGGCACCTACGAGCTAAGTTTGTAAAAGTTTTTTTTTAAATTATTTTTAATGGTGCTTTCAATTACCAGTGCTGATTAAGAAAATTAAGTTAGGCACCTAGATTGACTAGGCACGGTGATCTAGGCGCCTAACTTTAGGCATCATTTATAGAATCTGGGCTTTAGTGCAGATTCTTGTGATCCTATGAGCAAGAGAACTTATGCCTGCTGAAGCCTAGTGTAAATGATGGCATGCAACCAATGGCAGGTGGGAATATAAATGACCCTATTCTATAAAACTGCACCAAAAATTTGGGGATACCCTTTACCACTCATGCCCCATTCACATAAGACAACTTAGGCATGCTGGGTTATAGAATAGCACATAGATTGTGCACAAGAGAAGATTAGGCTCTTGCCTCAATAATCTTTCTAGTAGAATGGCATATGAAATATGAACCAGTGGGTTACTCACCTCTACTCATGAGTTGTGTAAAAGGCATCATTCACATTCTTTTCTGTATTGCCTCCTGTATCAGTGGGCTCTGCTTCAGCTCTTCAGTTTGTACCAAAGCATTATAAGAGGAGAAATACTGCTCAAGAAAGCCAAATCTGCATTGCTCTTGAACAAATGCAATTAAGAACCCAATAACAAAAGAAACCTGAACAAGCCACCTATCTGAGTGCAACTTGTACTAACACTTATATAGTTCTCATATTTGACACTTTGCAATAGCAAGAAATCTTCTCACTCTTCAAACCTGTCTGACAGGAAAAAGACAAGTATCTAGAAATAGTATACTGTACGTGTCTGAGACAGCAAGTGGGCTAATTGAAAACTGAGAGGGTGGGCCTTTAAGACTCACATGCCTTTCTACTGGAAAGAAGATTATCGAGGTAAGAACATAATCTTCCCTTTTAGTTCAAAAGGCATGAGTCTTGAACTAGTGGGATGAACCAAAATAGTCCCATGAGTCTAGGCAGGGCAGATAAGCTTGCTGCTAGCACAGAGGACCCAAAAGTGACATCTGGTCGTGCTGCTGCTTCCACCCTGTAAAATGTGAAAGTATGGCGGGTGGCCCATGTAGCCACTCTACAAATCTCTTGAGGCACAACTGCCTGGGACTCTTCCCATGAAGAAGCCACACTTCTCATAGAGAGTGTACTATCAAAGGAATTGGTGGTTGCTTACCACATCTGATATACACTGAAGAGCTAGTCATTCAAATCTATCTTGAAATGAGAGCCTTAGAAGCTGGCTTCCCCAGGCAGCTAGGACTCATTAGTACAAAGAGATGAAAATCATTTGTTACCTCGAGGCAACAGAGAAGAACTCTCCTAACAGAATGCCAAAACTTTGCCCTTTCTTTTTAAACCTGTGGTATGGAATGCAGGTAGCTGAACTTCCTGATTTATATGGAAGACTGAAACCATCTTTGGCAGAAAGGAAGGTACCATGGACAGTGAGACCCCAGCTTCCATCAATCTGAGGAATGGCTCTCTGCATGACAGAGCCTGCAGCTCTGAGACCCTTCTCACTGAGGCAAAAGCTACTAGGAAAACCATCTTAATGGTAAGATCCATTCAGTAACACCTCTTGTAAGGGTTCGTATGGGGCCTTGCTGAGGGCATACAAAACAATGTTAAGATTCCACAGTGGGAAAGGCTGTCATACAGGAGAATGCAGCCGCAACTATCCCTTCAAAAAATCTGGCTATCACAGGATGAGAAGCCAAAAAAATTTTCTCCACTCAAGTCCAAAAGCACAAGATGCCTGCCACCTGCACTTTGAAGGAACCAACCTCCAGGCCCTTTTCAAGACCATCTTGAAAAAATGGCAGGATTACAGACAGGGCACACCAGTGCTGAAACATTTTTCAAGCCTTAGCATAAGCTGCGACAGCTGCCAGTTTCTTAGATTTTAGGAGTAAACTATGACCACCTCCGAGTAGCCCTTCCACGCTAAGGCTGCGTGCTCAAGGGCCATGCTGTAAGCTCAAAGCATTTCAGATCCTACAGGACAATTAGACCCTATGAGAGAAGAGTTGGATGAAGTGGCAGTTTGAGACACTTGTCTCTGTGTAGATGAACCAGATCCATGCGCCTATCTGGAGCAACCAGGATTACCAATCCTGGGTGGGTTGCTATTTTGAAAATGACCCAGCCTATAATGAGCCATGGGGAAACATGTACAACAGCCCTTCCTCTGGCTAAGATTGTACTAAAACATCCATGCTGATGCTTTTGGGCTCAAATCTTCAGCTGAAGAACCGAGAGTCCTTTATTTTTGGTTGGCCGCCGACACCATCAAATTGAACGTCGTACATTCCCAGTGACTCACAATGATCTTAGAGGCTTTCCGGGACAAAGACCACTCCCCTGTATCCAAGGTCTTCCCTCTGTATTGACATTCAACAGTTAAGTTAAGTTAACACTCTGGTTAAGTGCTGCTGAACACCAGAACTGGACTCAGTCAGAGTGTTTGAACTGGCTAGGAACCCTCCTACCCAATTAAATCACACCAAATATCAGCCAAAAAATTATTTTATATTTATGGTACAATTAGCAGAGGGCGGCAGGGGCTTATTGACATTGATGTGCTTCAATGCATTAGGAGATCATTGCTGTTTGAGGAGCCCCTTTTTTGGGAGACAGACAGATTTTACATTTCTGCACAGAAAAGGTAGATGAGGCTGAAATGACTGCATTTTTCAAATCTATTTTAAATGCCTGCAGAGGGCTGAAGATTGAAAAAGAGCATAGAGAATTAGAATTACTAGAGAAATGTTGTTGGTGGGGTTTTTTTGCTCACAGCCCTGCTCTGAGTATTGAAAGCTTCTGTTCTAGAAGTTTGGTTTCATTATTCATTGCTGCAGGCATATCAAAAATTTATCATCTGGTGGATTACAATAATTTTCAGGTGGATGTCAGAGGATTCATTATCTACTCACATTCTATCTATTCAATACTTTTAAAAACTTTGAAATAAAATCATATCTTCTTGAAACTGTTTAGTGAATTTAGAAATGTATTTTTCAGAGAAAATACTTCCTAATAGAATAGCTGTTTTTCCTCTCAAAGTATCATCTCTAAGAAGGTGATACTAAGAAGAAGGGTTATTTTTGAAAACTAATCAAAAATGCATTAATTTAGTCAAATAAAAAGGTATCAACCTATTTTCATTTATGTTTTGTTTTATTTCTATATATTAACTTTTTAAATACGTAGATCATCTTGCCATATGATTATTAAGTAAAATTATTATTTTCCGGGCATGCCCTGTTTCTTTGTAATTGTAAACTGCATAGAACTCATATGAGACTTTGTGGAGTAGAAGTACTTATAAGCACATAAGCACATAAGCAATGCCTCTGCTGGGTCAGACCTGAGGTCCATCGTGCCCAGCAGTCCGCTCACGCGGCGGCCCAACAGGTCCAGAACCTGCGTAATAATCCTCTATCTATACCCCTCTATCCCCTTTTCCAACAGGAAATTGTCCAATCCTTTCTTAAACCCCAGTACCGTACTCTGCCCTATTACATCCTCTGGAAGCGCATTCCAGGTGTCCACCACCCGCTGAGTAAAGAAAAACTTCCTAGCATTTGTTTTGAATCTATCCCCTTCTAATTTTTCCGAATGCCCTCTTGTTCTTTTATGTTTTGAAAGTTTGAAGAATCTGTCTCTCTCCACTTTCTCTATGCCCTTCATGATCTTGTAGGTCTCTATCATGTCTCCTCTGAGTCTCCGCTTTTCCAGGGAGAAGAGCTCCAGCTTCTCCAATCTTTCAGTGTATGAAAGGTTTTCCATGCCCTTAATCATTCGTGTCGCTCTCCTCTGGACCCTCTCAAGTATTGCCATATCCTTCTTAAGATGCGGTGACCAATACTGAACACAGTACTCCAGGTGCGGGCGCACCATTGCCCGATACAACGGCAGGATGACTTCTTTCGTTCTGGTCGTAATACCATTTTTAATAATACCCAACATTCTGTTCGCCTTCTTCGAGGCTGCTGCGCATTGCGCCGTTGACTTCATTGTTGTATCCACCAGTACACCCAAATCTCTTTCAAGGTTACTTCCCTCTAATACTAATCCCCCCATTTGGTAGCTGAACATCGGGTTCTTTCTCCCTATATGCATGACCTTGCATTTCCCTACATTGAATTTCATCTGCCATTTATTTGCCCACTCCTCCAGTTTGCTTAGGTCTCTTTGTAGGGCCTCACACTCTTCCGTAGTTCTGACCCTTCTACAGAGTTTAGTGTCATCCGCAAATTTTATAACTTCACATTTCGTCCCCGTTTCCAGGTCATTAATAAATACATTGAACAGCAGCGGTCCAAGTACAGACCCCTGCGGAACTCCACTCGTGACTTTTCTCCAGCCCGAGTAGTGACCCTTCACTCCAACCCTCTGTCTCCTGCCTGCCAACCAGTGTTTGACCCATCTGTGTACGTCCCCTTCCACCCCGTGGTTCCACAGCTTCCTAAGTAACCGCTCATGGGGTACCTTGTCAAAGGCCTTTTGGAAGTCAAGGTAGATGATGTCTACAGGTTCCCCTTTGTCCAATATAATATATTGTATGAGGTGATGTTGAAAAGTTCTCAGACCAACCAAGATGAGAATGATGAGAATATGGTTCCATCAATGATCTGAAATAATGTCAAAATTTTGTTTCTGCAAATGTGACACGAATGTGAAACGTATGGTATGAAAGGATTATTAATATTGAATGACACTGCCTAGGATCCATGATAGCTGTTACAGGGAAACACAAGTATTATGAGAACGAGCAAGGCCAGGAATTTTTCAGCACCTGCTGATAATTATGAGAGCAGGTCATTGTCAGCTCAGGCAGGCTAGGAGTTTCTAACACATACTGATTGGTAAACATCCTCCACAAGGAAGGGGATGGGAAATTAGCTCACGAAGCAGGCTAGGAGTTTCTAACACATACTGATTGGTAAACATCCTCCACAAGGAAGGGGATGGGAAATTAGCTCACGAAGCAGGCTAGGAGTTTCTAACACATACTGATTGGTAAACATCCTCCACAAGGAAGGGGATGGGAAATTAGCTCACGAAGCAGGCTAGGAGTTTCTAACACATACTGATTGGTAAACATCCTCCACAAGGAAGGGATGGGAAATTAGCTCACGAAGCAGGCTATTAGTAAACATTCCCCCCCCCTCCGGCATTCAGTTACAAGGAGGGGATGTATATAAGAAAGAGGACATTTCCACCACTGATACGCTGTGTGATGACATTCTGAATAAGCCTCCTGTTCGTGGTCCCCCGACAGAGTGATGACGTAATAACCGTGATGATGTAATAACCGGTAACGTATTGATTCAAACTCTGTACTTAATCAATGATTATGGCTAGAAATATTGTATATATGTAATAAAACTTAATTTGTATACTATTTTGATTTCCTGGCATTCTGTCCAGTGCGGAAAGTGACTGAAGGTATTTGGTAAGCCTTTTTAAATAGTAATACATTAATTGGCGTAGTCGGCAGGATTTCTCTAAAGAAAACCTGAGCGCTCTTGTGATACAGGAATGTTCAGGAAGAGAGAGAAATCCTCAAAAGAACCTACAGAGGTGCCCAGCTGGATCGAGGCACCATATAATTTAATAGCACAAGAACTAGCCAATAATCATGGATTAGCAGAGTCATGGGAAAAGGTTCTGGGAAGTGCAGAACCAATTGATCTTGTACAAGTTTAGAAATATGCCCCGATAAATCGGGTGATGTAGTTTAGAAAAAAAAAATATGCCCCGATAAATCGGGTGATGTAGTTTAGAAAAATGCCCCGATAAATCGGGTGATGTAGTTTAGAAAAAATGCCCCGATAAATCGGGTGATGTAGTTGCTTTGGCTCGAAGGAGCTGGGTATTAGCAGTTCATATTGCTGCCACAAAATATAAGAAAAGGTGCAGTCGAGTAAATAGGATGTTGGAGTAAAAGTTCCTTTGTTTGAAAGAGCGAACTGCAAAGAGAGGGATTTTCACCCCCACCTAAAAAAGAAGAGAGACAGCATGGGGTCTGTCTGCAATTCTACGAATGTTGCAAAAACAGGTACCGATATTTAAAATATGCTTAAATATTAACAAATTATGGATTTAAATGTAGGAACTTGTAATGAAATTAATAATGTAAGCAAGGAACCAAAGGGTTTATGGATAAAAAATTTAGGAGCTGTTTGCCTGATGTAGCCTGAATTTTTTTCTTTTCCTTGTTTCTTTAAGAGATGGTTAAAAGCAGGGAGATAGTCTGTAGAACGAACGTACAAGAATGTGGAAGAAAGCTTTGTGAGACGTGTTAAGGAGTCACTGCTTGTAGGCTAGCCGCGGACTTTTCAGCAGCTCATTGATACACAGACAAATTGTCTGAAATAAGGTTTCCGGTTTGTTTGGGGAACGTACCGAAACAAAATGAAAAAGGGTAGGAATACATTTGTGTAATTATTAAAACAGACAGTCAGAAAGGCATATATTTAAGAAACAAAACAAATTATAATGAAAAAGAAGGAGAGAAGCAGCCCTGCCGGACTCCTATCACTTTCCTGTGGACTCAATTTTGGAGATGCAGGATAAGGGAAAGAAGTCAGACTCTAAATTCAGCTTGAGGTACAGATAGAGCAAGATAGTAAATTACATGAGTTTGACATATTGACATACAAACTAAGAAAGGGCAGTTGGATTTATTAATTGACCATATGAAAAAGAAGGGATGGGAAATAAATCCAACAAAAATACAAGGACTGGCAACGTCGGTAAAATTTTTAGGAATTCAGTGGAATAGAGGATATTAGGGAAATCATTGAGAAAGCAAAACGAAAAATATTAGATTTTCCCACTCCAAAGAATATACAAGGTAACTAGTAAAAAATATGAGTTTATGTGGGGAGAAGAACAGCAGGTTGCTTTTGAAAATGCTAAACAAGCCATACAGACCGCTGTAGATTTGTGGCCCATGAGAGAGGGAGAAGTGGAATTACATGTATCTATTAATCAAATGCATGCTAATTGGTCATTATGGCAAAAACAAAGTGGGAAACGGGTACCCTTAGGATTCTGAAACAGGAAATTCCCGGAAGCAGATGAAAAATATATTCCCTTTGAAAAACAACTTTTAGCATGTTATTGGGCGTTGGCTGAGACCGAACAGATTACTATTGCGACCACAAATTCCAATTATGCAATGGGTAATGTCTGATCCCAAGTCAAATAGAGTAGGATATGCTCAGGAACAAAGTATTATTAAATGGAAATGGTACATTTCTCAAAGAGCTAAAATAGGTGAGCATGGGGTAGCTACTTTGCACGAAAAAATAGCTAATATTCCTAACGGAGAGCTGGAAATCATAAAGCCAGTATATGCTCATGAATCCCCAGTGAAATGGGGAGTGGGATATCTTTTTACTGACTCCTGGTCGGTCGCTAATGGTCTTGCTACATGGTTAATGGGGTGGAAGTCCCATAATTGGTTAACTGTGGGGTAAAAGAATTGTGGCAAGACATAGAAAAAATTGTACAGGAGACAATAGTGTCAGTATTTCATGTAGATGCATATATGCCTGTTGATTCAATGGAACGATTGTTTAATTCCCAAGCAGATGCCGCAGCTACCATTTCTGTAACAACTACTAATGAAATTCCTAAGGTGGAAGAATGGTTGGAAGGTACAGCCATTTGGACACATCAGAAAAGTGGACATCTTGGAGAAAAAGCTACTTACAGGTGGGCTCAGGAACGAGGGATTCCTTTGATCTAACATGTGATCGGAAAATGTCCGGTGTGTCAACATATCAAGAACGGGAAGTACCACATAAGGTAATGGGGCACGGGGCGATTTGCCAGCCCAGATTTGGCAAATGGGTTTCATAGGACCGTTACCCGAAAGTCGTAAATGTAAATATATGTGTACTGCTGTAGATTATTACTAGCATTCCCTTGTGCTTCTGCGTCACAATGGACACTCTAAGGACTTTAGACATGATTATTCAGTATTATGGTATGCCCTTACAAATACAAACTGATAATGGATCACATTTTACGGGAGGGCAGATAAAAGAATATGCTAAGGAAAATAATATTGAATGGGTATATCACATGCCCTATTATCCCCAGGCAGCGGGATTAATTGAATGGATGAATGGACTTTTGAAAGAGGCCCTTAAAAAACTAACTACAGATGACAAATATGGGCAGTGGAGGGATAATGTAACCCCCAATTTGACGATTGGGAAACTGTCCATAGCCAAAATCTGGATTAGCAATCCTAAAGGACCTCCGGAACCAGCGGAGGTGATTGCAATCGGGAAAGATAAGGCTCTCCTTGTAATGAAACCGGGAGTGGAAAAATGGGAATATGTCCCTCAGGAGAAATGTTATTTGAGAGAGTAATAATGTTTTCTGAAACTTGCAGATATACGTGTGCCTTGGAATCCTTGGAATATGGTATGGGGTAAGAGGCGCTGCCCCCGGGCGACATATTACAATTAAAGAAGGGGTCGTTACGTCATGGAGATGGAAGCATTCTTCAATGAATCGGAAGCAAGATAACTTCACTTGCAGCGCTAACTCCAGATGTATCATTGCAAATGTGACAACAAGAGACCATACATGGATTACAGAAATTAAAAGCAATGAACACACTAGAAATGAGCAGATATGGAGGACCGTGTTTAATAAACAATTTCAAGCACCAGAAGTATAATGTAATGATACTCACTGCATAGGAATGTTTATGTGTAAATATGTAGTGTTACCCCTCATACTAGGGGAACCTCAGAAGCAATTTTTCTGGGCACCTAAATTTAATTTTAACATTTTGTGACTCCACATTGCAAGGGCGAATTTGTAAATTACAATCAATAATATATGATGTGTGTGAATGGACTATATTATTGAAATAGCACCATGCGTAATATGTGTGGTGACTAATGAGCCAATAATACCAAAAAATGATAGTACCCTTTGCAGGATGCTTACACAATATGTCAACACTTCTTTGGCAGAATCAAACTTATGTTTGAACACCTGATATAGGATTCTGGGAGAACAACTTTTCCGTTCCAAATTGGGATTTAAAGTTGGGAAAGTTAATACTAGGATCCCGTAGGATAAATCAGTCCATAAGGAATTTGAACAAAAGCATAATAGAGCACCAGATTAGTAATTATACTAACCATAATAGTACTTGTTCTGTCCTTGTGGAATTGTTATGTGGTTTATGGACTATGCTGTAAATCAACACGACCCACGATGGTATCCTGTGGCAGTATCACTCAATAAGGACCGAATGTGACACGAATGTGAAACGTATGGTATGAAAGGATTATTAATATTGAATGACACTGCCTAGGATCCATGATAGCTGTTACAGGGAAACACAAGTATTATGAGAACGAGCAAGGCCAGGAATTTTTCAGCACCTGCTGATAATTATGAGAGCAGGTCATTGTCAGCTCAGGCAGGCTAGGAGTTTCTAACACATACTGATTGGTAAACATCCTCCACAAGGAAGGGGATGGGAAATTAGCTCACGAAGCAGGCTAGGAGTTTCTAACACATACTGATTGGTAAACATCCTCCACAAGGAAGGGGATGGGAAATTAGCTCACGAAGCAGGCTAGGAGTTTCTAACACATACTGATTGGTAAACATCCTCCACAAGGAAGGGGATGGGAAATTAGCTCACGAAGCAGGCTAGGAGTTTCTAACACATACTGATTGGTAAACATCCTCCACAAGGAAGGGGATGGGAAATTAGCTCACGAAGCAGGCTATTAGTAAACATTCCCCCCCCTCCGGCATTCAGTTACAAGGAGGGGATGTATATAAGAAAGAGGACATTTCCACCACTGATACGCTGTGTGATGACATTCTGAATAAGCCTCCTGTTCGTGGTCCCCCGACAGAGTGATGACGTAATAACCGTGATGATGTAATAACCGGTAACGTATTGATTCAAACTCTGTACTTAATCAATGATTATGGCTAGAAATATTGTATATATGTAATAAAACTTAATTTGTATACTATTTTGATTTCCTGGCATTCTGTCCAGTGCGGAAAGTGACTGAAGGTATTTGGTAAGCCTTTTTAAATAGTAATACAGCAAATTAGCACTTAATGAAGTAAGATAACATCCTTTTCAGCTACAGTGGCAAAATAATACTCAGAATTTAGGAAGTTGATTGGTTGGGCTGAGAACTTTTCAGCACCCCTTCATAGGATCCATCACTGACCCCTCTCTTTTACTAAACCACGATAGTGGTTATTATTGCAGGGAGCTGCGCTGAATGTTCCACGCTGCTCCTGATGTTCATAGTAATATTGTTAAATCTACTTTTTATAGATTACGCAGGATTCGATCTATTTCAAAATTCTTATGCCCAAAATCACTAAATATTCTTATCCACTCTCTGGTGATTTCAAAAATAGACTATTGTAATGCTCTCTTTAAGGGAATATCATCAAATGAAATTAAACGTCTCCAAATTATTCAAAATATATCCATTAAATTCATAACCAAATCGAGAAAATTTGACCACGTTACACCTCTTTTGAAAAATGCACATTGGCTCCCAGTTATTTAATATTTTTCTTTCCCCCCTTCTTACTTTAGCCCAATCAATAGGATTTACGATTTTTGTATACGCAGACGATATACAACTCCTTCATCCAATCAACACCACCAACATTTCAGAAATAATAGATATAAATAATAAATTAGATAACATATATGATTGGCTCTACACACACAAGCTTTCTCTCAACATCGAGAAATCCTGTGGTCTTCTTCTTCCAATTAAAACTTCTGAATCTCTATTAGGAACTATCTCTATTAAATCTATTCCACTTCCCATGGAAAGTAAAATTAAACTTTTAGGGGTTATTATTGATAGAGATCTCACTTACCATGATCATATCAGTTCAATCGTTAAAGTCTGTTTCTTCAAAATGCGCATTATTCGATCCCTACTTTCTATCTTGGACACTGATTCTATTACAGTATTGACTCATTCTTTAGTAATCTCCCACCTAGATTATTGTAACTCCCTTCTCAATGGCCTTCCCCAAAAAGAATTACGTCGCCTTCAATTATTACAAAATACTGCAATAAAACTTATTTATAAAAAAGGCCGATTTGACCATGTTACTCCACTCTTAAAAGAAGCTCACTGGCTCCCTATCACCCACCGTATCACCTATAAAATCATCTTACTCTGCTTTAAAATTAAACAATCTCATCAACCTTCATTCCTTGACAAACTCCTGATACCTCAATGCTCCTCCCGCACTCTAAGATCCTCTGATCAAAAACTTCTTTTCATCCCCCCTCTAAAAGATTTCTATTATACTCGTAAAACAAATTTTGCCGTAACTGCCCCTACATTATGGAACTCCTTGCCACAATACCTCCGCGACGAACAACAACTTGTTAAATTTAAATCTTGTCTAAAGACTTTCTTATTTCATGACGCTTATAACCGAACCTAGATTTTCTTCTATCCATTTTCTCTCTCTTCTCTCTTATTTCTATTCTCTCTCCTCTTGCAAACAATTATCACTACAATATGCCCTTACCTTCACGTTTTTCCCCTACCCATTCTTCCCTTTTCTTCTTATTAAATGTAACTTTTTCCCCTCCTCCCTTACTATCCTCACAGTCAAGTCTGTCTTGTTTTGTCATTCATGTCCCACTTAAATATTTTATCCATTCTTCCCTTTTACCCCCTTTTTTAAATTATATTGTTAACCGGCCAGATATTTGGTTTATGGTCGGGATATTAAAAATTAATAAACTTGGAAACTTGGAAACTTGGATAACATATAAACTCTGTTTGCTTACCTTTAAAACTCTTTTCAACAAAACTCCAGCATTTATATATAAATCATTAATTCCGTATCATCCAAATAGAACGCTAAGATCCAATGAACAACATTTATTAAATATTCCTTCGCTTAAGATCATTAATACTAGACGGCAGTTTATCTTTTCAGTGACCGCCCCACAGACTTGGAATTCCCTCCCAATTTATTTGCGAAAGGAGCAAGATCTAGGAAAATTTAAAAGTAATCTAAAAACATTTCTTTTTAAAGATGCTTTTAGTAATCCCTAGGCCATAGATTATACTTTATTAAACCATGTTTTAATTTGTCTTCCTATTGTACTTTTCCTTTGTATTGCTTTACTATTCCTAATTGTATTTCACAATCCCTTCCTTCCCTATGTTCCCAAAATGATGTTTTAGTTTTTAGCCCAATGTTATTATTTAAAGTATGTATTGTATTGTTCATTCTGTATTTTTTTAATGAATGTATTTTAAATTGTTCATCGCTTTGAAATATGACTAAGCGATTAATCAAGAGAACTATTAAACTTGAAACTTGAAACATAGAGCATTTAGCACAGCTTCCTATGCTAATAACCGCTATTGCGGTTTAGTGAAAGGCGGGGAAGGGTGTGTGTGTGAGTTATCAAGTAAAGGAATCATAGCATTCCTAAATATCAACTTATCAACTTTTTTAACAAATAAATTTGGTGCAAATTTGGGGCAAGTTTATAGTAAACGTCAAAGAAAGTGTAAACTCAAGCAAGTAATGATCTGACCAAAGAACAGGTTCCAAACAATATCAGCAATTGGAAGATAATCAAAAGAATCTAATGTAATAAGCAAAAATTCTACAGCCTGACCTTTTTCATGAAATTGATAAAGAATTTAAAATTGAGATAACATTTTTATAAAGAATAAATTGAACTTAAAAATTAAAGACTTCATAATCTTCTCTGTTTTCTAGATGTAGATTAATATCACCAAGCAGCATAAAGGAAGTAAAAGAAATACACTGTTGAATTAAAAAAAAATCAGCAAAATTACTTTGAATATTATATATTTTGAACAATATATTATAATACCTAAATCCCATTGCTCGTGAAAGAGGTTGGTGCTGGAGCTTACAAATCATAATTTCAAGCCCTGAGATAGGGAATCAACCAGAGAGTTATTAATAAAAGCCCTAGAGCCCTTTTAAGAACTCGATGCCACTCTGAGTCTGGATTCACGGAATGCTTCTCCTCTACCCACTATGGCGTCTCCAGTGTGGGAGCAGCAACCAGCAGCATTGTGGAGTACTGTTCCAGTTGCAGAGAAGTGCATTGATCTAGCTAGAGAGACACCATTGAGAGTTACAGTGCTTGGAGAGAAGGCTTCTGAATTGCTCCCTGGAACTTCTTTGCCTGGATTACCATCATTAACAACTCAGGTATTGGGGCAAGAAGTGAAGCCTTTCGATGTAGTTTCTCCATTGGTTAAGCTGCAGACTGTGACTTTGGGATCTTTTGGGGATGCAATAGTTCTTATGCATAAGTCTATAACATTAACTGCAGTGGTTTTTGGAAAATCAGAAACTTAGGTAAATAACTTCTGAGAACTTGAAAAATGCACAGAGTAGATTAGATAAATTAGAGCAGCAGATGATTGAATTACAGAAAACTCAGTCTGTTATTATTAAAGATAAAAGATTGATCACCAGGAGGCTTGAGACTCTAGAAAACTCATATAGATATTTTAATTTTGAACTTTCCAAAGCATCTAATTTTGTCAGCAGATGTTTTTAAACAATATGTGGAATAAATTTTGTATATTCCCAAAGTCTATTACTTGCAGCAAAGAAAATTTCTCAAGATAAAGGCGATGCTTCTAGGGTAGAGATGATTCAAGATAGTGTGGACCTAACAGGGCTTTTGGAAAGTTCTGCAACTGAAGTAATCAGTCGAACTACTATTATGACTACATTCATTTTTCCTCAAGATCATGACCATATTCTGAGACTTTTCTTAAGCAAAAAATGAGAACTATGAGGGGCCACTGAAAAGTTCTCAGCCCGACCAACAAAGTTGAGGCAGTCTCCAACAAGGTGTATACACTTAATCCAGTGATTTTCTACTTTTTCATTCCATCAGAAAAAAAATATGGAATGAAAAAAGTGGAAAATTGTTGGACTAAGCATATACCCTCGAAGGAGACTACCCCAACTTTGCTGGTTGGGCTGAGAACTTTTCAGTGGCTCGTTGAATTTGGGTCAAAAGGTTTGGGTTTCCCCTGATCTTACAAAACTAGTCAGAAAAGAAGGAAGAAATTTAAAGCACATAGACAGCAAGTTCAGACACTGGTAGGCACTTTTCAACTTTGTTATCATTGTAAATGATAAGGTGGTGGTTATCTCCTCCACTAATTAAGGTTTGTTTTTTTTCTTTACCTGATCAGCTACAGTTTTTGATAGAGGCTAAACAGCTGATAGCATTCTGAGTCTGATTACTAGGTTTAACCAAAGAGATATTATTCAGGAACTTACTGTGATTTTGGATTTCTTCCTGCCATAATATTATTATTTTATTTATTTCCTTATTGTTACCCTGTTGCTTCAAGGGTTTATTACTTTTGGTGAACTGTGTAGAATAAGCAAGCCCGAGAGCTAGTCTCGACGGGCGACCCTAACGCGGGGCTGGGTGGCCCGCTGAGTCGCTCGTCGGGTCAGTTAGTGGTGAGGTAGTCGGGTTAGGCCGATAATGAGAGAGCGGGGGGGGGGGCGGTCCGTGGTCGCGCGATCTCTTCCCTTCCTCTCCTCGGGGCATCGCAGCCGAAGGGGATTGTGGGTGGGAGGGGTTATAAGGGGAGCACGCTCGGAGGACTTAAACGGTTTGGTCCTCCGAGTCAGCGAGCAGTTCACCTCGTGTCGGGTTTTTGTTGGGGAGCACGCGGTCTGCAGATTCGGGCAGGGAGGATTCATCGGGTGCGTGGTAGTGCGGTATCCTGAGCACATGACCATGGGGTATGTGGGGTTCTCCATGGGCGATGGGCCCGTGGGCTACGTTCCCCCCTTCTTTTCCGGCGGTGGGTCCTCCGTCGCCTTGGGGAACGGGTTTTCTGGGAGGTGTTAGAGGGGGTGAGTTCCCTGGTGGGGCTGCTATTTCTGCAGGGCTAACTTACCCTCCTGCTGTTCAGGTTGCTGGCCCCTGTCCGGATTTCTCCCCACAGGATGTCGCCGCGGGACGTGATGCTACGGCCGGACCTTCTGCTGCTGGACCGGTTCCCGAGGGATCTACTGGAGCCGTGCGGATGAGCGTGGAGGCTGCTGCTCGGACTACTCAGCATCCTGCTATGGTGGTAGCTGCGGAAGGTGCCGCTTCGGAAGATGTGGATGGCGGATGCGGACCGGGAACAGAACGGACTACGAGTAACAAGGCCCTAGGGGCTGGGACAGACAACCGGGGTAAGCGGGGGAGGAAGAAGGGTAAGGGTAAGAAGCGCCATAGGGGTAGGGATTCTTCCTCGTCCTCTTCCTCTTCATTAACATCCTCTTCCTCTTCTTCCTTGTCTTCCTCTTCGGGGTCCCAGAGGCGGGTAACGAGCGCGGGTCCTGCGCAGGAGGGTGGCGACAGGGGGGCGCCTGCCCTGGTAGCGTTGTCGGAATTGTGGGAGAAGGTCCCGCGGTCCTTGCGTCGAAAAATTAGGAGGCGGACCTGTGTGGACGTCTTCGCGCTTATGGAAGGTCGGGTTCGCGGTAGGAAGAAGAAGGGCAAGAAGGAGGGTGAAAAACCCAAGGTGGGTGCGGTTTCGCGCAATATTGTTAATTGGACGCGCGCCTTTTTGCGGTTGGCCAGTGTCTGGGGGAGAGAGAGACCTCAGGATTATGGCCTTCTCTTGGCATACGCGGACTCCGTATTGGATGCATACCAGCGCTTCGGGGGCTGGGCGTGGTTAAATTACGACGAAGCGTTCCGTGATAAGATGGAGGAGAATCGGCACATGTCCTGGGGCACGCAGGACATTAATCTCTGGCTCACCCATATGGCGAAGCCGGGAAGCTCGGGTCCTGGGACTTCGGGCAAACAGGTTCCGCAAACAACGGTCGGAGGTCGTTCCTTTCATCCGCCCGGAAGTGCGGGTGCTGGAGGAGGTCCGGGCCTCTGCTGGCAGTTTAACAAATCAACCTGCTCTTTTACCGATTGCCGTTTTCGACACGCTTGTTCCCTGTGCGGCCAGGGACATCCGGCTACCAAGTGCCCCAAGAGGGGAGTCGGCTTGCCTCCGCCCACGACAAAATGAGTTGGAGTCCCGTGGCTTGCCCACTCCGGTTATGGTGGGTGCCATGCGTCCGTGGCTGGTTCGGTATCGGGATTTGAGGGCTGCGGATGTTCTGCTGAGGGAGGGGCAGACAACGGAGGCAAAGGGGAAATCGCCCTACCAACAGGGGACCCAACAGAGCACAATATTCCGACCCAAATCAGACGTCTCGACCACAGACGAGGTCATCGGGCCCGACCAACCAATAGTGTATAACTTATCCGGGGTTTCTTTATCCCCGGACCATTTAGGGGTATTAAACAAGGGACTATCTTTCGTTCCATCATGTCGTTATGACCCCTTTACCACCCGGAGCAATATTGAACGTTTCATACGATCTCTCCAGATTAGACTGTTTTTTCATAAACAGCCACACATCACGGATCAGTCTATACTTAGAGCCCCTTCCAAGTGGGTCCCTTCAGGCCCATTAGATCCGGCCCTTCACACTTTTCGTGAACTAATTCTTAAAGATCTAGATAACTTGGAAAAATCTCTGAGTAATTCACATAGTTATTCTAATCTCACCAAAAGTGAACGGGCTGCTCTTATGTCTCTTAGCCATAATGACCGGTGTGTGATTAAGTCTGCTGATAAAGGCGGCTCGATTGTCATTTTGAATGATCAACAATATGTTACAGAGATCAATAAACACTTATCAAACACTCGATTTTACTCTACTCTTTCAGGTGATCCCACAGATTCCCTCATTTCCACCATCGCTCAGATAGTGGATAAAGCATATGATGAGGGTCAACTCACCAAGGCGGAAACTAAATTTCTCAAACTAACATCTCCCCGTCGCCCCACCTTTTATATCGTCCCCAAGGTCCACAAGAAGGTCTGTCCTCCTCCAGGCAGACCCATCGTGTCCCTCCGGGGCACGGTTCTGGAGCCCCTATCCAAATTCATAGATTGGTTTCTCAAACCGTTAGTAACCCGTGCACCTTCTTATCTCAAAGACACTACTCATTTCCTTACATGTATTTCTCAGTTGACAGATATTCAAGATTCGCATATACTTGTTACCATGGACCTTGAGTCCCTTTACTCTAACATACCTCAGTCAGCTGCTCTCGAACTCATTTCCAGAACATTCATGCAGGATGTTCATCATGACAGGATCAGGGCAGATTTTCTTATTCAGTTAACACAACTAGTATTAAACCATAACTATTTTCAGTTTGACCAGCAATTTTTCCTCCAGACACACGGGGTTGCAATGGGCACAGCCGCTGCCCCCAGCATTGCCAACCTGTATGTTTCCCGGTTCGAGGAACGTTATTTATATTCCTCAGCCTGGTATACATACATCAAAGTATGGTACAGGTTTATAGACGATGTTTTTTGCATCTGGACAGGACCTATAGAACTATTAACTCATTTCGTTGACTGGTTAAACTCATTGGACTCCAATCTGAGATTCACTATGGAGTCCAATTTATCCCATATATCTTTTTTGGATGTATGGGTTACTAAGTCAGAACACATTCTGACCACCACAGTGTACAGAAAATCTGTTGAAGTCAACAACTACCTCAGTTACACTAGTTGTCATCCCACAAAACTAAAACAGTCCTTACCGGTCAGCCAGTTCCTCCGTGTTCGTAGGATTTGTTCTGACATCAAAGAGTTTCGTTTTCAAGCGAGGAAACTTTACGCCAGATTTAAGGAGAGAGGGTACCCTCATAATGTTCTACAGAACGCTTACACTAGGGCCCTTTTTGCTAATAGGGAACTCCTCCTCTCGGCGACTCCTACTCAAGAAGCGGAGGGCACCACATGCATATTGACTTTTTCTAATCATGCTGCCCGGGTGGCCCTGAGCATCCGGAAACATTGGCCTATTCTTCAGCTTCACTCGGTCTTCCAAGATTTTCCCCGTATAGCGTATTCCCGGGCTAAGAACTTAGGAGATTACCTGGTTCATTCTAGGTACAGCAAAAACAGGGGCTTTACTATGCGGGAAGGCCGCCATTCCAGATGCAGTGACACTTGTGACATTTGTCACACCACTATTCAGGGCAATCAGTGGCAACATCCTCATACTGGCAGATTATACACTCTAAAGTCAGACACTACTTGTAAATCCATGTGGGCTATTTATGTTATCATCTGCCCCTGCACCATGATTTATGTGGGTCGCACACAGAGAACTGTCAGAACCCGATTGATAGAACATCGGTCACGAATCAATACTCAATCATTGAATTCTCCTATGGTCCCTCATTGTATCCAGCATGGCCATACTTTTCGTGACCTACGCTGGTTCATTATCGAATGTCTGTTTGCTGACTATTTGGGTAACAAAACTAAGTGGTTACAGAGAAGAGAACAATACTGGATTTTTGAATTACAGACCCTGACTCCCAAAGGACACAACGATTACATAGAATGGCAACTTACGTACTAGCCCCCCTTTTTTGCGATCTGTTTTTTGCTTAATTTTTCTCCACACACATAGTACAATCCCATTTGTATCTTGTGTGGGACTTATTTTGTTGATACGTTGTCATTTTTTACTCTTTTTGGTATACAGGGAATTTCCACTTCTTCCCTCAAGAAATTGGTCATCTGACTTTTTCACCCAATAACATTGGTGGCTGTAGTTTAAATCTGGAGGCGTTTTCCTCTGTTAGGTGCCATTTTCTGCCTTACTTTCCAAGCCACGCCGGAGGAATCACCAGTCTTATTACAGTCCAGTTGTTCCTGAGGAAGGGGGTGTGCACCCCCGAAACGGAGTCCCGTTGGATGGATGATGTCACACATCGGCTGGCTGTTCTACAGTTTAAAGAAGCTAAGTACTTCCACTTATTGACTGGCTTGGTTCTGATTTGGACAGATTTGGACACCTTCCTTCCTTGTTTGGCCCCCCTGGCAAGGAGTAGAGACAAGAATTTCTTAACCTCATAGTGTGTTTTTTTGATTTCTAGAATCTTTTTTCACACGTAGCACTTTTTGGGGGTGCACTTGATTTATTCTCACTTACAGGAAGAACCCGGGGATGTTTCACAGTTTACACTCTTTCTGAGTGTTAGCCGGTGACAGCCTTTCCCTTAGTGGGTGGCTGTGTTACTGAGGGTTCTCCTGTTTCACACTATGTGTAATTTGCTGATTAACTTAGATTGAGGTTTTTTCTTGTCTCTCCCCCTTGTCAGTTGGTTTTCTTGGGGTTGGGGAGGTTTTGCAGTAGTTATATATTTTTCCTCCCTATACATTTTTTTGGGTTCTATTTTTGTGTTCTTTAGATATTGTACCCATGGATATTCCAGAGTGGCAACGTACTCTTGGTTATTCTGCAGACCAAATTACTCAATATTCTCATCGTACTTCTTTGCTAGATGGTGGCCACAGTGATATTTCTACAGGCTATTCTCAAAACAAACAGACATGGATCAACCTACAACGTAGTCTGATCCGTTTAGACCTACACAGTATGTCCCTGATAGAATATCTTAAACATCAATACATACCTAGGGGTCTACGGATACAGAAGGTTCCAGGCATGTTCACTGATAGGGAACCGTTTCTTTGTAAATGGGCATCCATTTTAAACAAATGTTCTGTAGATCTGATGATGCTTATAATAGACACAATTCAAGAAGTAACTCAGGAGGTCACCACTCAGGCAGACACAGTTCACGAAGAAATTCGCAAAGAATCAGACGCATTCCAGGCATTTCAAGAGAGTTTACCAACCATTCATCAATCATTAGATCAGTTTAGGACCAAAACTCGTTCATCCAAAATCAAAAAATTTCACCGAGACACTGAAGACTATAAGAAAGGGAACATTTATTCATGGTTAACATTCAAAGATAAAGATCCTGAGCACATTACTACTTCCACTCACTCTTTCACTGATTTGGATTCGGGCTCCAGTAGTGGCGCAGAAGATCTTAGACTTAGATCAAAGTCTCCGGTTTTTTTTACCTCGGGGAGGGAGGGGCAGACAACGGAGGCAAAGGGGAAATCGCCCTACCAACAGGGGACCCAACAGAGCACAATATTCCGACCCAAATCAGACGTCTCGACCACAGACGAGGTCATCGGGCCCGACCAACCAATAGTGTATAACTTATCCGGGGTTTCTTTATCCCCGGACCAATTAGGGGTATTAAACAAGGGACTATCTTTCGTTCCATCATGTCGTTATGACCCCTTTACCACCCGGAGCAATATTGAACGTTTCATACGATCTCTCCAGATTAGACTGTTTTTTCATAAACAGCCACACATCACGGATCAGTCTATACTTAGAGCCCCTTCCAAGTGGGTCCCTTCAGGCCCATTAGATCCGGCCCTTCACACTTTTCGTGAACTAATTCTTAAAGATCTAGATAACTTGGAAAAATCTCTGAGTAATTCACATAGTTATTCTAATCTCACCAAAAGTGAACGGG
Source organism: Geotrypetes seraphini (assembly GCF_902459505.1). Classification (NCBI taxonomy): domain Eukaryota; kingdom Metazoa; phylum Chordata; class Amphibia; order Gymnophiona; family Dermophiidae; genus Geotrypetes; species Geotrypetes seraphini. The sequence goes on from NC_047089.1 coordinate 149,920,378, forward strand.
CTGCTCTTATGTCTCTTAGCCATAATGACCGGTGTGTGATTAAGTCTGCTGATAAAGGCGGCTCGATTGTCATTTTGAATGATCAACAATATGTTACAGAGATCAATAAACACTTATCAAACACTCGATTTTACTCTACTCTTTCAGGTGATCCCACAGATTCCCTCATTTCCACCATCGCTCAGATAGTGGATAAAGCATATGATGAGGGTCAACTCACCAAGGCGGAAACTAAATTTCTCAAACTAACATCTCCCCGTCGCCCCACCTTTTATATCGTCCCCAAGGTCCACAAGAAGGTCTGTCCTCCTCCAGGCAGACCCATCGTGTCCCTCCGGGGCACGGTTTCTGGAGCCCCTATCCAAATTCATAGATTGGTTTCTCAAACCGTTAGTAACCCGTGCACCTTCTTATCTCAAAGACACTACTCATTTCCTTACATGTATTTCTCAGTTGACAGATATTCAAGATTCGCATATACTTGTTACCATGGACCTTGAGTCCCTTTACTCTAACATACCTCAGTCAGCTGCTCTCGAACTCATTTCCAGAACATTCATGCAGGATGTTCATCATGACAGGATCAGGGCAGATTTTCTTATTCAGTTAACACAACTAGTATTAAACCATAACTATTTTCAGTTTGACCAGCAATTTTTCCTCCAGACACACGGGGTTGCAATGGGCACAGCCGCTGCCCCCAGCATTGCCAACCTGTATGTTTCCCGGTTCGAGGAACGTTATTTATATTCCTCAGCCTGGTATACATACATCAAAGTATGGTACAGGTTTATAGACGATGTTTTTTGCATCTGGACAGGACCTATAGAACTATTAACTCATTTCGTTGACTGGTTAAACTCATTGGACTCCAATCTGAGATTCACTATGGAGTCCAATTTATCCCATATATCTTTTTTGGATGTATGGGTTACTAAGTCAGAACACATTCTGACCACCACAGTGTACAGAAAATCTGTTGAAGTCAACAACTACCTCAGTTACACTAGTTGTCATCCCACAAAACTAAAACAGTCCTTACCGGTCAGCCAGTTCCTCCGTGTTCGTAGGATTTGTTCTGACATCAAAGAGTTTCGTTTTCAAGCGAGGAAACTTTACGCCAGATTTAAGGAGAGAGGGTACCCTCATAATGTTCTACAGAACGCTTACACTAGGGCCCTTTTTGCTAATAGGGAACTCCTCCTCTCGGCGACTCCTACTCAAGAAGCGGAGGGCACCACATGCATATTGACTTTTTCTAATCATGCTGCCCGGGTGGCCCTGAGCATCCGGAAACATTGGCCTATTCTTCAGCTTCACTCGGTCTTCCAAGATTTTCCCCGTATAGCGTATTCCCGGGCTAAGAACTTAGGAGATTACCTGGTTCATTCTAGGTACAGCAAGAACAGGGGCTTTACTATGCGGGAAGGCCGCCATTCCAGATGCAGTGACACTTGTGACATTTGTCACACCACTATTCAGGGCAATCAGTGGCAACATCCTCATACTGGCAGATTATACACTCTAAAGTCAGACACTACTTGTAAATCCATGTGGGCTATTTATGTTATCATCTGCCCCTACACCATGATTTATGTGGGTCGCACACAGAGAACTGTCAGAACCCGATTGATAGAACATCGGTCACGAATCAATACTCAATCATTGAATTCTCCTATGGTCCCTCATTGTATCCAGCATGGCCATACTTTTCGTGACCTACGCTGGTTCATTATCGAATGTCTGTTTGCTGACTATTTGGGTAACAAAACTAAGTGGTTACAGAGAAGAGAACAATACTGGATTTTTGAATTACAGACCCTGACTCCCAAAGGACACAACGATTACATAGAATGGCAACTTACGTACTAGCCCCCCTTTTTTGCGATCTGTTTTTTGCTTAATTTTTCTCCACACACATAGTACAATCCCATTTGTATCTTGTGTGGGACTTATTTTGTTGATACGTTGTCATTTTTTACTCTTTTTGGTATACAGGGAATTTCCACTTCTTCCCTCAAGAAATTGGTCATCTGACTTTTTCACCCAATAACATTGGTGGCTGTAGTTTAAATCTGGAGGCGTTTTCCTCTGTTAGGTGCCATTTTCTGCCTTACTTTCCAAGCCACGCCGGAGGAATCACCAGTCTTATTACAGTCCAGTTGTTCCTGAGGAAGGGGGTGTGCACCCCCGAAACGGAGTCCCGTTGGACGGATGATGTCACACATCGGCTGGCTGTTCTACAGTTTAAAGAAGCTAAGTACTTCCACTTATTGACTGGCTTGGTTCTGATTTGGACAGATTTGGACACCTTCCTTCCTTGTTTGGCCCCCCTGGCAAGGAGTAGAGACAAGAATTTCTTAACCTCATAGTGTGTTTTTTTGATTTCTAGAATCTTTTTTCACACGTAGCACTTTTTGGGGGTGCACTTGATTTATTCTCACTTACAGGAAGAACCCGGGGATGTTTCACAGTTTACACTCTTTCTGAGTGTTAGCCGGTGACAGCCTTTCCCTTAGTGGGTGGCTGTGTTACTGAGGGTTCTCCTGTTTCACACTATGTGTAATTTGCTGATTAACTTAGATTGAGGTTTTTTCTTGTCTCTCCCCCTTGTCAGTTGGTTTTCTTGGGGTTGGGGAGGTTTTGTAGTAGTCTGAGATCTTAAAGACATGTCTGGAAATATTTAAACATTAGAACCTAAAAACTGATCATTTATATGACGAAAATACAGATGTAATACATATTCTCTATCACTTTCCAAAGCAAGAGTTATTAACAAGGTTTTCCTTTCCGTTATGACCTCTAAAGAGTTTTCCAGAAAAGTTGTTAAGTTAATATCCTCTTTGTTTGCCCCTTGAATCTCATTAGGAGTAGACATTTCCACAGGTTTCTATATTTGAAAATAATTAGCTCTAACGATAGGTGGCAAACTTTCTGTAGGAATAAGCAGAATTTCCTTAAAGTACTTCCTTGCCTTCTCCCTTGGTGAAATTAAGGGACATTTAGGAAAATTAAGGAGTCTCAGATTATTTTTCCTTAGTTGGTTTTCAAAACTTTCCATTTTCCTAGCAATAAATGTTATTTCCTTTATTAATTCCAAATCCAAAGTTTTCATTTCACAAATTTTGTCTCCTGTTTTTCTATCTTCTCACTCATATCTTTAAGGGCCAAACCTTGTTGCTCCACTTTAGAATGGATAGTCCCATAGTCAATATTTAAAGTAGAAAAAGACAATTTGAGGTTTGCGTCCATAACTGAAATGGCCTGCCATAAAGCCTCCATATCTATATTTTCCTGCTTCTCCAGCACCCCAAATGTGATGTTAATTCCACCCAAAGCTGTTCTCACCTTTACTGCAGTGTGGAGTAGCTGTTGCTGTTCTCCAGCTATTGCTGTTCTCCAGCCTCTCCAGCCTCCTCCTTCACTGAGGCTCGAAATCTCCTCCCGGGACATCGATTCCTCAGTCACTCCCAGCACTGAACTGTTTCTGGGTTGCAGTGGTGGCTGCCTTTGTTCCGGGCATAACAATGCCCGAGTCTGCTGGTTGAGTTCGCCCGATGAATTTGAGCTTACCTCTGAAGAAGTCACTGCCGATTCACCCCGTCGGGCAAGTGCTCCCTCAATTGTGGTCTGTACCAGACGTGGTGCCGCTATCGCCACCAGAGGGTTGCTGCGAAGGGCTCCTTTCCTCTTACCCATGGCTTAGGTAAGAGAGATGCTGTAAAAAAACGCCAGCCGTTCGAAAAAGAGGGAGCCTCTTTCTCAGGCGTCCGCTCTCGTCGCATCTTGTTTCTCTCTCCTAGCTGATAATACAAATTTGTTAAATTGAAAGAGGATTGTGAAAAATTGCAAGAGGACTTTGGACGGCTGGGCATCAAAATGGCAGATGATGCTTAATGTGAGCAAGTGCAAAGTGATGTATGTGGGAAAGAGGAACCCGAACTATAGCTACGTGATACTGGGTTCTATGTTAGGAGTCACTACCTAGGAAAAGGATCTACAGTAGGTGTTATTGTTGAGGATACATTGAAACCCTCAGCAAAATGTGTGGCAGCAGCTAAGAAAGCAAACAGAATATTAGGAATTATCAGGAAAGGAATAGAAAACAATGAAAAAAATGTTACAATGCATTTGTATTTCTCTATGGCATGGCCGTACCTTGAATGCTGTGTGTAATTTATGCTGCCGTATGTAAAAACATATATAGCAGAATTAGAAAGGTATAGAGAAGAGTGATAAAAATGATAAAAGGAATGAGATGACATCCCTATGAGGAAAGGCTAAAGTGGCTAGGGCTCTGCAGCATGGAGAAGAGACAGCTCAGGAGTGATATGATAGAGGTCTATAAAATACTGAGTGGAGTGAATCACTTGTTTACTCTTTTCAAAAATACTAGGACTAAGGGCCATGCAATGAATCTACTAAGTAGTAATTTTAAAATAGACCAAAGAAAATAGCAGGGTTTAAAAAAAGGTTTGGATAATTTCCTAAAAGAGAAGTCCATAGGCCATTATTGAGCTGGCTTGAGGAAATCCACTACTTATTCCTAAAATAAGCAGAATAAAATCTGTTTTACTACTTTGGGATCTAGCTAGGTACTTGGGATATGGGTTGGCCACTGTTGGAAACAGGATACTAGGCTTGATGGACCTTTAGTCTGTCCCAGTATAGCAATTCTTAAGTTCTTAAAATGTTCAGTATATGTATTTAGAACCTGATCAGCTTGAGAGATTTATATTAGATTGGGAAGCTAAATAATTGGTAATCATTTGAGTGAATTAATAATGTCTGAAAAGTCCTAGGAAATTAGGCAGATATTATTTGAAGTTGCTGCTTAATTTGTTTTCCTGTAAATCCTGTTTTTTTCTCCCAAGATGTAGACTTGTTATTTCCTGAATGTAAGTATATACATTTGCATGAAAATGAAATAAAAATAAATAAATAAATAAAAGCCCTAGAGATATAAAGCTAGTCAAACATTTTGGGCCAAATTCTTTAGATGGTGCCTAAATTGGCAGCCACCTAGAAAAATGGCACTGGCCATATGTCAATCATGCTTAGGCTCTGTTTAAAGAATCATAGCTAGCAGCGCCTTCCACAAAATTTAGGCATCTGGGTTTTACTGGCCTTTATTGCAGATGCCTAAGTTCTTTTGAGAATCTTATCTACTGAAGAGGGCTTTAAACTAGAAGTGATAGGGCAGGGTGATCAAAGCCCCCGGGTGAGTATAAACCCTCAGATAAATAAATCACCGAATACCTCTACATGGATGGGAAAAGGGGGCAATGTCTGGAAACCAGTATACTAATGCTCGAAGTATGGGAAACAAGATCCTGGATCTAGAAGCTGTGATGGAAGAAGAGAAGTTGGATATAGTGGCGATCACGGAGACATGGTTCACGGAGAACCATGACTGGAATGTAGATATACCGGGCTATAATCTGTTCAGGAAAGACACGGTAGGAAGAAAAGGAGGGGAAGTAGCGTTATATGTTTAAGATCTTATTAAAGTCACACAATTGCAGGTCCTGCAGGGAAAAAAGAGACACTATGGATCAATTTGGAACGAAGGAATGGTGAATATATTTACACTAGTCTTTAGGCCCGTTACATTAACGGGTTCTAGAATATGTCTGTCTGTCTTTCTTTCTTTCTGTCTCTCTCCCTCCCACTGTCTGTCTTTCTAACTGTGTCTCTCCCTGCCCCCTATGCAGCAGCATTTCTATCCCCTCCCTCCCCCGTCACTTCCCTGTGCAGTAGCCAAGCAAAATTTGATAGAATATGGTTGCCAGTTATGATCCGGCCTGGTCAGTCTGGTCACTCTGGTCCACTGTCGCCCATTATCTCTCTTCCCGTTCATGGGTCCTGTATTTATCTAGCCCCTTCCCTTCAGGCCCGTTATCCTCCTTCCAAATGGCAGTTTCCCTTCCCTTCCGTAGCTGCTGTATCACCTCTCTAGCCCCTCCCCCACGGGCCCGTTATCTCACCAGCTTCCTCTTCCCTCCCGTTCCCGCATTGCTTACATTGTGTCCGTCCACCCGGGCCGGGTGCGAGTCGGTGGCGCCCAGCCCACATGGAAATAGGAAGTTGCATTGGCGAAGGCGGGCCCTGACGGGACTGAAGGAAGGCCCCATGACCGGCTGGAGATGTTCATTGTTGCGGCCCCCACGGCAAGTCTGGAGGGCGGGAAAGAGCCGGAGCTGTGGCGGCACCAAGCGCACATGTGAGAGTGGAACGGGGGGAGGGGGTTGGGGTTACGGCGCGTGATCTTCTTAGAAGCTCTGACGGATGGACGGACCCTCGCTTTCTCGTACTTCGCTCATGGAGGCAATCGGCGGCTGGCTGCGGTCCCAGCTGGAGTCCTGGTGACGTAGTAAGCACGCATGCGCACTCTTGCCGGCACAGCACGACAGATCAGGGATCAGGGAAGCACGGGCTAAGAGTGCGCATGCATGCTAAGCGTTTTATTATATTAGATTGGTATGATATCCAGGCCTCCTTCATAGACAGAATAAGTGGACAGAGATTTAATTCAGAAGTTTTACTAATAGGTGCTTTTAACATGCCAGATGTTGATTGGAGTATCCCTATTGCGGGGTCTTCTAGAAGTAGGGAGATCCTGGATTCTCTACAATGAAAACTGTTCCAGCAGTTGGTAATGGAACCCAAGCAGGAAGGGGTCATATTGGACTTAGTGCTTTCAAACGGGGAAAGTGTTTCTGATATTACAGTGGGTGATCATCTGGCATCCAGTGATCACTGCATGGTGTGGTTTAATATTAAGATGGGTAAAGAGAGGGCTCATTCAGGAAAATACACAATGAAAAAAGTGAAAAATCACGGGACTAAATGTATGAGACTTCCCCAATCTTGTTGGTTGGGCTGAGAATATTTCAGCAGCCCTTCGTAGTTCAGTACCACAGGTTACTGTATCCTATGGTTTGTGAGCAGTTATGTTATCTTGAAAACATTGTGCCACAAAGCCATAGCCAAAGCTCCTAGGTTGCATCTTAAAGGTCTGTTTCTTTTCCCACATATATGTTAAAATGGTCTTTGACATTCAATTTGCTGGAAATTTGACAGTAATCTAATGTGAACTACTAATTGTTTAATTAGTGGAAGACTATTAATAGATTTTAGTTTATCACACATATTTTACCAATGGGCCAAATGCTGTATCTTTGCTATCTATACCAAATAATAATTTGATTTGAAATGAATATTATTTCTAACTGGTGTTTTCCTTGAGAATCTGAAATCACAATTCTACTTATTAAATGCCCCATAATGGTCAAACTCACAAGTATTTTTCCATTCTTGATAATAAACCATATCTGTTACCAAGTATAACAAATCAGAAGCAAAAATGTGGAGGGGCATAATCAAAAAAGCGTCTAAGTCCCCTTTTGGCCTAAGTCCCTAAACGTTCAACCCAGAAGCAGGGAAAGTGTTCATGACCAAAACAATCGTCCATGTTTTGATTATGGCCTTCCTCTGCCTAAACACCCAATCTCCACTACGTCAAAAAGTACACCCACAGCACGTCTACACTTTTTAGCCATAATGAAAGAAAAAAACGCCTAAGCCCCTAACGTCCAACAGAAAAGCTTTTAGGCGAAGGAGGAGCCAGTCCTTCGCCTAAAAGCTGGATTCTGTAACCGGTGTCTGTCAAAAACAACACCAGTTACAGAATCCCCTCCCCCCCAACCATCCAGGCAGGAGGGTGCCCAAGCCCTCCTGCCATGTCAAACCACAACCCCCCCCCGACAATATCGGGGCAAGCAGGAGCCAAGCCCTCTTGCCCTGCTGAAGCCGTGACCCCCCGACTCGATCGGGGCAAGAGGAAGCCCAAGCCCTCTTGCCCTGGCCAACCGCGGCACCCCCAATTCGTTCGGGCCAGGAGGGAGCCCAAGCCCTCCTGGCCCAGGCGACTCTCTACCCCCACCCCCCACTAAATTATGGGCAGGAGGGATCCCAGGCCCTCCTGCCCTCGACGAACCCCCCTCCCCCCAACGTCCACCCCCCCAGAACCCCTGACCCCAGCCGACCCAGAACCCCCCGGCCGACCCCCAAGACCACCCCCACCCTCCTTCTCCGTACCTTTTTTTCGTTGGCCGGACAGGCGGGTCGCGGCAGTTCGGGTAGAAGAGTGATGGCATCGCGATAGAGGAGATGAGGCATCTCTCCTACCGTGATGGTTAGGTTGCCGGGCCGCTGAACTGATGGCGCCAGCGGCCATCAGCTCAGCGGCCCCTTTTTCGGCACTTAGACCTGGTTTTCTTTTGTCTAAGTCAAACAGGTCTAAGTGCCAACTAAACTGTTTTGGTTATAGTTGTTGTACGCCTAGGTGTAGGTCGGCCCACCTCCCGCCCTTTCCCCTCCTATAAACACACCTCTTTTCTCTCTGTGCGTCTAGAGGCAGGGGAAAGGCCTAAGTTGGTTTTAGATACGTCTAAAAACCAGCTTTGGTTATGGGTACTTGGACGATCAGGCTTTTTGATCATCCAAGTAGCCACTTAGGACACTTTTTAGACTTTTTTTTTTAATTATTACTCCCATAATTTTTTATTCATATCGAAGAATGAATGTTTTCATAGGAAAATTAACCTCAATCAAGTTATTAAATTTGAAATTATGTAATTTAAGGATTCTTGTTTGGATTTTCTTATACAAGGATAACTCAAAAAGTAAAAGTAAAATATATTTAATGGCTTTAATAGAAGTAACTGTGAGCAATTGAACATATCACTTTTCCACGTGGAGGGGCATAATAATAAAAAAAAAAGTCTAAGTCCACTTTTGGCCTAGGCCCTAAATGCTGAAAGTAGAAGCAGGGAATAAATAACCCAAAAAACCCTAAGTCCCAAACGCCCAAAACCAGACCTTTTATGCGAAGGAGGAGCCAGTCTTTCACCTAAAAGCTGGATTCTGTAACTGGTGTCTGTCAAAAAGAATACCGGTTACAGAATCCCCCCCCCCCCAGCAACGATCGTGGCAGGAAAGATGGCTCATCTCCCTTGCCGCGATTCACCCCACACCCTCCTGCCCAAACAACCCCCACCCTCCCCAACATGATCAGGGCAAGAGGAATCCCAGGCCCTCCTGCCCTCAATACACCCCCCCGATTGCCCCCAAATCCCCGCTCATCCCACCAAAGCTCTAGACCCCCCCCCCCCACCTGTCGACCACCCACCTTCCTGCCCATATCTTAGTGGGTGTCTGGGAGGGTGGGAGTTCTTCAGGCAGGAGGGCTTCGGCTCCCTCCTGCCCCGATCATTGCTGTGGGGGGGGGGGGGGGAGGATTGCGGCAGGAGAGATGGCTCATCTCTCCTTCCACGATGGTGATCGCCCACCCCTCGAACCATGGCACTTCGAGGTGAGGATCGTGGCAGGGAAGATGCCCTACAGTGATCCTCACCCTGAAGTGCCGCGTTTCAGGGAGGTGGGCGATTACAATCGTGGCAGGAGAAATGAGTCATCTCTCCTGCCGCGATTGTTGCGGTAGGGGGTAGGCAAGTTGATGGGGCCGCTGAGCTGATCATGGCAGCTGCAATCAGCTCAGCGGCCCCTTTTTCGGCACTTATACCTGTTTTTACTTGGTCTAAGTCAAAATGTATAAGTGCCAACTAGGCAACCTGCCTAAACCTTTGGTTATACCTGCTGTACAGCTATGTCTAGGTCAGCCCACCTCCCGCCCATTCCCCGGCTCTAAAAACACCTCTTTTTGCTCTATGCGTTTAGAGGCAAGGGAAAGGCCTAAGCTGGTTTTTGATACGTCTAAAACCAGCTTTGGCTGTGGGTACTTGGACAATCAGGCTTTTTGATTGTCCAAGTACCCATTTAGGCCACTTTTTAGACAGTTTTTGTTTTGATTATGAGCCCCATAGTTTCTATGCAAGACAACACATTTTTTGTATCATTCAACTAGCTTCTGCATTCCTGCAGAGAAGTTTTTTGGCTGCTCCTGAAGCCAGGTGAGCACCGCTTCCTTCATCATGATTTGTCTTTTGTTCTCTGGATCACAGTGAGGCAACCATGTCTCATCGCCAGTTACAATTCTCTTCAGAATACTCAGATCTTCTTCACACCGTCTCAGGAACTGGGTTGCAACTTCCACACACTGTTGCTTGAGCAGATCAGTAAGCAATTTGGGACCAATCATGCACAGACTTTCTGGTATCCCAAGTCACCATGCATTATGGCAAATGCAGATCCATAGCTGATATCCAAATTTGCAGCCAATTGAGACATCTTTATCTGTTTGTCTTCTCTAATCAAGGCATCTACCCTGTCAAGGTGTTGTGTGTGTGATGCTGATGGGCGACCAGAACGACCTTCGTCGGTTACACCTGTTCTTCCCACTTTAAACCTTTTTACCCACTCATAAACCTTTCATTGATTCATAGTGCTATGCCCATACTGAGTCAATATCCAATGGTTAATTTCCACAGGTTTCATGCCCTCTGCCCAAAGAAAGCACACTACTGCATGCTATTCTTCGATGGTGCAATCTTACAAAGTTTCTGACCTCATGACTGCCACACGACTAAACGCTGAGAGTTGCACTGTGCATAGACAAACTATCCAACAGGCAATGTACAAGTACATATATTGCATTTTGCTAGCTCTGTTTTGGTTATCGCATAATTTAACAATTGCCTTTAATTTTTGATTTGCCCTTGTATATTGCTTGTATCTTGCCATTGAGCAGCTTACTAAAAGCTGGCCCACTAAAGGCAAAAACTTAAGGTCTGAAAATAACAAAAATACACATTGACTATTTCAACATGAAGAAAGAAAAGGCCTTTCATTCTAATCCTAATTGACATTGTGGTCAAATCTATTGAAAAGTTACTGTAACTAACAAAAATTCCAACTGGGTATAGGTAACATTTTACACTACACATCCTGAATAATTCTCTGTTTATTTTATTGTTCTAGGTCATAGTTGCACTCCATTGTCCTGCAAAACAAGAAACATGCCCTTTGACTTGCACAGAGATCTGGGGACATATGAATCTAGTAACATTTGTTTTCATAACTCTCTTTTGATTAATAATAATGAAAAAGTGAACCCTCCAGTTCAGTGCTGTTGACTCACCTGCCCTGACTGCCAGATTCTAATCCATTTCCCTGTAACAGAAGCTGAAACTAAACCCAGCTGCATTTTAAAACCGCTGTGTATTTTTTATAGTCCTATCTCAGCTTTTCATTACCAAAAAAAGGCGATATATAAATTTTACTGACGTTTGCTAAGGTGTTACTTCAGAAGATAAGAAACTATGTCTAACCTGTTAGTCAAATCTACATTAAGCACTTTCATCAGAGCCAAATAGCATATTCACTGAAGCCAAGGGGATTTTTTCCCCCACTCATTTCCTAGTCATTTGTCATTTACATAACACTAAGTAACTATTCTCAGGAATGTCCTAAACTACAAAAAGCCTTTATAATAATTTTTGACACAGGGGACTGCATGGAGAAACCCTTATATTCACCAGCTGCAGATTCATTGCATTTTCTGTTTGCCTAGTCATTTCCTAGTGGAACACTGATATTTTGTTTGGCCGGCTGTAAATCCTAGCACAGGAGAGCAGTTATACTCTTGAAATGTGGTATTGGAAAGAATTTCCTTGCGTATTTTTCCTGTCTGTATGTGTGTTATATTTTGGAGCTTAAGGACAATCACTATTTTACCTGTTTCTTTCTAAGAAATATATTTTCAGAAGTTGCACTAGAGCAAAATACCTTCTTGCATTTTATTCAGTTTTATTTATGCTGACTTTTGAATTGCTTGATAAGGAATCCCTATTGCTGTGGCTGATGTCATAGAAGACCCAAGTAACTGTGTTTTCACCACTGGCTTATTCCTTGCTGCTTGCAATTACAATACAGTTTTATGATATGTCTCCTTCTCCTTAAAAATACCTTATTCTCACCCTTAAAGCAGCATTTAGAATCTCCATTTGTCCCAAGGATTAAGATAGTGAAGTAGTAGGTCTCAAACTTGTCCTGGAGGACCGCCACCCATTCAAAATTTCAGGATATCCACAATGAATATGCATGGGGGTTAATCTGAAAGCATTGGAGACCATATACCCTGAGTTCTATAAATGGTACCCAAATTTGCACACAGTCCTGAAATATCTACGCAAATAAATTAGTTAACAAATTGTTAACAATCAATAACTGGCTGCTAATAACCAATTATCGACATTAATTGGCACCAAGTAGAACTTGTGTATGCAACTGGCTACATGAAATTCTACCGTGATCTGCGTCCAAATCCTCTCACACACATCCCAAAAGGGGAGGGGTGGGTAAGGAGCATTTCAATTAATTATGCATAGTGTAAGGGGCATTTCGATGAATTAAGAAGCATAGGGCCTTAAAGCGCGGAATAGTGCACGCTAAAACGCTGCGCGTGCTAGCCGCTACCGCCTCCTCTTGAGCAGGTGGTAGTTTTTCAGCTAGCGCACACTATAGCTTGCGCTAATCCGGTGCATGCACTAAAAACGCTAGCGCACCTTCGTAAAAGGAGCCCATAGTGTTATAGAATTATGGCCATGGGAGGGGCATGGGTGGGTAAGGAGCGTTCCAATGAATTATGCATAGTATAGTTCATAGTTTATTAAAATTTGATAATACGCTTCTCCAGGAATACAAAGCGTTGTACATTAAAAATTTAAATATGAATAGGGAACAAACAACAAATAATAAACATAGACCTTCCAAGACTGACATACTAGGTTGGGATTGCGACATGACAACAATAGGAAAAAAGGGAAGAACTACAATTTTGTTAGGAAAGAGCACATAAAAGAGATAAACAGTAGGAAGGATATGACAAGTGATAATACAAAAATGCAGCATTTTAAACTGCTCTTGAATTTATCCAAGTTTTGTTCAGCTCTAAGGTGTAAGAGGAGAGAGTTCCAAATTAAAGGGGCAGTGACTGAGAAAATAAGAGTTTGACGGGTGCCAATTGCTTTTTAAGGATGGAACATTAAGAGAATGTAGTGAGGCTGATCTTAATGGGCATTTCGATGAATTAAGCAGAGTGTTATAGAATTATGGCCATTGGTGGATAAGGGGCATTCAAATTAATTATGCATAGTGTTATGAAATGATGGCCATGGGAGGGGCATGGGTGGGTAAAAGGCATTCCAATGAATAATGCATAGTGTTATAGAATTTGAGATGTGCCCAATTTGTGTGCCAAGATTTACACCAGGTTTCAACTGGGATAAGTCCTTGTGCCCCAATTTGAAAGCAAAAATCCCTAATAGATACTATTCCATATAGGGTGTGCCCTTTATAGAATAATGCTGAGTGCTGATTTTCTCCAATTACCTATTTGTCGATGCCATTTACTGACTCTGGCCCAATATGCTCACCTTGATTTCATGCATATTCGATTGTAGCAGGGTATCTGAGCCATAGAGTGCGATCTGTGGAGTTTAATAAAAAGGACCCTGGGGATGCTAATATAAAGGACTGTGGAATAATCTTATATGCCTATTCCTTGACTTAGTGAGGAATTCATTTCAGCAAGCACAGAAATGGATATAGCTTCTCTGGTACCTATGAACCTCTTGTTTGGTTAGGAAAGCAGGGAGCCTAGGACCTTCACCCCCCACCCCATCCAACAAGTTAGACTTAACTTGGTTTCGCAATGGGTCCAGTCGATGACAAGGAATGAATGCACATGGCATTTCTGTAAATACGTGTTCTCTCTTGCTTCTCTCAGGCACCTGCACAAAACAAGAGGTACAAAATATATGGTTGTGCCTTTAAAATACATGTGAATGGATAGAACTTCCAAAATGAAAAATAGATATCCAACAAGGAATGTACGGCATACAGGGCATCGCCTAATGCATACGAGTAACCGCTGAAAAGTTCTCAGCCCAACCAAGAAGAGAATGATTTGGAGCCAAGAAACTTACAAGTTATTCCATACTTTTCTTGACACAATACTGGAGAATTCTGGATAAATCGATACACTGCTTGGCATAACGGATATACTTTTCACTGGTTACTTTTTTTGTTTTGTTTGTCCAATTGGCTATTTGATCCAAGTATTACAATCAAAGAAAAACGGTGACATAATAGTCTGCATTGAGGCTCAGACTCCTGAGGTAGGTCTTACATACGGTCAAGCCTTGACCATAATAAAGATATTGAGCACCACAGGTCGTCTTCTCTGTTTTCTTTGGGTGGTGTAGTGAACCATAGAGAGGGTGACCCAGGCCCATAGCCCATCCTACCCACTACATTTATAGTAGAAAATGTGAGCCCCCCAAAGCCCTACTATACTGCCATATACAGCAGGTGATACCTGCAACCATAAAAGCTATTGGGGTGGTAAACAGGTGGATATAGTAAGTATAAGGGGAGTTTTGGAGAGCTCACCATACATAAGGGGGTTCTGGATGCTTTTAGATAAAAACTGCCCTTTTAAGTACAAAACAATCCTCTTCTGATTTTACACTCCCCATCGTTCTTCCCTTTTATGTTCTTTTTGCAAATATTGTAGTTCTTGCCCATCTCCTTATGTTTGATGTATGTCCATAAGTCAAGTAATTTGTTGTACTAACATTCCCTAGAATTGTCCATTTCTGTTAATTTTATAATTTGTTTTTAATGTATTATTCTCTTTATTATTAGTATTGTACACTGCCTAGATGCCTGATTAGGCGGTATAATTTTTTTTTTTCTTAATAGACTTGAAACTTGAATGTACACCTGGCACCCTTTGTGTGAAGTTCACAGCAGTGTCTGCTAAGGTGCCCCACTGCTCTGCTGGCATATCTGTGTGGCCAGTGTAGTATAAATGGAGACCCCCCCCCCCCCCCCCATCTAAGTTCAAATGGCTTGGTTTTGGACATTTTGAACTTTGACGTTTTTCTTTTTGAAAATGGCTGAAGAAGTCAGATGTCCTAAGGTCCAAGATATTTAGATAGCCGATAAAAAAAAAAAAAAAAAGTTAAGACATCTAGCGGTTTTGAAAATTGATGTTTTTGACTCCTGATTTTTGGATGTATTTCTCAAGATGTCCACATCGGACTTAGACACACTATCGAAAATGGCCCTCTTCATTCTTAGCATGCAGTATTTGAGTATCTACATATCTTTAGGTGACCTGTACTGAATTACTTATTCCATGCCCATAAATCTGGCAATTTTCAAGCCCATAATATGTAATTCAGTTAAAGAGCAATTATATAGGCATCCAAATTACAGGAGCTGCAAGTAGTCTATAAGTCAGCATCAATGTACCTACATTTCAGCATACATATTTTTACTAGTACTAATCATTTCTATAGCATTACTAGACTTACACAGCACTGTACACATTATATGCATGTATCTCTCCCTACTGGACTCGCAATCTAACCTTCCTTCTAAAAACCACACAGTCAATTGCACAGTCAGTTAGGTAATTTCTCGTCTGTAACCCGCATATACTGATATTCTCCACTATATCCTGTTATCACTTGATTCTCTTAAATGTAATTCTTATAATTGAATGTAATTCTTATAATTGAATGTTATTCTTATAATTGAATCCTCTACCACACCATGTAAAGTACATGAATCACGGTTATGCAATATCTCTAGATAATCTATTAAGTAATATCTCTAGATAATCTGTTATGTAATTTCTCTGGATAATCTTTGTTTTGCAATTCTCTCGGTAATGTCCAGATCTCTTATAATTTGTAATCTGCCTAGAACCGTAAGGCACAGGCGGAATAGAAATCACTAATGTAATGTAATGTAATGTCAATTGCCACACAGAAAATGCTCCAATGCCCACTCAATTCCTATGAATGTTGGAGTATTTACTGCACTGGCCTGTGTTGTTGTTTAGTAAAAAGACCCATAAGTTTTGTTGTTGGGGTTTTTTTTGTACCTGGCGCAACAGAAGATTAAGTGACTTGCCCAAGGTCACAAGCAGCTGCAGTGGGAATTGAACCCAATTTGCTAAGATCAAAGCCCACTGTACTAACCATTAGGCTACTACTCCACTTATACCATATTGATAGCAGGTGTAAATGAGTGCACCTGAATGCATCAATAGAGTGATTTATTTATTGGAATTTATTAACTGCCTTTACAGTATTCTATAAGTTATGGATGTAACTATCAGATATTCACATGAGCCATCCATGCTCCTTATCCCCCCCTTGCATTTATGTGCTGTCAGTTGTGAGCCTAAGTTATAGAATACTCATAACATTCATACATATAAGTGGTAGTATTCTAGAACTTATTTGCACAATTAGCATCTACCTTTAGGTGATCTGCTATAGAATGAGGGAGTTAGTAGATAAATGTCATATGATGTCATGGCTGCAAAGTAATGGTTACTGTGCTCATGTACTAACAGCATGTGATAATTCACAAGAATATAACAATATAAGAATTGCCATACTGGGTAGACCAAAGACTCATCTAGCCCAGCATCCTCTTTCCAAGCATAGATCATTCAAATGTCAAGCCCTGGGCAGGATCCCTTGAAATAGAAGATTCTATATTTTCCAGGTCTACCTTAAAAAATAGTTTATGTACTTTTCTTCCAGGATTTTGTCTAAATCTTTTTTAAACCCAGCTGCATTAACTGCTTTTACCACATCCTCTGTGAACAAATTCCAGAGCTTAACTATGCATGGAGTGGAAAAAAATTATTTCTTCAATTTGGGTTACCGGTAAATGTACTATGCTTTTCCAGGTATGCCTGGGGAGTGGGAACTCGGAGAGCCTTCTATTTCTTTCAGGGACTGGGAGGGTGAATTGCAAGGGGTGGGGGTCTGCCAGTTTAACCAGGCACTCACCAATAATCATAAAGGGCTGCTTTTATATATATATATCCTAATTTTCTGTGATTACCTAGCTGGTTGCTCTCCACTAACTGTCTAAGTCCATATTTCACCCTATGTCTGCCCCTTCCCATCCCTAACCTTGTTGGTTACATGTTGGCTGTTCAGCAGCAATATCCATGACATCCTCTTTGTCCAGGGCCGCCATCAGAAATTTCTGGGCCCCTTACTGAGCAATCCTATTGGGCCCTCCACGTACCCCTTCCCCCCCACGATCCCCCCTTCTTCCATGTGCCGAATACACACATGCTTTTATCTGTCGCCGCACTCTTTGACCAAAAGATTTGTAAGCCTGCAACCACGTCAAGGTAGACTCTTTCAGCAGGGCCCTAACCTAACCTAAACTAAACTAATCTATACCTATCTATTCTAAACTAACATATGTCTAATACTGAACTAATAACAAACTAACAAACATCTGCATAATAAATAACTAATAAATAATAGTGCTAGTAGCTATAATTCACTTTTGAATGTAAAATCTCAGTTAAGGATTTCTTTTGACCTTTGTAGGCCAGAAGTAGATCATAATTGCACAATATTTTTTGTAACAAGTATTAAATGTGTTTTTATAAATACTGTAAGCTTAATAAATATATCAGAAAAAACTACACATCTGAGCGCATATCTGAACATACACATCTGTATGATCCCATCCTCCTCAGCTTGCCTATAGTTGTATCATGCATGTTAAAAATGTACGATATGTTGATATGTGCACCTTCCTTCCTTCCCATCCATCCTCCTCAGCCTGTCCTTACACATCCACAGCTGCATGTTAATGATGATGTATATGTTATGATGATAAATAAATGCATATGAGCACATCATTAACATGCAGCTATGGATGAATATAAAAAAGAAACAATATTCTGTACAATTGTCAATTTATAAATCAGCGTCTTCTCCCCACTCTCTCTTCCCCATTTCCCTTCAGTCCTCAGCCGACTCTCTCTCCACTTTCCTTCAGCGCACGCACATAAAAACAAGCAAGTAATTTATATCATTTTCATTCTATTCATTCATAGAAATTAAAGTCTAAATAATGCCAGTCACATAACAAAACATGATTTTACAAAAATAATTCCCTGCACAGTCAAGACTGCAAGGATTACTAGATGTCTTTCAGCAGCTCCCCTCCCTCCCTCCCCCTTACCTTTGTGGCCAAGTCAAAATGATCTATCAACATTAAAATTTTAAAAACACAAAGCACGCTGTACGCAGAGAAAATGTTAATTATCATTTATATTCCGCGGGTTTTCAAAGAGGTCAAGGCAGATGACTTTATGCAATGTCACCTCAGTAACAACTATACAAAAATAGACAAATATTCCCCCTCCCTTTTTACTAAATCGCGATAGCGGTTTTTAGCGCAGGGAGCTGCGCTGAATGCCCCACGCTGCTCTCAACGCTCATAGGCTCCCTGTGCTAAAAAAATGCTATTGTGGTTTAGTAAAAGGGGGCCATAGTGCAAAATATAGACAGTATATATAAATTCTCAAAGCAGACAAATTTTTTATCACTAAATTTAAAATAAAATCATTTTTCCTACCTTTGGTAATTTCATCAGTCTCTGGTTGCACTTTATTCTTCTGACTGTGCATCCAATATTTCTTCCCTTCTTTCATCCTCCTGTATGCTTCCTCTCCTCCAGACCTCATTCCCTCCCCAAACTTTTTCTTTGTTTCACCCTGCCCCTTCTTTCCTTTTTTCTCTCTCCATACCCCCTTTCTTTCTGTATATCTATTTTTTTCTCTCTCTCTCCGTGCCCCATTTTTCTTTGTTTCACCCTGCCCCCTTTCTTTCTTGCTTGCTTCCTGTCCCCCCCTTTCTTTCTTTATCCCTGCCCTCCCCTATGCCACCACCATTGGGAAAATGCTGCCACCATCACTGGGGAATAGGCTGCCACTGCTGCCATCGGGAACAGGCCGGCGCCGAGTTCGACCTGCTTCTCTTCCCCGCAGGGCCGACCAACTCTCGCCAACTGACGTCAATTCTAACGTCGGAGAGGACGTTCTAGGCCAGTTGGGCAGCGATTGGCTGACCCAGAACGTCCTCTCCGACATCAGAATTGACGCGAGTGGCGAGAGTTGGTCGGCCCCACAGGGAAAAGCAGGGAGAACTTGACGCCGGCCTATTCCCGATGGCGGCGGTGGCACTCAAGTGGCTAAAGAGCCGCAGTTTGCCGGCCTAGGGAGAACACTGGAGGGTGGCCAGCTGTGCACCCCCTTGGGACGTAAACCCGGGGCAGGGCAGGGTGGGGAGGACCACCCCCCCACCCTCCCCCACCTTGGTATGCCACTATCTGTACCTCACTCCCTCCCTATGACCAAAAATCCTCCTTTCTTCTATTCCCATGTACACAACCATCTCTTTCCCTCCCTTCCTCTCTCCCAAGTCCATGCCTTCTGTGTCCAAAAACCCATTCCCTCCCCCACCTCAGCATCTCTTTCCCTCCCTTCCTCTCTCCCAAGTCCATGCCTTCGGTGTCCAAAAACCCATTCCCTCTCCCACCTCAGCATCTCTTTCCCTCCCTTCCTCTCTCCCAAGTCCATGCCTTCTGTGTCCAAAAACTCATTCCCTCCCCCACCTCAGCATCTCTTTCCCTCCCTTCCTCTCTCCCAAATTCATGCCTTGTGTCCAAAACACACTCCCTCCCCCCTTTTGTGTTCCGCGTTTGCCTCCCAGCCCATCTTTGCAACTTTCTCAGCAAAAAGGAGCTCGAGCCGAGAGGCTTGTCTCCTGTTTCTTGCCTGCCCTGCCGTGCACAAATAGCCGACCGGAAGTATTCTCCGATGTCAGCGCTAAAGTAGGAGGGCTTTGCTTAAGCCCTCCCTCCGACGTCAGCGCTGACATCGGGGAACACTTCCGATTGGCTATATGTGAGCGGCAGGGCAGATAGGAACTCCGAGGGTCCCCCGTCCAGTTCTCTCCTGTGCACCTGGGATGGACCTCCCTCCCCCTAGGTACGCACTGGGATCGGCGGTTGAAGAACTGTGGCCTAGGACCCTGGGGGAGTCCGGGCCCCCTGTCAGCTCCGGGCCCCTGAATGCAGGATGGTAGTACTGCCCTGATGGCGGCCCTGTGTTTGTCTATTTAGATTGTTAGCTCTTTCGAGCAGGAACTGTCTTTGTGACTCTGTACAGCACTGTGTATGTCTGGTAGTACTATAGAAATAATAGTAGTAGTATATAGTATCCTCATGGTATGTTTCCTAGTCTATGTACTTTTCAAGAATAAACCATTCAATTTGCATTTACATATTCCATCTCACTTAGGATTTTATAAACCTCCATCAGTCTCCTCTCAGCAATCTCTTCTACAAGCTGAAGTGCTCCAGAGTGTTTAGATTTTTCTCAAATGAGAATCGTGTCATCCCTTTAATCATTTTGGCCACCCATTTCTGTACATTTTCTGATTCTACTATATATTTTTTAGATGCAGCGGCCAGAATTGCTCACAATAATAAAAGTGTGGTTATACTATGGAACAATTCAAAGGCATTAGGATATGTTTTATTTTATGTTCTATTCCTTTGCTTTTTTTTTTTTTTTTTGGGGGGGGGGCACCATCACACACTTAGCAAAAGTTTTCAACATGTTATCCAGGATGGCATATTGTGACCAGTCAGACACGATGCTTGCCAAGGTCCCAGTTAGGCCAGGGGTAAAAGTAAAAATGAAAACCAGGAAGGGAAATTCCAAGGTCCCTCCGGTTCCTGAGACTGACAATTTCTCCATTGACCACCAGAGGGAGCCTGAACTTGCTGACAGTGAGGTAGATGAGTTGTATCCAGGTCACCACCGGGGGAGCCCAAGAGCCTCATTGCACACTGCTGACTCAGCCAGGGTAGGGCGTGTCCCTAGAGTATTTAAGCCAGCAGTGGAGAACAGACAAGTAGGCCGGTTAGGGAGAAGGTTTAGGCCTTGTCTCCCTGAGGTACTCCCTGGGCCAAGCAGGTGCACTAACCCTACACCGATGGAAGTGGAGGAGTCTGGACAAGCTGAGGAGCTGGACAAGCTGTTGGATGCTGAAATGCCCATGGAATGCCAAGAGAGTTTTCCTGAAGGGGATACCAATTTTCCTGAGGCCATGCAGGTGGGCCTGACTGTCAGCTGCAAACAGTGAGTTTTTGTTTTTCAAGGGACTGTTTGCCTGTTTGGACTATTTTGTTTGTCTGTAAAGCTAAGAGTGTCATTTTGGGGAGAGGTTTTGTTAACACTCTGGGTGGGATTTTGGAAAGCCAGTCCTGAGGCTTTACTTTACAAAACCTGTGACATTCTCCTTGCCTGGCAGTAGTATAAAGTGACAGGAAATGCAAAAGAAGTTCCTTTGAACCAGGACACACTTTAAGCAGCGGTTCACTAGCAAGTAAGCGGATTCTCTGAAGCAGCCAGGGTTGGCGAAACGCGTCAGAACCTCGCCGGGTCAACGCTAATTGAACATTCAAGATAAGTTCTTTTTGAACTCACGTTTTTTGAATTCATTCACATATTGAAGAGTTATTTCACTAGATGGACATAACAATTTAAGAATGTTTTTTAATAAGCACTTTCATTTCCTTTTCACTTTTAATGGTGCAATGATAGATTCTACAAAAAACGCTCTTTAGGGGTTTTGTACCCCATATTGAGGTTTTTTACTCCATCTTGGATTCTGAGCGCCACCGAAGCCTAAAAAGGTATTTAAAGTACTGTTTGTTTCTTCATCAATTGCTGTTGTATCCATGAATTTTGGGAACAAACCCTGAATTTGAATTTTCACCCAGTTGTGTGTATTGGATAAGTAGTATAAAGTTGCCAGAGGCTTTATTTTATTTGTTTCTGTCAAGCACTGTGAATTGCTGGAACCAGTGCACTGAACTGTATTGAACAACCTGCTTAGAAGCAGGCTTGTGCTGGCTCTGAAGAGAGCTGAAACCTCAGCTGCCATTTTGTCTTTATTTTGTGCTGCTTTATTTTCCTGCCTTTTTTGCATTTTGGTTTTGCTGTTTGTTTTGCCTACTGACATTTGCATTTTTATTTATAAACTGCTTATCTTTGTGTTTGGAACAGTAAAGCTGAATTATGTTCCTCTAAACCTCATTTGTGAGACTCTGATTTGTGAACTTCTGATTGAGTTCAGTCCAGTCCTGCAGGGTGACTCCATTTCAGGTCACACGCTGGTGTAATTCATCTAGGTAACCACTTGGAGTGCTGTGGAGTCCCGCTCTGGCCACAGTGGGGTTACAATATAGATCTTTCTTCTGCATGATGACTCCTAGTGTGGAATCTAAGTTTATTTTTAAAAAAATTAAATGGGTAAATTAAATGGGCCTTATCAATAATTTCAAGGTGGTTAATCAAAAATTTCAAAGTGGTTAATCAAAAAAGATGAAGCCATAATTTGTATCACTCTTCTCTAGTTGCAATTTTTTGCAACTTTTACATATTCAATTTAGATTCTTCATGCAGTATTGGATTGTTTTATTTGAGGGAGTTGGTTTTTTGCAGTGGTATATTTTATTGTCTTCCTGTACAAATGTCAGTAGCAATAATGATAGAAACAGTCTATGGAATAGAGAGTGGGGTTTGAGGATGTAGGACAAAATCTGGATGTAGGATGAAATCATTAAATCTGGACAAAAGCTATTGATTTGGTTGTGCATACATATGTTTCTTGTATATGACTATTGTCCCATTTAACTTAATTATATAAGCAGAAGGTTTTTTTTCCTGTAACATATCTTAGTGGGGAATCCTTCAGCCCAAGTTTTCCAGTTGCTTGGGCCAATATCGGGCTTTCCCCAAGTTGTCATCTTCATAAGGCAAAACAAGACTGCCCCCAGTGACATCATAGGGGGCCTTGTGGTTCCCTAGAAAAGAGTTGTGTACCTGTGGCTTAACACAGAAGTTGTTTCCTGTAGTGTACCTGAGTGGGTATCCTTCAGCCTGAGTTTTCCAGCTGCCTGGGCCAATCTTGGGCTTGCCCCGAGCTACCAACTTCATCAGGCAAGACAAGGCTGCCCCCAGTGACATCATAGGGCCCTTGTGACTCCATACAAAATAATCATGCTCCTGTGGTGCACAAGCATGGCCAGAGGGGTCTGACCCTCTAGGCATACCCTGCCCCTTGGGAACTCCTTGGAGCACCATGGAGTGAAAATAAAGGGGTTTTCAATTATTTCCTTGATAATGGGAAAACATAAAGCTAAAACTCTGCTATTGGCAGGTACTATGGATCACCATGTTTCACCTCTTGGTGGTTTACATCATAGTCAAAATCATGGTTCCTTGTCTTCAGAGATTTCATTGTCTCCTCCGGATCATATTCCTTCTCCTTTGGGACTCTGCGATAAGAGGACCTTAGAAGATCCTCATTCAGATATAGGGTCTCAGAAGACCTTACAAAATTAACCTTTATTAAAATACCTCAGGTTGTGTCTTTGTTAGATCCTCAATTGAGTACCCCTGTATCTGATGATAAGCAAAATGTTACTCTTAAATATTTGTGGGATATTAATCAAAGAATGGAGGGTATGTTAAGATCTGTTATTTCTCAGAATAAGGTCTTTTGACAAGAAGTAGTTGATAAATTTGCTAATGTGGACCGAAATGTTATTTTATTGGATAAACATTGTACTGTGGTAGAATCTCAGGTTTCAGCTCTACAAGCTGTTTCAGCTTCAGCAATAAAAGATTCATGTAATATACACTTTAAAATGGAAATACTTGAGAATGCTGATAGAGCTAGGAACTTGAGATTTGTTAATTTTCCTATTATATATTTGCTTTCACCTGAGATCCTATTGAGAAAATACCTCAAAGAGATTCTAGGTATAGAGAATGGTGCCACCTTGATTATTATTTTTTTTAATGTTATTATATTTCTACTAAGAAAAGGCTCCCAGGAGACCAGAGGGTTGATACTCTAGAATTGGATTTAACTGCTTATTTAGAAGATTCTCAAGATAAGTTACAGACAAGATCCACCCTCTTGGTAACTTGTCTTAATGAAGGTGATAAATCCTTGATAACAAAATGATACTTTAAAAAGAAAGATGAGAATTTCTGTGGAGCCAAAGTAATGTTATTTTGTGATATAGCTAGGGCAACTCAGCTAAGACGGAAGGCTTTCTTAGCTTTGAAGTCTAGAGTGGTAGCCCTGAAAGCTACTTTTTTCTTAAATTTCCTTGCAAATATTTAGATAATTTTTAGGGTAACAATTATATTTGGGGGGATTCACTACAATTAGAACAGTTTCTGATAGACATTGAAAATAAAATATCTTAACAAAAATAAGGAATATTAAGTTTGAGCAACACTGTTAAATGATGTTAGGATATCATATCCTAAGTATTTATTTCTTGAAATTAATTTATTTATGGTTTATGAAACAACTTCTACTTTGATGAGGACTATTTGGTTTTTGTATTTGATAATTTTTCATGTTTCCTTGTTTTTTGAGTTTTTTAAAATTTAATTACCATTTTCCTTGTATTTTGCAGGTAAGAAAAACAAGAAACATGAATATAAAATGTTAGGTGTAACATTGGGCAAGAGAAAACAAGAAAGGGACCTGGGGGTACTGATAAACAGGACCCTGAAGCCGTCGGCTCAATGCGCAGCGGAAGCAAAGAAAGCAAACAGGATGTTGGGCATGATAAAGAAAGGAATCACGAGTAGATCGGAGGGCATCATAATGCCGCTTTACAGAGCAATAGTCAGACCACACTTGGTATATTGTGTCCAACACTGGTCTCCCTACCTAAAGAAGGATATAACCCTGCTGGAGAGGGTGCAAAGACGTGCCACGGAGCTAGTTAAAGGTATAGAGAATTTTAGCTATAAAGAACGCCTCGGAAAACTGGGATTGTTCACGCTTGAGAAAAGAAGACTGCGAGGGGACATGATAGAGACTTTTAAAATACTAAAAGGATTCGACAAAATAGAGCAAGAAACATCGTTATTCACATTGTCAAATGTGACTCGGACAAGAGGTCATGGACTGAAACTGAGGGGCACCAGGCCCAGGACAAATATCAGGAAATTCTGTTTCATACAACGAGTGGTGGACGCTTGGAACGCTCTCCCGGAGGAGGTTGTGATGGAGACCACCATTCCAGGATTTAAGAGCAAGTTGGATGCACACCTTCTCGCAAATCACATTGAGGGATACAAGTAAACAAGGTTTCTCAGCAGGCAACACCTGGCTTGGCCTCCGCGAGTGTAGGTCGCTGGACTGGATGGACCTAGGGTCTGATCCGGCGAAGCCATTTCTTATGTTAATTAAAAAACATAATAATAATTATGTAGGGGTCCTTTTATTAAGGCGTGCTAGCCATTTTAGCGTACGCTAAATATTAGTGTGTGCTAAATACTAATACGTCCATTATATTTTGAGGACGCGGTAGCATTTAACGCATGCTAAAATGACTAGCACACCTTAGTAAAAGAACCAAGTAATTTTCATGCTTTTATTGCCTGTCTTGGTTTTCTTCAGTAAAAACATTAAACATAAAATTTTCTGCCATTTGGATGCTCAGAGTTCTAATTTCCTAAGGCCCTCCTGTAATTTCTCATAATAATCATGTGATTTAACAAGGTTGAATAATTTTGTGTCATGTATAAATTTGATCATGGTACTCATTAACAGCTCTAGAGGTTCAACTGCTGATCCATATTGGGCTACAGGCTCTGAGAGATGCCCCCTAGGAGAGCTTCAAAGAGTGAGGCCCTTACCATCAGCTGCAGGCACTGAGAGAGACACCCTCAAGGAGAGATTCTCAGAATGAGGCCCTTACTATTAGCCATATGAAAACATCTCTGCTGTGGCTCACGGTCTATGGCGTGTGATGAAAGGGGCAGGTCCCACCCCTTTAAAGCCCCTTTGGAGCAATATGGAGTACAGGAACAGGCATTATTCTGCTTCATATGGGGAAATGGAAGGCTAGTAAAGGCATAACAATGAATCCTACTAGAATTATGGGACCTATGGATCAACATGTCCATCAGGTTACAGTGAAGTCTACAGTTTTGACTAATGTTTTCTAAGTATCAGTTTCTTCTGGAGGTCCTACCCTTCCTCCACAACCCTGTGCTGTAAGAAAGAAGAACAATGCCCCCGTTAGGTTAGCATCAAAATTCGATCTAGATTGATTCCAGCTTCCTATTCATCTATTGAATTTCCAACAAATGATCAAGGTAAGCCTTCATACTTTTTAAAGATTCCATCTCTTGTTTTGCTACAATCTTCTTTGATCATAGTTTCAATTTCTCAATCTACATATAAATGTTTTGTTGGATGATATAATGTAGGCTATGATTAGAATTGAGAAACCCTTACAAGATAATTTGAAAATGTTTAGTAAATATACTGTGAAACATCTCATAAATTTAGGCCCCCTTTTATCAAGCTGTGTTAGGGTTTTTTTTGTTTGTTTGTTTGTTGCCAGCTGCTACAGTAAAACCTACGATGTTCATAGGAATTTTATCACATATATGTCGTGTCTGTCTGTCCAAGTTAAATTGTAAGCTCTTCTGAGCAGGGACCGTCTATTAAATGTTAAAATGTACAGCACTGCGTACGCTTTTCAGCATTATAGAAGGGATGAATAGTAGTAGTAGTAAATGAAGGTTGTGCTTAATTATTCCCTTGATAATGTGACAGTGATAGATATGTATTATTTGCAATGGGGTTCTAAGGTTGTTAATAAGGAGGGTGAATATCATACCATTGATTTTCCAGATAGTTTAGATATTACTAAATTCATGGAATCTTCACAAGAGAATATTTTTAAATGTGCTACTTTGTTAGTATCATTTCAGATGGAGGTTCATAAAATGGCACTTTTGAAGGCTTATTTCTCCAAGTAACGTTTAGTTTTATTCTCCAAAGGTGTTAATATTCCCCGACATTGCCAAACCAACACAACTTTGTCATATAGACTTTCTAAGCTTAAAGCCTCATGTTTTGGCTTTCGGAGACACATTTTTTCTTGTTTTTTTGTAAGTGGTAATGTTAGGGAATAATTCTTATATCTTCTTGGATTCTTCTCATTTTGAAATTTTTCATAAAGATAAAGAAACAGTAAAATGGCTTCTGGAAATTTCTAGCTTATTTACTGTTTATGTGTAGGTTAAGGGGTATATTAAGAGATTTACTTGAAACATAGAAACATAGAAATAGATGGCAGATAAGGGCCACGGCCCATCAAGTCTGCCCACTCCAATGACCCTCCCTATCTATCTTTGCGGATAGATCCCACATGTTTGTCCCATTTGGCCTTAAAATCTGGCACGCTTCTGGCCTCAATAACCTGAAGTGGAAGACTATTCCAGCGATCAACCACCCTTTCGGTGAAGAAGAACTTCCTAGTGTCACCGTGCAGTTTCCCGCCCCTGATTTTCCACGGATGTCCCCTTGTTGCCGCGGGACCCTTGAAAAAGAAGATATCCTCTTCCACTTCGATGTGACCCGTGAGGTACTTGAATGTCTCGATCATATCTCCCCTCTCTCTACGTTCCTCGAGTGAGTAGAGCTGCAACTTCCCTAACCGCTCCTCGTATGGGAGCTCCTTGAGTCCCGAGACCATCCTGGTGGCCATTCTCTGGACCGATTCCAGTCTCAGTACATCCTTGCGGTAATGTGGCCTCCAGAATTGCACACAGTACTCCAGGTGCGGTCTCACCATGGATCTATATAGTGGCATAATGACTTCAGGTTTACGGCTGACGAAACTCCTGCGTATGCAACCTATGATTTGCCTTGCTTTGGATGAAGCTTGCTCAACTTGGTTTGCAGACTTCATGTCATCCCTGACAATCACCCCTAAGTCTCTTTCTGCTTCAGTTTTTGTCAAGATCTCGCCAGATTGTAACCAGTTTTTCCTTCATTGTTCATATTTTAGGATTAAGTTGGTTCTTCCTGATGTGGACTTAAATATTGATTTTGTATTTTGTAATTTATTATTTTGGAGACTTATTCATGCATTTTTCTGTTGGTATGTGTATAACATAATACAAATTTGAAATAAAGAAAGAGGCCCAGATCATTTATAGTTTAATCTTTTTATTGTATTATAGTTCAAATAAACAAGAAAAACAGAACAATCAAATATAATATCAAAACAAACATTCTCACTTTCATGAATCAACAAAGGATATCAGCAGCAAAACAAAATAGCAAGTCCCACAGGTTAGCCAGATGAGGGCGATACCTTAAAGAAATAGCACGAGGAATAATGAGAAATGTAAAGGTTACAAAGAAATCATACATAATCCTATGTTCCCTGTGACTCACAATAATTTTGGATTCTGGACCATACTTTATCATAACCAGATGATGAGTTTGTTTTTTCAGCAATATATTTTTCATATTTAGAAAATAGACGAACAGTATTCCACCAAGAATTATAGTGAATTGCTGAAAAATCTTTTACAACAAGACAGAATAACTTTCAATGCAATTAGAAGTAAACATTTCAATAACTTTGCTTCATATTTATCCAAAGGTGATGTAAGAGCATGCTCTCCATAAATCAATACGGCATACGATAAGTTGTCATTAATGAGCAAAAACTGACAAATTATGCGCCAAATCTCTGACCAGTAGATTTGTAATTGAGAGCATGAAAAAATCATATGATCTAATGCACCAATTTGCTGTTGGCAAGACCAACATGTATTAGAATCCGTTGTACTAATTCTGGACAGTTTATGTGGCTTTGTGATAAAGAAAAAGTACCAATTGTTGGAAGGCACAAGATTTTAAGGCCTTAAACGATGATAGCCAGTTATTTGACCAGATCTTTTCATCCAACCTCTCTACAGTATCATTAGACCACACATCATACAATGCTATTGGAGGGGGGAATGTCTTCCATTTCAGAAGCTTGTACCATGTAGAAGCTTCACCAAGAGTTGACTGAATGACTGTACACCACTTTAATATGGTAGGGAGACCATCTACTAATGGAGTTTGCTTTAGGTAAGCAGTTACGCAATGTCTCAATTGAAGCCATTTGTAATGCTGTGAAGAGTCTAGATTATAAATGGCTGCCAACTTGGAAAAGTCCATGAATGTACCGTTTAATTATAATTGAGAAAAAGACCAAATGCCTCTTTTTTCTCCAAGATTTCCACTCCATGTATTGTCCTTGTATTTTTAGCTTCGGGTTATGCCAAAGTGATGTCAGTAAAATAGTATTCCACTGAACTTCAGTAATGTTGTCCATTTCAAACAAAGCAATTTTGGTAGAAGATAGTACAGGGTTCCATTTGACCGCCTCATCTGAAGATGTAAAAGGTGAAAACTTCAGGTAATGTGTATCATAAACTTTTTGTTCGAGCCGCAGCCAAGTAGGAATGTCTAAAGGGCTCAAATCAATTAGCCAACGTGACCCCTTCCTACAGAGGAATGCCAGGTAGTAATCATATATACTGGGGAAATTAACCCCCCCCTCTCTCTTTAGTACATTTTAACTTTTTGAGTGCTATATGAGGGGTTATGTTATTCCATAGATAGTGGACCATCAAAGTTCCAAATTTATGATATGTTGCCATTGGCAGTAAAAATGGAATCATCGAAAGAACATAAGTTATTTTTGGTACCAGTACCATCTTCAGTGAATCCAGTATCCCCCACCACGAAAGCTTGAGGGGGGGGACCAACGTGCAGTAATGTATTTGATGAGCTGTAGTATATATTCAATATTGAAATCCCTAGTCTCTTCTATTGATGTTCCAAAATATACTCCCAGATATTTCAATTTAGTCACCGTATATTTTAAGTTCAATTTAGAAATAACATCCCCACAAGGTAGGTTATTGATGGGCATAACCTCCATTTTTATGACATTAAGCTTGTACCCCAATACTGCTGCATAGGAGCTGATTGTCTGCAAGATAGTAGGCAGCAAGTCTAAATATGCGTACAGTAAGACATCTTCTGCATATGCTGATATCTTGATTGACAAATCCTCAATCTGAAATCCTTTTATGGCCTGGTTGGATCTGATGGTTACGAGAAGAGGCTCCAAAGCCATGTTAAAGAGTAGAGGTGATAAGGGACACCCTTGTCTTGTGCCTCTTGATGGGGTAAATGCTTCAGAAAGTATGTCATTTATGTGCAGTCTGGTAGTAGGGTTTGAATATAAGACCTTAACCATTTGAATAAATTGATTGTTAATACCAAACCAAGTCATAACCTTAAACAAAAATGGCCATTCCACGCGATAGAAGGCCTTTTCTGCGTCCAGAGCCATGGCAAGAAATGGCTCCTTTAGATGTTGTGCATGGAGAATTATCTGGGAAAAAAGCCTGGTGTTATCACTTGATAATCTCCCCTTCATGAAGCCATTCTGATCAGCATGTATGACTTTAGGCAATATCAGTTGTAAACGTAATGCTAATAACTTTGCATAGAGTTTGGCGTCTACATTTATAAGAGAGAGCGGATGATAATTTGACACCTTAAGTGGATCTTTGTTAGGTTTTGACAATACAATTATAATTGCCTCAGTAAAAGTACCTCTTGCAGATCCCTCTGTAATGAGGTGATTGAAAAATCTTACCAAAAGGGAAGAAGTATAGCTCGAAAAGCTAAATAGAACTCTACTGGAAGACCATCTGGTCCCGGAGATTTACCCTTGGCCATAGAGAGCAGGGCCTCTTCTAGATGTATTTGTGGAACAAAGCAATAAGCTTCTCATTATCGTCATCCAAAATGGTTGGTCTGTGCAATTCCCACAGAAATGAATCTGCGGCATATGAGTCTGGAGAGTCAGTGGAATAAAGTTCCTTATAGAAAGACTTGAATTGATTGCAGATGTCAATGTTATTTGTGTGGGTAACTCCCAGATCGTCTATGATGGCTGCGATTGCTGTTTTTTCTGAACAAATCTTCAAATAAGAAGTCAGGCGATGTCCACATTTATTTTCATTTATAAATACAGTAAAAAGCACAGATCTCAGTACAGATCCCTGTGGTACTCCTCTATTCACAAATTTCTCATTTAATCCTACTCTGTTTTCTTTAAAAGCAATTTCTTCAGAAGCCTCTCATGAGAGGCTTTGTCAAAAGCTTTCTTAAAATCTAGATGTACTATGAGGCTCATTTTCAAAAAGAAATCCATCCAAAAAGTGGCATAAATGGGCAGATGGATATTTTTCTCACCAAACTCATCCAATTTGCTATTTTCAAAACTTATTTTATAGATAGATATATGCTGATAATCAATAGTTTGTCTAAATCTCAAAGAAGCATGTTAGAGGTGTGATGTGGGTGGAACTAAAGCTAGGCTTATGGCCTGGATGTTTTTCTGCCATAAAATCTAACATTTAAGAATATGTCCAGGGCACAGTTTGGATGTTTGGAGCTAGACTTCTTTTAATGATGAATAAGTACCAAGAAAAAGTGGTCAAACTGACAAGATGACTACTGGAAGGTTGTAAACAGATGGGCTTGCCCTCCACAAAGCCTCATGCAGGGCTCCCTGCATGTTGCACATAGCCAACCTGGAAGCCTTCCCTCCGACATCAGAGCTGATGTCAGAGGGAATGCATCTGGATCAGCTACGTGCAGTGTGCAGGAAATGCTGCCCATGGCCCTGTAAAAAAAGCAAAGTGTGACTGGAAGGCAGCAAGGAGGCCCACCTGGATGGCTCTGGTACACACCCATGGGAGGGGAGCATGAACTTGGGCCACAGAAGGGAGGGAGGGAATGAGTGAGTGTGTTGGGACAAGGTAGGGAGAGAGGGGACATGAACATGGGACAGAGGAGGGAGGAAAGGAGAAGGAGTATGTTAAGACATGGGAGGGGCACAAACTTGGGACAAAGGCTGAAAGGAAGGAGGGGCACAAACTTGGGACACATGGAAGGGAGGGAATGCATTTGGACACAGAAGGAAGGGAGGGCATGAACTTGGAATATAGGATGGAGGGAGGGAAAGAGATGCTGAGGTGGGGAAGGAATAGAAAGGGAGAATTGTTGGGCATGGATGAGAGAGGAGTGAGATGCAAGGGGAAGAAAAAGATGAGAGGGAGAAATGTTGGATATGGTGATAGAGAAGGAACAGTGGGACAGATTGAAAGGGATACAAGAGGGGGAATGTTGGACATGGTGGTGGAGGGAATGGAGGGAAAGATGTGTCATGATGTTGGAGAGGGGTGATATAAGGTGAAATGTTGGACATGGGGTTGATGGGAAGGGGAGAAAAATACTGTTCATTATCTGGAGATGAGAGAGGGAGAAATATTGCATATGTCAATGGGGGGAGGGTGAAGAGATGTACCATGGATCTCTCTCTCTTTCCCCACTTCCTTTGAAGCAAGGGAAGGAATGAGACAAAGAGAGATGGACAGTGAGAGAGAAAGGGAGACATGTTGTACATGGGAGGAGAGGAAGAAATGTTAGGCAAGAGTAGGAAGAGAAAAAAGAGGGAGAATGATCCTGGATAGAAGGGAATGAGGATGCTGTACAATGGTAGGGAGGGAGGGAAGAGAGAAATGCTGGACCATAGTAGGAGGAGCCAATGGACAGCAACCACTTGAAGAATAATTTGCAGATGACAGGAAAGTAGAAAAAAAAAGAGAAACTGGAACCAACTTGATGGAAAATAAATCTCCAGACAACAAAGGTAAAAAAAAGGAATTTATTGACTGAAATATGTTAGCTTTGGGAAATGTATATAGCAGATGTCTTTGTATTGTGTTCAAGAGAAAATGAAATACATTTCTGGTTTTATTTCTCCAGTGTTGAAGTACTTTCTGACCTTTGCTGTGGCTGGTGCTAATCCCTGAGTTCTGCTCCTCCAAATGTGGCCAGAACTCCCCTCCATCAAGTGTGGCAGTATCCCTGAGCCACTGAAATGCCAGCTTCTGTGACTCAGGGACCCTATTGCTGCCTGCCAAGCTTGACAAAAGGGACCCCCAGCCTCATCAGTTGGAGTATTTATAATGTATATTTACATCTGGCAGAGACCCATTTACAAAGTATGTATTCTTCCTAATTAATATTTCCAAACTTAATAAAGTGTCTTTGCTTATTTGTAAATGGGTCTCTACCAGAACCTTTAATTCATTAGCATAATTAAATGAAATAACTACTTCTGAAGTTTATGGGGATGGGTGTGGATGGAAGAGATTACTTATGATGTCGGATTTGATCCCAGTGAGGATGGGCATGGACAGGTTTGATTTCTGTCCCCACGCAACTCTCTAGTTTTGAGGACTCATCATACACTATAAAGGGATTATGGTGAGATGTTGACCTGGGCCTTTTTATGTGAAGTTCACTACAGTGTCCCCTAAGGTGCTCCACTGCTTTGCTGGGATCTATGTGTGGCCAGTCTACTAAAAATGTCTGGCCACTCCTACATCCCAATGGCTTGTTTTGTATGTTTTTCTTTTGGACATGTGTTGTTGTTGTTGTTTTTAATGGTTCAAAAAAAGAATGCACATCTCAAAATGTCCATTTTCAAAAAATCAAGACAGACATTTTGCAGTTATGAAAATGGGCCTGTTTAGTACTAGATATTTGTGCATGCTCTTCAAAATATCCAAATTAGAATTTGGATGTCATATCAAAAATGCCCTTCCATATCAACTTGACTTACCTTTATTCACATATTTATTCACACCTTCAAAAAATAAAATGAAGCAGATTGACGAGGCAAGACTTCCCTTTGCAAAATCTATGTTGACTCTTTCCCATTATACCATGTCTATTTGTGTTCAATAATTTTGCTCTTTGCAATATTTTCTATCATTATGCCTCTGCATCAATGTCCCAGTGCTAAAGAATATAATATTGAAAATCTCCCATGCTTCTTATGGGATTTATGTACTGTATGTACCTTGTATTCATGTCCTAAGTGGTAAGCCTTTTCACATGAGCATACTCTCAATAGTTCATGACTCACCTCACTCTTCATTGGGCTACTATGCTTTTATTATTCATAACTTTATTAAATTAAATTTCATTATTTATGTTTTCTTATATTTACCTGTATCTATTAAAATATATATAGGAAATATAACATGAGTGTACAATATTAGTTTTATGTCTAACCAGCCAATCAGGATGCACGTTTTTAGAAAAAAAAAATACCCAAGGCAGG
Organism: Geotrypetes seraphini; assembly: GCF_902459505.1. NCBI lineage: Eukaryota > Metazoa > Chordata > Amphibia > Gymnophiona > Dermophiidae > Geotrypetes > Geotrypetes seraphini. Next base: position 149,954,362 of record NC_047089.1, read on the forward strand.
CAGCCTACACTATAGGCATTTTTGTGGGTCTAGAAAAATGCGTAGGAACATCTAAGCTCACCCAAGGCTGGGCATGGGCATGGTTTCACCTGGAATAGGTCTTGGGTAAGTTTAAGCAGCCGTAGGTGTCTCCCTAGAGCTGCGACAGACATCTGAAATGTAGGCCATTAAAATGCTGGCCTACATTTCAAATAGAAATGGTTGTTGAGCTGATTGGGGCAAGGAAGTCACCCTCCCATAATCAGCTAAGCGGCTGTGGCAGAGAACCCCTGAACCCGAGCTGGAAGGAGGGATGCCCAATCCCTCCTGCTTCCACCCCTGAATGCCCCCCCCCCTAACACCATCCATGACACAAGGGATGCACACTTCCTCCTGCCATCATGCTCAAACCCCCACCTGACACTGTCCACAGCAGGAGGGATGTCCACTCATTCCTGCCAGTAAGCCCCCCCAAACCCATGACCCCACAATCTATGACTCCCCCAGACTTGAATCACAAATGTAAAAACTGACATCAAAATATTTCTAAACTACCCATAATTTCCTTAAAAGAAAAAAATGATTATTTTAACTAACCAGATTAACTTGATGCTTCAAGCTCAATAAATTATCAAATTGAATGCTCAAAACTCTAGTTTGCATATTAAGGGCCTCTTCTACTAAACTGCACTAGCGGTTTTAGCGTAGAAAGCCATGCTGGATGGCCTGCACTGCTCCTGATGCTCATAGGAACTCAATGAGTATCGGGAACAGCGCGGGCCATTCAGTGTGGCTCTCCGCACTAAAACCGCTAGCGCGGTTTAGTAGAAGAGGGGGCAAAAGTATAATTACTTTGTCCAAAAAGTGATAAAATATTTAATCTATCTTAATCGTGTGGGCCAAGCCAAAGAAAATTAGTTTTGTCTATATTTATCTTCAACTTATAGATTACAACCCATTTCTCTACAGTATCAAGCACTAACTGTAAGGCAGACCAATCAGAATCATTATTATTAAAAGGCAAGAGAATATTGATGCATCTGCATAAATGTAACTGAATGCATTAAGGTTTTCAATCTTACCAAAAAATTGCATCATAGCATTAAACGATATTGGGGACAAGGGGGAACCATGTACCACACCATTTTCCATCTAGTAGATAATAGACCATTCATTTTCACTCTATAGGAACATTGGGATAAGAACCTATCGATCCAATTCAAAATGTTGCCCTGTACACCCCGCTTTTGAAACATTTGTTTTAGAAGATTATAGTTGACAAGCCAAATGCACTTGAAAGGAAAATTGTATAAATATGGCATTCTGACCCTGACTCAAAATGGATCACTAAAGAACAGAGCAGGTTCTCCATACTATATATATATATGCTCTAAACCCTGATTGAATCATGTGTAATAAATCAAATTGGTCCAGATAATTTGTCAATTTAATTGTAACCCATTATTTCATTATTTTAGTAAATAACAGAATGTATGCCACTGATCTATAATTTGTAAATTTTTGAATCCCATCTTTCAATTGTTGGCTACTGGAGTCAGTATAATATGACCACATAAATACTGTACAATTGATGAGGTAAACTTGGCAAATTGGAGACAGGAAAACTGAATCCTAATAGGAATAAAATACTTCAGTGACAAAAATATACACTATAAAAAGAATACAGAAATATTATAAATGTCAACAGAGTGAAAGGTACTCTTAGTCTATCACTAGTAGGAAAAGTTCCAGGAGGCATACTTTTTCCTTTAAAAACTGATTGAATTAATATTTCAGGCGCTCTGCAAATCTCAGTGGTAATCTGTTAATGTAACCAGGAAAAATAAACTTTTGGAAACAGAAACAAAACAGGTTCTTTCATCAAATGTTTTAAAGTCATTTTTCAATAATTCTGTTTTAATGTCACATGCCTTTTTATGCTGCTGCTTTGTATTGTTTGTGGACTGTCACAGGTCAAACTGTTAATGGGCTTAGATGGTACGCTCATTAATATTTCATCCAAAAGGGACATATTATTATACATTTCTTAAACTGTGAGTCAAGCACTAAGGTCTGGCTTACAAAAAGTATTCTGGAATGGCCAAAAGGCTTGACTAGAACGAGGAAGAGGGAATGTTAATGTGTGTTTAAGTCTGCATGTCTTAAAATCTCTTCTAATACATATATATATATAAACAATCATGTGAAAACCAACAAAGAAAGAAGACTAAAAATAAAAATAAATTTGTGAATATAGGAGGGAATATTCAGTAAACTGAGTCACCTACTTTATAGACTTAGCTGGTCAATTTTGAAACCAACCATTGTTTAATGTCTTTCCATAAATGCTCATATACATCATGTATTCCCTTTCTATGAAACAGAGAGCTCTGTAGGATATAATGGACACCTTGAACAACTGAGATACGAAGGGATGCTGAAAAGTTTTCAGTTCACCCAAAAAGAATGATGTGGATATGATTCAATCAATGATCTGAAACAATGTCAAAACATAGAATTGTGTTTCTGCAAACTGACACTCTTTTCAGCTATAGTGACAAAATACTGTAATGTTCAGAATTTAGGAAGCTGATTGGTTGGGATGAGAACTTTTCAGCATCCCCTTGCAAGTAGTTTTGTGACAAATGGATAAGTACTTCATGCTTTTTCTGCTCTTCATTACTTGGTATTTTTAAGTGGCATATTGAATGGAGAAAGAGAGACACATTGATGGTAGATATTTACATATTAAAACATAATAAATATGTGGTGTTCAAGTTTCCAAAAATAAACAGTCCTTTTTTTTCTTTTTACACTTTCAAAATAAAAATATTTATTTTCCTTGATAACACTTTATACAATGAAGCTATCAGCAAAATCCCCTTTGCTGCTTTCAACACAGTCCATGCTTCAAAAATACTGCAAACTTTTCCAATCTCCAACAATTCAGGATTTCAATATTATTCATCAAAAACAGCAAACTTATTTTATAGCTTATGTCCCCTGGGCTGCTGCTTTAACACAGTCCAAGCAGCCTTCACAAATGGGACCAAAGTTTACTTCTTCTGGCTTACAGGCAACTCCAAGCAGTGCTCCTGCCTGCACTTCATTCTCAGACTGCCGCTACCATCCACAGTCAAATGCCCAGCTCCAAAGAGCTCTCTCACCATATTGCACTGACTCTTTCTAGCTGGGGCCAGTAGGTGTGGGAACAAGCTCAACCCAATTACAGTAAAATGGACCCTGTACACCTCCCATGTTCCCAATTAATCAGTGTCTCAGGTCAGGGACAAACCTTAGGCACTTGAAACAGCCCTGGTTTTAAACCTGGCTTTCTCTGCTGTAGTACTGGGCTTTCCTCCCCCATTTCACCAAAGCTCATTCACACACCTGTCCCCACACTCAGACAAATCTCCATTTCAAATCCTTTAGCAACAAGATCCTAGATTCACTTTTAAACAGGAAGGTTTCTTATTTAAATCAGGTTTATTCATACATGCTTTAATCACACCTTCCTTCCTCTGGTTCATAACTGTAATCCATGTCATAGTCTAAGTTATTATAATCAAAACCTTGCTCTTTTACTTCCATAGGAACTACTTCTCTGCAATGTGGCCCCCCTCCCCTACTCTGTGAAAGCCCTAGTTTCTCACCGCCAGCCTGTACAACTTTTCCTCAGAATCCTGCCCGTCCCAAGCTAATCTTGCTCTGGGAAATAGGACTCTTGCCTTGCCTGGGAGTTCCTGATGGCAGTTTCCAATGAGGCAGTGAAACTGGAAGGGAAACTTTCTCAATGTTTTCAAATGTGCCTGGCAGAGATCTCAGCCTTGCAGCTATGGCTTGCCATTTCTCCTGCTCCTATGGCTCTTCCTGTTCCTGCCACTCCTCCCTCCAGCTCTCAGCTGTGGAAGCTTTATTCTTCCCAGGTTCTAGCCCTGCTTGATGCACGTCAGCCCTGCTGACTCCATCCCCTTTCTTTAACCCTCTGTGTGTCAGCTTGTAAAGCTGTATAAGGAATAATAGGGTAAAATGAAGGAATTATGAGCTGCTGCTGCACTCTGTCCTATTCTCTGCCTTTCTGATGTGTGAGCTGTTTACTTGCCAGACCTTACAGTTTGCTTTCTTGTTCTAAGAATAGGCACTGGTTTACCAGGAATAGGGTTAGCAGCAGAGTCTCCGAGTCTTGGTCTGGGATCTATTTGATTAAAATCTCTTGGTCTAGGCCTTAGAAGATCTTGATGGGTGAAATAGAATGCGGGTATGATGAATTTTTGTACACTGGATCATGAGCTTTCATTGATCTTAGTGAGAATCATTGCACTTGTTCTTCCAGAGTATGCTCAGGAACCCTTCTTTATTGGTTGATTGGTCTTAGTCTGTACAATCTCTTTAGAAAAATTGATTAGATCCACTAGAAAATTTTAAAAAAATAAATTAGAGGTCAATGTTCAGCCTATGGAGGTAACAGTTTGCTTCCAGCTGTGGACTGAACAAATCAGATATTCAATTTACAGCTCCTGGCATTGAATATGTGGTTTTGATTGCCAAATCAGAAACTAACCAGACACCAACTGTTATTCAGACTGGTGTCTTGTTTTGCTGTCCTAACTTCCAGCAGTTACTTAGCTAGGTAGTGGACTGAAAATTGCTGTTGATCAGCTGTATCTATACCACCCTAACTCTGACCCAGTCCATCCACAAACTAGACGGTTTCAGCATAGGTGATTACAAGAGATATTCAACAGCATTATCCAATTAAGTACCACTGAATTTCCCCAAATTGCACCAAACATGCAATTTAAACAGTCAGGTACCTCTCCTTGCTATTTAAACCACTTTTAATGTTGAACCCATATATTTTAAAATACTGTACCTAGTGTATCTGAATGTAACTCACCTTGTGCCACTCCTGAGAAGAGCTAAATCCAAATTCCTAACCTCTTGTATTTTAAAGAAGAGATGCAAAACAACTAAATTTAATTAAAATGCTGCAGCTGTCCTCAACTATCCACCAAAGATCATGAACAGGGATTGGCCTCTTTCAATGGTGACCTGTGAAGAAACATGCACAGAGAAAAACATGTGTGGCTTGTTTTCAGAAATGTTTGGTGTTTTCCTATGTTTACATCAATTTTATTGGCTTACTAGTATTTTAGCCCGTTATATTAACGGGTGCTACAATATATATCTAACCCAATGTGGATAACAAGTGCAGTGAAGAAGGCGATAAGCGACAAGAAAGCATCGTTCAGAAAATGGAAAAAAGACCAAACAGAGGAGAACCAAAAAGGGCACAAAGAACACCAGAAAGAGTGTCACCGAGTGATTAGAAAAGCAAAAAGAGAATACGAAGAGAGACTGGCAAAGGAAGCAACAAACTTCAAGTCGTTCTTCAGATACGTCAAGGGGAAGCAACCGGCGAGAGAAGAAGTGGGACCATTGGACGATGGAGACAGAAAGGGAGTTGTAAAAGAAGAGAAAGAGATAGCTGACAGGTTAAATGAGTTCTTCACATCAGTCTTCACGATGGAGAATATAACCACCATACCAGAACCCGAGGAGATCGTAATAGGAGAACAAGACGATAAGCTGGTCGATTTAGAGGTAAGCCAAGAAGATGTACTCAAGCAGATTGACAGACTAAAGAGCGACAAATCGCCGGGTCCAGATGGCATTCACCCAAGGGTACTCAAGGAACTAAAAGACGTAATAGCGGAGCCACTTCGACAGATATGCAACCTATCCTTAAAAACCGGAGAGATCCCGGAGGATTGGAAAATAGCAAATGTCACGCCCATCTTCAAGAAGGGCGCAAGGGGGGACCCAGGAAACTACAGGCCGGTGAGCCTGACCTCAGTCCCGGGAAAGATGATGGAGGCACTGATTAAAGACAGCATCTGTGAACACATCGAAAAAAATGGGCAGCTAAAACCGAGTCAACATGGCTTCTGTAAGGGTAGGTCATGCCTCACAAACTTATTGTACTTCTTTGAGGGAGTGAACAGCCAGGTGGATAAAGGGGAATCTATAGACATCATTTACCTTGACTTCCAAAAAGCCTTCGACAAGGTGCCACACGAGAGACTGCTTAAAAAGATATGGAACCACGGGGTACAAGGGGAGGTCCACCGATGGATCAAAAACTGGCTGGCAAACAGGAAGCAGAGGGTTGGCGTAAAGGGCCACTACTCAGACTGGAAAGGGGTCACGAGCGGAGTTCCGCAAGGGTCGGTGCTGGGACCGCTCTTGTTCAATATCTACATAAATGATCTAGAGGCGGGAATTAAGTGTGAAGTCATTAAATTTGCAGATGACACCAAACTATACAGCAGGGCTCAAACCAAGGAAGACTGCGAGGATCTCCAAAAGGATCTAACGCAGCTGGAAAAGTGGGCCGAAAAGTGGCAGATGAGCTTCAACGTGGGGAAATGCAAGGTCATGCACGTGGGGAAAAAGAACCCGATGTTCACATACAAAATGGGGGGAACACCACTAGGGGTTAGTAACCTGGAGAGAGACCTGGGAGTGATGGTAGACGCAACACTGAAGGCATCGGCGCAATGCGCCACAGCCTCTAGGAAAGCAAACAGAATGCTGGGTATCATTAAGAAGGGTATTACGACCAGGACGAAGGAAGTCATCATGCCGCTGTATCGTGCAATGGTACGGCCGCATCTGGAGTACTGTGTCCAGTACTGGTCGCCGTACCTCAAGAAAGACATGGCGGTACTTGAGGGAGTACAAAGAAGAGCAACCAAACTGATAAAGGGAATGGAAAATCTCCCATATACCGACAGATTGAAGCAGTTGGGACTTTTCTCCCTGGAGAAGCGAAGACTTAGAGGAGACATGATAGAAACCTTCAAGATCCTGAAGGGCATAGAAAAAATAGACAGGGGCAGATTTTTCAAATTAAGGGGTGCCACAAGTACAAGGGGGCACTCGGAGAAATTGAAAGGGGACAGGTTTAGAACAAACGCTAGGAAGTTCTTTTTCACTCAGAGGGTGGTGGATACATGGAACGCGCTTCCAGAGGCTGTTGTAGACAAGAAAACATTAAATGGTTTCAAAGAAGGTTTGGATAGATTCCTAGAAGAAAAAGGGATTGGGGGGTATAGATAGGTATAGACCATTGCTCAGGCAATGGGCCTGATGGGCCGCCGCGGGTGCGGACCGCTGAGCAGGATGGACCTATGGTCTGCCTCAGCGGAGGCAACTTCTTATGTTCTTATGTCTCTCTCTCCTTCCGGCTGTCTGTCTCTCTCCCTGGCCCCCTTTGTCTGTCTGTCTTTCTGTGTCTCTCCCTGCCCCTGTGTCTTTCTTCTTTTCTTTCTATCTATCTGTCTCTCTCCCTGCCTCCTATGCAGTAGCATTTCTCTCCCACCATTTCCCTGTGCAGCAGCCACAGCAGCATTCCCTCCCCCTCCACTTCCCCCCCACACACACCACTTCCCTGTGCAGCAGAAGCATTTCCCCTACCCTCCCTTTCCCTTCCCGCGGTCTGGCCGGCTCCCTTAGTCCCTTACCGCCCCCACCCCTTCCCTTCCCACGGTCCCGACAAACCTTCCGATTCCAGCAGCGTCTGCAGCACTCTACACACGCTGCTTTGGGGCCTTCTACTGCCCAGCAAATCAGGGCAGTAGAAGGCCCCGAAGCAGCGTGTGTAGCGTGCTGCAGACGGTGCTTGAATCGGAAGGTTTCAGGACCCGCTGCCCTTGCCGGACCCGAAGCGAGCTCTTGGGGTTTTTGGTTTTTTTACGCGGGCCCAGCCAGAGCAGGAGGAGAAGCCTGGGAGCCAGGAATTAAAGTCCATTGGGGGAGGAGAGGAGAGCAGCTTCTCTTCCTTCCAGCTCCAGTCCGACCCCGCTGACATCGCCCTGGCCAGTTCACACTCCGAAGCCACAGGAAACGGGGCAATGTACGGCCTCTTCTTTCTGCTGCTGCGAGCTTGGGCTGCGCGCATGCACACTCCTACCTGCGGGTCCCTACAGCACACGGAAAACGGGAGCATGCAGGTGGGAGTGCACATACACGCTTAGGGCTTTATTATATTAGATTTTACAAATTTGTATTAATAAAATATTTTTTTAACCTGCTTTAAAACTTTTTAATGCACAGATACCAATTGTATGCAGATGCAAAACTGAGGGACCCTTTTAGCAAACAGTGGTAAAAAAGTGACTTTAGTGCACCCTTATGTGAGTCTTTCCCTTGCACTATGGCTGTTTTTATCACTGGGATATAATGGCAGAATTTCCTTTGTATTGCATTAATGGTCACATACTAATTTTTCCATTAGCATGCAACAATTAAAACAGATTATTGTATGAGCCCTTCTGGCCACCTATTTTGTAAGCGGTAAGACCCAAATTTTCAAAACTGCAGTAATTGCATCATTTAAAACCAATCAAAATCCAATTTATTAAAATAGTCATTTCTGTACACCTCTCCTTGAGGTTTTAGAAATATTTCATTATATTATAGTTCCCATGACCTGACCTCTCCCCTGTCCCTGCCCTTTTTTAAGGGACCCAAAAATAAATGTTCAATAGGGAAATAATTATAATTTGACAGGTGTAGATAATTGACTCTTTAAATTAAGGGGCTATATCTTTTGAATATCAACCTGTAAGATTTCAATGACCTTATTATGTTGATCCTTTAAACCAATCAATCAGCAAAAGCAAAAAGCTTAAAAGTGGCAAAACTAAATTTCTAATGAATTACCTTTTTTAACTATAGACAGTTAAAGGCATTTGTTTGTATATTACTTAAATATTTGCCAAATATACTTCTAATAAAACAGAAAAGAGTTGGGAACTTAGCTCAAAATTCAAAGAAAAATTAATTGAATTGACTTCTGCATGAATACCAAAACTACTTTCCAGATTTTATAGAAGCATTAAGTTAATTCCAGAGTACTGTTTTACTAATAAGAGTTAATGGCACATTCATCACAATAAATAATGATCTATATAACCACATTAAAACCAGAAGTAAGAATGAAAATATGATTTACAGATTAAGGAGAATGAATGATCTTTCTGTGTAATTCTTAACTGGAGCACAAAAAGAATGATTGTATTCCTACAGCAGTCTTCAAAGTCGAAGATAGAAAGAGTTATAGGAAATAAACTGCAGTTTGGTGACCCTCTGTAGATGCTGGTAAGTTCAGCATTTCCACAGTTTTTGCTTAAAGCTGTAATTCCTTTCCTGGCCCTTCCTTTGGCAGGGATTCATAACCCTCAAAACTTCCAGAGATTCTCTCTAAGGAGAAGCCATAGCTTCAGGGCCCAAGGAATTCAACTAGTTTCTGCTGTTGATCCAAATAATAGTAAATAATGTTGGTATTGCTATAAAGTATGGGCTCCTTTTACTAAGGTACGTTAGGGCCTTAACGCGTGGCATAGCGCACGCTAAATTGCCACATGCGCTAGACCTTAACGCCATCATTGAGCTGGCGTTATTTTAAAAGCGTACCGCGCGGTTTAGCGCACGGTAATTTTGTGCATGCACTAAAAACACTAGCGCAACTTAGTAAAAGGAGCCCCATGTATTCTAACAGCAGTTCTAAAATTTTGCTGAATTGTACCAAGAAGTATAATGTTTAATAACTAAATCAAATGAGCCTCAGAGTCCAAAACAGGATGCAAGTCATTGCTGTTCACAAATAGCTATGATCAGCAATTTTTGCACTCATGCAATTATCATAGGCTCCTCCTGTAGATGGGAAAAACAGCGCAGTAAAAAGCTCAAAAGAATACCCTTTGAGAAAAACCTATGCTTCAAAAAACTCATACTGCAGAGCGCATAAAGCCTCAAATCTTCATGTGTAACCAGGGGTTAAAATTAATTCTTACCTCCTTTGGAGGGAGGGGCTTCAGGGCTCCTGTTCATGGGAAGCTGTGAGCATGCTCAAGAGTTCGCACATGCTCAGTGTGTGAACTGATCTCCGGTAGGCCACAAATGAAGCCTGAGTCTTGATTTTTGAGGTATACGGTCCAGACTTCCAGAAAAATCATGTCTTTGCTATTGAAAACTTTTGGGGATGTAGGTCGATTTAAACAGTTTCAACAGTTGGGGTCACCTGAAAAACCCTTATTTGACTTAGTTAACATGGTTTTTGAACCATTTAGTTAATTGGATAATTTTAAAAGTATAGTTTTGTGTGAAATTGCCCAGCACTCATGTGATTGCACCATTTTAAAATTTAAAAGCACAGGACTATAAGAAAAGATGTGCTTGATCATCTTATCAACTGGAAAGTGTTTTTTTTTTTAAATTTGACCAAATTATCCTTAAAATGTTTCCCTTCATTATAGTCAATGGGGCAAAATGGAGCCTAGAACTTTGCAAATAGAGATTCCATCAACTGTACCCTTTGTATCACTCATGCTGATTGGATACTAGGTGGCAAGCCAAGATGTTATTATAGGGATAAAGAAAATTCCAAGTCAGTTGAAGAGTTAGATGAAAGACAGATAGGAGGTATTATTGTGAGAGCTGGTATTGCAAGATATTTCCTTTTGACAGAGAAAAGGGAAAGGGTATTTACAACATAATTTAGGTAAGGAATAAGTACAGGCTGAAATTAATATAGAGCCTGAGTGGATTAAAACCATGTCAGAGAGCAAGTTGTAAAAGGATTACTGTGTAAGGAATAGTATAGCTGAATAACAATCTGAGAAGTAGGATAGGTTAAACACAGACAGGGACGGAAGGGCTGAGCCTGAGAGTTGTACCTTATTTAAAGGGAAGCCTGAAAGTCGATAATGATTGGTTAGCAGGCTGAGCATGGTTGAAGCCTGAGTTGATTTACGTATGTAAGTGTCATTTATGCAGCTGAAACTCTGAAGACTACGAAGACAGACAAAATTCCAGAGAGTCTGAACAAGGAGGAAAAAGTAAGCCGGCCAATGCAAAGAAACTTGAAGACAAGTTTTAATTTTTGTGCACATATATATGGAGCATTCAATTTATTTATTTATTTTTGAATTTATCTTTTTTTTTTTTTACTGTATTTATCCTAGATTTGTGAGCTCGATCCAGTTAGGACTATTTTTTAGATAAAAATATAATTATAAAACCAAACTAATTCTACTGTTATTTATTTATTATATGTTAAAGTAAGATTTCATCATCCTACTTATTCTTACTAATTCATTGTTTAAAAACATACTGAGTTCCCCATTCCCCTTCCCTATTTGTGCCCACGCTCCTCAGAGTGAAGTACTACCTGAGGTATCGGCCTGTTTAGCGACTACAACAATTAAAGGTAAAGTAAGGTAGGGCTTCCGCTCTGAGGGGTGTGGTTATACATAAAACACAAATAGCAATACTGGCCATGGTTCTTTGATATACAGTTCTAGCACAATCTTCTAGTTACTTAGCTTTTCAAGCTTACATCTTGTACATTGACCACGTGTTTCCACACTGTCCTCCAAATAAGTGTATAATCCAACTTGTTGCTAGAGACAAACAGCCAGCAATTCCACAACCTCTCAACAATAGCCTTGTTTCGTGGGAGGTCAACTGCTTCAGAAGAGAAAAATTATTTTGAGCTTAACTACGACAATTGGCTCCAAGAATGCTACTGGAATTTAAATCCCACACTCCCAGCATCAACCTATCAGTGTAGCCCTGTATTATGACATATTTAATGGTAACCTATGTTTAAAGCGACCCATATTATTAAATATCTAACCTTTTAATTCTATTTTCTGTTTCCAATCCTTAAAAAGAGTTTGAAAGGGCAACAATTTTCAAGTTATTCAGAGGTGATTGCAAAAGCGGAGAAGTATTTCAGTGACCAGACATCAGAGTATTTTTAGAAAAGGTTATAGAAATTTCTATGCACTGAAACCCCAACTGTGTCAAAACATCCATTGTTTTGCCAGTCTTGTGAGCAGATGTATTGTCTTTGCAAAAAGAGAACTCCTTTCCGCAGCTTCCCTCTCCTGGTTGTTGTTGTTTCTCAATGCCTCCTTTAATTGACACAGCAAGTTACAGTAGAATTCTGCATTAACTGTTTGGCCCCTTGGAAAATAGTTAGTCATTACAACACCTTCCTGATCCCAAAACACTGTGACCATGATCTTTCCTGCTGACCTTTGGGTTTTGAATTTCCTCGGCCTTGGCCTGTGTGCTGGCATTGCCTGGACTGTTGTTTTGTCTCAGGATCATAGTGATGTAATCATGTTTCATTAAAAAGATAGCTGAAAATGCTGCAAAATCAACTTGAAAATATCCATTTGATGTTGTTTCTCATCAGCATTCAAACATTTGGGCACCCACTTGGCTGACAGCTTCTGCATACCCAGCTGCTCATGGATTATACACCCAGCATTTTTCCTGGATATCTATAGTGTCTCAGCAATTGTTTTAGCTGATTTTCACTGATCTGACATAATCAGGTCATGAACTTGGTCAACAATTTCAGGAGCTGACACCATTTGAGGCCTCCTAGATCTTGCTGCATCTTTGGTTTCTAAATCTCCACGCAGAAAGTTTGCACACCACTTCTTCACTGTGGAGTATGATGGCCATTTTTCATGGATTTCCTTTGGAGTTTTCTGCAGGAATACAAAATTCATGATGACAGACTTCCACACTTGAAAATTCCACACTTTTTGTTGACATGGTTCAATCAATGATCTGAAACAATGAGGACCATTTTCAATAGGACATCCAAGTCCAATTTTGGATGATTCCAGCAAGATGTCCAAAGTCAGAGATGAAGAAATGTCTATTTTCAAACAGGATGTCCAAATATCTTTCTATACTGTGATGGGGTCGCAGCCTTTCAGATAAGGTAAGGCAAGACCTCCGCCACATGTGCATGGACCAGCTTTCCTAGGAGTGCCAACGGAGTCAAACAAATATTGTCAAAGTACTTTTAGTCTCTGAGCCATGTATCAGTTCCATGCAACATAAAAAAACAACAACTTGTATTCTCTTTTGTATCACCTACAGTTAGAGAATTCAAAACAACAGCATATTTCACTCTCCATACAGCTGTCTTCAGACATTCAGTTTCTTCCTTGGAACATATCTATAGTTCATCACCATAATCCAAGACAGGTCCAAACACCTATAAGCTCTGCACAATGTGGCTGCCACTTCAATTCAGTTCTCACAGCCAAGCTTTCTTTGAAGCACTGAAACACTTTCACCTAATTGCCCTTTCCATCAAGCTAAAGCCAGAAAGTGTGAGAACTTCTACCCTTATAGTGATTTTATGATCCTGTACCCGCCCAATGTTCCCCTCATACTCCATGTCACTGGGGTAGCAAACTTTGGGGCTTTAAAAGCAAATTCTACTTACTTCCTAGTCTTTAAACCAGGCTCCCATTAGAAGCAGTGCTGGTTATCTCAGTCTCTCCCCTCCCCCAGAGCTCTGCATACCCCACTCCAAGCTTTATAACCAGTTCATTTCATATTATTTAATCTTCAGGATCATTCGATTTAAACACAATCAGGTTTGCCCCATAACCAGTTCATTCATTCATACATTCATCTATCACATTTTCTTCTGATTCTGGGCTCCATATATTCTGGGTTATTTAAATCTAGGAAATCTTCTCCTATTTGCATACAGTTCTCTTCCTCAGCTAACTTTTCCTCATCCCCTCCCAGTGGGTGCAAATGTTTCCCTAAATCAGCTTCTGGGAACTCCTCACCAGAATAACTCTTCACCCAGGAAAATTTCTGTTTAGGAGCCTTGTACCTGACTTTTCTGTTCCTTTCTATTAGAGCTTCCTGCTTGGCTGGGAGATTTCTTAGCTTTCTAGTTCTCTGCTGCTCCTGCTCATTGGGATTCCCAGCTGAATATAATTTATCCAGGTAAGGCTTCTGCATTGCTCAGTTTCCCTTAGCAACTGGCTGGTGTGCCTGAGGCATGTCAGCTCTGCTAGTCCCTCCCCTCTCCTTAACCCTTCCAAGGTCAGGAAGCAAGGCTTAAGGTTTAAAGCAGACTTTCTCAGGGTGCTTAAGAAAGGAAGAATAGGGTAACATAGCAGATTCTGGCATTACTTTTGTCCTGATCCCTGTCACCTGCATTACTAGTGGGACCTTAACCTTCTGCACATGTTTTACTACTACTACCACTACCGTCAATCACTTATATAGCACTGAAAGGCATACACAATGCTGTACATTTTGATATTTATAGACATCCCCTGCTCGGAAGAGCTTACAATCTAACTTGGACATATAGACAAGGTAAGGAGTTAGGAGTCGAAAGCACTCTCAAAGAGATGGGATTTTATCTGGGCCTTGAACACTGCCAGAGATGGAGCCCACTATAGGGAGTCGGGCAGCTTGTTCCAAGCATAAGACACAGCAAGGTAGGGGGTGTGGTCTAGCTAGGCATGTGAACGGACGTGTCTGGGTGAGCTCCAGCAGGGCCTACTATCATTTTTGCAGTAAAATCTGTTTTTGTGTTCTTTGCTTGTTTTTTTCCCTGCTTATATCACTGCTTCAGGGATGGCTTTATCTGAAACGTAGCCTTACAGACTGCTAATCATTCAAAACCGGACCCACCTTCTCCGGCGAAATTGCATTCTTCTAAAGAGACTCCGGGTGCCCAGCTAACCCCAACGATGTTGAGGGAATTTGCTGAAATTAAGGAAATGCTCCTGGACAATTGGTAAGCTTTGCAAGAGCTGCAGGCTGGAATTCAATCACAAACGGAACAGATGCAGACACTCTGCCAGAAAATGGAATCTCTAGATGCTCGCACCACGAGGTTGGAAACTAAGGCCGCCCTTACTGATTCGCACGTGAAACTGATTTCCCGTTTTCAGATGGAGGCAGAGGACTTGGCGAATCGTAGTCACAGGAATAACTTGAGGATTTTGGGGATTCCAGAGTCTGCGGAGGCTGATGACACGATCAGGTTCTGTGTTAAATTTATACCTGAACTCCTTAATCTCTGTTTTGATCCGCCGATGGAGATTGAACGGGCCCACCGGGTCCCGTCGAATTGCCTACGCAATTCTAAATATCCACGGCCTATGGTCTTAAAGCTTCTGTGATACCAAGTCTTGGCTGTTTTGAAGAAGGCCAAAGAAAAGGCACCTTTGAAATGGCAGGAGCATACCATCTTGATTCTACCTGATTTGGCTAAATCTACTGCATTTTGGCATAAACAATTCTTGACAATGAGACCGGAACTCAAACGTCTGAAGGCCGCATATGGGCTTTTCTATCCAGCCCATATGCGGCTCATTTTGAATAATGTTACCAAGAATTTTGATTATCCTTCAGATTTACAGGAATATCTTCAGCAGCAGGGCCTTTCAGATATGGAAACGCAGGTCTCAACTCTACCATGACTGTTTGGATACTTTTGTGAATTTCTTCCCTGACTTCTACTGAAGGGTATTTCTCTTACCTATGATGGTATATATATATATATTTTTTTTTCCTCTCTCTCTTTCTGGACTTAGTGATTTTTGGCTGCTGATTGGCTTTTTTTAAGTGAATTGTTTTTGTTTTTTTCTCTCTTATGGGACATTATGACACATGTACTGTATAATATTTTCTTTCGTTGTCTATGCTTTGTGATATCCTTAGTTGACGCTTTTGTGTTTAGGCTTCTGTGGGGATTTCCCAGATTCCTGATCATGTCGGCTTTACTTCTCTCACAAGTTCTCTGTTTTCGGGTTTGCTGGTTGTTGTTTACAAGTCCGCTTGTTTGTGGTACCTGGATTTTTTCCTTTGCTTCTTTTTATTTTCTGGATATTCATTTTAGTGCTGTTTTTATTTTCTTTATTCCTTCTCTTATCCGCTGGTGTATTTTTGTAAATCTCTGTGAGTTTACTTATTCTATTTCCTATGTCAGTTGCTAAAGATTTTCACTGTGTTTTTCTTAATGTAAATGGTCTCAACAATGTGATCAAGCGTAAGAAAATTCTCAATTATTTAAAATCTTTTCATCCTACTCTAGCTATGAATCAAGAAACTCATTTAAGTGCTTCTGAATCTGTTAAATTACAGAGGGATTGGGTTGGTCAATGTCTTTATGCCCCTGCTGTAGGGAAGCGTGGTGGAGTTGCTATATTAATTCATAAAAATGCTTCACTTACTGTTCTCCACCACAAAGCTGATTCTCAGGGTAGATGAGTAGTCGCCCAAATTTCATATCAGGATTACAGGCTTAATTTAGTTTCCATATATGCTCCTAATAAAGAAGATCTGCAATTCTTTAAAGACTTGTTTCATTTACCTGAATTAGTTAGTGCTATCCCCTTGTTAATTGGTGGAGACTTTAATATTCATATTGATCCTTATCTGGATAAGTCTAATACCGGGAAGTTTTATAACTCTGTCACTAGAGATACTTTGGTTTCTCTTATGAGTGATTTGGGGGTAGTTGATCCTTGGCGCCTTCTCAATCCAACAAGCAGGGATTACACCTGTTTTTCGGCAGCTCATGCCTCTTATTCTCAGATTGATTTTTTGTTGTTGTCTAAAGTTTTAGTCTCCAAGTTGTTTTCTACTAAGATCCATCCAATTTTGGTTTCTGATCATGCTGCTATTAGTTTAATCTTGCATACTGATTTGTCCTTACAACGTTCTCCCTGATGGTGGTTTAATTCCTCCTTGCTGTTGGATCCTGATTACTGCGGTTGAACAATTTTTGGAGCATTATTATTCTTATAACACTGTGCATGATACCTCTATACAAATTCAGTGGGATGCCATGAAGGCTGCACTTCGTGGCTTTATTATATATTATGTTGCTAAAAAGAATAAATTAGATTTGGCTATCAGATCCCAATTGGAAACTCATCTTAAAGTCCTTGAACTGCAACATGCAGCCTCTCAGGCTCCTGAATTGTATACTGAGATCTTAAAACTTAAATATTCTTATAATACTAAATGTTCTGAAGCATCTGCAGCCTTTGTGTTTAAGACCTCTGCTAAATATTATACTGAAGGGAATAGATCTGGGCGACTTTTGGCTTCTTTTCTTAAATCCAAACAACAAAAGGCACATATTGCAGGAATTAAATCGTCATCGGGTGATCTGTTATCAGATCCGTCTCTTATTTCTGATTGCTTTGTTAGATTTTATGAACAATTGTATTCTACAGACCATTCAGGTTCTACTCTGCTTATTGAGGACTTTCTTCAGTCTCTTCCATATCTGACATTGTCTCCTAAACAACGAGAGCTCTTGATTTCTCCTATCTCTTATGCTGAAGTGGAAGATGTTCTTTTTCATATGCCACTTAGAAAATCTCCGGGTGGAGATGGTTTTTCTGTTGAGTTTTTTCGTAAATTTTCTGTCTTTTTTATTCCTAAATTTTTACATCTTTTCTAAGCTCTTTTGGAGTCTCCGCAGTCTCCTTCTACATTTAGGGAAGCTTTAGTAATAGTTGTTCCAAAGCCAGATCGTGATCCCATGGAGGTGAAGAATTATCGTTCTATTTCCCTGATCAATATAGAGGCAAAGTTGTATGCAAAAATTCTTGCCTCTAGACTTGTTCAAGTCTTAGATAGCCTTATCCACCCAGATCAGGGCGGTTTTATTCCATCTCATTTCTCTGTGTCTAATACCCGTACTCTTTCCCATGCTATCTTGATGGCCAAACATTCTGCTACTCCAATGGCAGCGTTATTTTTAGACGCAGAGAAAGCCTTTGACCGGGTGGAATGGCCTTATCTCTTTCATATCTTGTATTAATTCTGCTTTCCTGACCCTTTTATAGACCTAATTCTGGTATTGTACACTTCTCCGTCTGCCCGCTTATGGCTGAACTCTACGTTATCTGCTGCCTTCCAGTTATCCCAGGGTACCAGACAGGGCTGCCCCTTATCTCCCTTACTGTTCGATCTGGCTTTGGAAATGCGGATTCTATTCATGGGATCTCCTTTGGCTCGAAAGAAATAAAAGTGTCTTTATATGCTGACGATATGGTACTATATTTGTCTGATGTTTCCTCTTTGCTTGGAGTCATAACTATGCTTTTGAATCAATTTTATTTGATTTCAGATTACAAAATTAATCGAGATAAGTCTGATCTCCTGCCACTTAATGTTTATTGTTTACAAAGGGACTGCGTTCCCTACTCTTTCCATTGGACACCTGTTCGAGTTAAATAATTAGGCATTGTTTTTTCTTCTTCTTTTGACTCTATTATTTCTCTCAATTGGTGTCAAGTGCTTGATTTGATTGATTGTCAAGTTCAAAGGTGGCCTCCCCTCTACCTCACATGGTGGGGTCGTCTGGAGACAATTAAAATGATGCTGCTCCCACTTAAATTATACTTCTATGATGCATCCTAGCTTTTTTGATCGTGCCTACTATAGGCTCTTGGAGACTAAACTTTCTAGATTTTTATGGCAATCCAAACTGCCTAAAATTGCCAAACATCATTTGCAACATAGTAAGCATTTTGGCGGGGTTAAATTTCCAAATTTATACCAATATCATCTTGCTTTTAAGCTACGCCAAGCCTGGCATTGGTTTCAGGATACTGATACTCCTCTGACCCCCAGTTGGATTGAGATTGAGCATCATTGCTTCGCCCGTTTTCTTTTTTTTCTGTGCTTAGCTCTAAATTACCTTCACGAATCTGGCTACATCCTATTCTATGAGATTCCATTCGGTCTCTCCTGGAGTTGGATGCCCTGTTCAAAGTTCGTATCAGAGAAACTCTTTATCAGTCTCTCTGGTATAATCCCTCTTTTCAAATTGTTCAGGCCAGTTTTTTTGGTCATCTTGGAGTAGTAAAGGTATTCTTACGCTTGATCAGATTTGGGATACTCAGATTCTTTCCTTTACAATTTTACAGATTTCAGCTTTCAGATTGTGAATTTTTTCATTGGCTTCAGTTACAACAATGTCTAACTAGGAGTAAGCACCAGTTTCTATCTGTGCTGCCTCATATCTGCAGGTATTTTTCTGCATTAGCAGATCCTCAACATCTCTCTTCTAAAATATATCATCATCTTCATGCTGCTATGGACTCTCCTTTATTGGCATTACATTCTGTCTGGGAACAGGATCTCCAGATGTAGCTGACGCCTTCTCAATGGTCCACCTTCTGGTCTACTTCCCTGCAGACTTCGATGTCAGCCTCCTTGTCTCAATCACTGTTTTTTATTTCTCATAGAGCTCTCTGGACTCCTAGGAAACTGAAGCATATTGGTCACTTGTCCTCTGATGTTTGTTGGCATTGTCAGGCTGATTGTAGAACATTAACTCATTTGCTCTATACTTGTAAAACTCCAAAGCCTTTCTGGGATGCGATTTGGTCCATTGTTTCCCAGATTTTTTCTTTCAGAGTTCAGCTTACTCTTCCCATTGTGATCTGGAGAAGCACAGTGTTGGACGATGTCTTAACCGAGGATCAAGCTAGATTATTTGATATTTTACTTGCCTTAGCTCTTAAAGTGATCCTAAAAAATTGGAAAATTCAGAGAGATTTACATATGTCTCTGTGGTGGAATTTAGTTTGTCTACCACACAAATTTGAATTACACAGTTCTTTATATACTTCTCGTTCACATAAAGTTGTCTGTACATGGTCTTCTTTCCAACAATATGTATTTTTATGAGCCTTCTTCTTGATCTTTCTTTTTTTCTATTGTGTTTCTGATTTCTATTGTATATACAATGTCTTTGCTCATGTTTTTTATTTCAGCCATTTTTTTTCCTGATCCAGATACTGTGCTGTTATTGTAGATTATCATGATTGTTCTGTTATTTGTTTTGTTTTTTCTAAAAAATTTCTTTAATAAAGAATATTTGAACTGAAAAAAAGACACAGCAAGGTAGAAGGGATGGAGTCTGGAGTTGGCAGTTGAAGAGAAGGGCACAGATAGGAGGAACTTACCAGATGAGTGGAGCTCACAGGGGGGGAACATACAGGGAGATAAATGAAGAGAGATAGTGAGGGACAACTGAGTGAGTACATTTGTAGGTCAGTAAGAGGAGTTTGAATTGTAGTCGGAAATGGATGGGAAGCCAATTAAGTGACTTTTGGAGAGGGGTAATGTGAGTATTGGAGGGGAGTGAGTGGCTAAGCAGAAGGCCTGTGAGTAGCGAGTTGTAGTAGTCTAAGCGCAAGGTGATGAGGGTATAGATAATTGTTTTGGTAGTGTGCTCAGAGAAGAAAGGTCAGATTTTGGTAATATTATAGAGGAAGAAGTGGCAGGTTTTAGCAATATGTTGTATCTGGGTGGTGAAGGAGAGAGAGGAATCAAAGATGACTCCGAGATTATGAGCAGACAAAACAGGAAGGATGAGGGTGTTGTCCATAGAGATG
This sequence comes from Geotrypetes seraphini, assembly GCF_902459505.1. NCBI lineage: Eukaryota > Metazoa > Chordata > Amphibia > Gymnophiona > Dermophiidae > Geotrypetes > Geotrypetes seraphini. The sequence continues at coordinate 149,974,620 of NC_047089.1, forward strand.
GCGAACAAGGGAAACGGAGAGGTGGGTTTAAGCAGAAGATGAGCAGCTCTGTTTTGGCCATATTTAATTTTAGATGGTGGTGAGACATCTAGATAGCAATGTTGAACAGGCAGGCTGAGACTCTGGTCTGGGTTTCAGTAGAAATATTTGGCACAGAGAGGTAGATCTTGGAGTCAGCATAGAGGTGATACTGGAAGCTATGGGAAGAGAACAGTGCTCCAAGTGAGCAAGTGTAGATTGAGAAAAGGAGTGGTCCCAGGACAGAGCCTTGAGGTACACCAATCAATAGCAGGAAGGCTGTGGAGGAGGAACCACTACAAAATACACTGAAGGTGCAATGAGAGAGATATGAAGAAAATCAGGAGAGGGAAGAACCCTGGAATCCCAACAAGGACAAGCAGTAGGTGATGATAAACAGTATCAAAGGTGGCAGACAGATCGAGAAGGATGATGATAGAGTAGAGTTCTTTGGATCTGGTCAAGAACAGATCATTGGAAACTTTAGTAAGGGCAGTTTCTGTGGAATACAGTGAGCAAAAGCCTGACTGAAGCGAATCCAGAATAGCATGGAATGAGAGGAAGTCCAGGCAATGGCTGTGAACAGCACGTTCAAGTAATTTTGATAAGAAGGGGAGGAGGGAGATGGGTCAATAGTTGGAGGGGCACGTGCAGCCCAGTGAGGGTTTTTTGAGGAGGGTGTGACAATGGCATGTTTAAAGGCATCAGGGACAGCTGCAGTGCAGAGCGATAGATTGAGGATGTGACAGATAAGAAGGGTAACAGGTTGAGTCAATGCTGGACTAGCTGCAGGGGTTCTAGCCATGACAGAGGCTTCCCTGTCACTATATATATATATATATATATATATATTAAATGCCTTCATGGACATCTTGGCCACCAGAACATCTAGACAGCCAGGACATCTAACTTTATTTACCATTTTGACTACAAAAAAAGTTAGAAACTTCAAAATCAGCACCATTTAAATGGTGGGAGGGAGGGACTACCATTGTAATGGACTAGCTATATAAGAATGCCAACAGAGCAGTGGGGCACCTTAGAAAGCACTGCTGTGAACTTCACATAAAGTGTGCCAAATATACATCTCACCATATACCCCTTATAATTTATGCTGAGCCCTCTAAAACTCCCATAAAAGTACTATATTCATCTGTCTACCACCCAATAGCCCTTATGGCTGCAGATGGCACCTGCATGGCAGTATAGTAAGGTTTTGGTGGATTTTGGTGGGCTCATACTTTCTACCATAAATGTTGTGGTTAGAGTGATTTATGGGTCTGGCTCCTCCTTTCTATGGTTCACTAGCCTACCCACCTGGCTACTTGAGACATATGTGTGAAGTTCTACTAGGCTTTCCAATACCAGGTGTTGTTCTAGACACAGGTATGCACTGTTTCATTCAGATATTTGAGGTTTGGTAGGGGGGTCAGTAACCATTGGGGGAGTGTGTGTATGGGGGGGGGGGTCATATCATCATTCACCCAGTAGTCATCTGGTCAGTTTAGCTACCTTTTTGGCACTTTGATGCTTCTAAAACAGGTCTAGGTCAGAATGACTACATTCCATGCAGAGATACTATAAAAACAAGACTTCTCAATATATGAATCAATAAATTAAGGTGTGAAATTGAAATGTAAATTTGAAAGTAAATCAGTACAATTTTCACATATACTCAGAATTGTGTAGTCTGACCAAGAGCCGTGGCTCCTATAGCCGAACCCACCATCCCATCACTGTGTATGGCTTAAGTGCAAAAATATATTTCTCAATGGCAAAGGAAGAAAAAACTGTTCCCACTTAGCTCAAAGATGTTTTTGTAGGTCCCAACATGGACCATGTTTCGTGAATCTTTTTCAAGGAACCCAAACAGAGATGTAAATAGCTTCAGTGCCAAAGAAGTAATTGCTGCGTGATTCGGACGCTGTTTGGGTTCCTTGAAAAAGATTCACGATACATGGTCCATGTCGGGACCTGCAAAAACATCTTTGAGCTAAGTGGGAACAGTTTTTTTCTTCCTTTGCCACTGAGAAATATATTTATTATTGTTCAAGTGCAGATTTAGACAGCTTTTTGGACATTTTTGTGTTTTGAAAATATCCCTAAAAGTATAATGAAGGCCAAATTATTCTGCTCTAAGTAATAAACTAACAGATGAATTAACCATAAATTGTTAAACTACAAGCTCTCCATGGTGGATATCGATGGTGTCAAATTAATGTGTGCATAAAATTTCAAACTAAATTTTGTTTTCCCCTGTCATTATAGGTTCACACTATGGTGCTGGCAAACCTTCCCCTTCCCCTAGAACCAGTGAAGACAACTTGTAAAGTAAAGCACCCCTCAAAGCACATATAAAAAAAACGCAAGATAAAACAACTGAGAAGGAACTAGAACCAGTGAAGATAACTTGTGAAGTATAGCACCCCCAAAGCACATATAAAAAAAACAAAACCCTCAAACCAGGAAAGTATTGCTACTAGAGGATTCCATCATCAGAGGGATTAACCTTTGAACACAGGATGAGGAACTCAAAATAGTGAAATGCCTTCCAGGTTCCTCAGCTACCAGGAATGCCGTACAAATACTGATTGTAACTAGGGGAGAAGCAAATAATTTGAACCCTTATATTATTATCTACCTCGGAACAAATTACCTAGCCAGCAATAACCGACTTGAAATGCAGAAAGCTTTTCGGGAGCTGGGGGAAGGGATAAAACCTTTTGTAAAGGCTGTAGATTTTTTAGAAATACTGCCTACTTAGAGAAAGGGAGAAGAAAGAGTACAAAATACTGAGAACTTCAATAGGTGACTCAAAACCTGGTGTCATCAAGAAGGCTTTAGGTACATAGGAGGATGAATAAATACATGGAAAAACAATAGACTGTAATGTAATGATGGGCTGCACCTTACCATGGCAGGAAAAATAATCCTAGCTGAGAAATTCAGGCAATATGTTTCTCGGTTACTTCTGATGGCCACCCCCAGCAAAATACAAGATTTGATGATAATAATGATATCAATGAAAACTACAATATTAGCAATTCAATTCCTAGCAATGCAACAGGAAATGAGCTGAAATTAAAAACTATATAAAAAATTAGATTCCTGTGGAATAGTAGCTGGAAAGCAATGACCACAAATGCCCACAGTCTAAGCAACAAAAATCAGGATCTGCAAGCCCTATTAGAGGCAGACTTGGATATTGCTACTATCACAGATACATGGTTCAGTGATTCCCATGAATGGGACACCAACATACTGGGCTATAATGTTTTTAGGAAGGACAGAGATGGTTGAAAAGGTAGAGTATCTCCCTATGTAAAGACAGATATCCATGCAACTGAAATGCAGGGGGCCTGGAGAAAGGAAGTAGCAATATGGATTGTACGTTGTCTACAGATCTCCAACTCAATTGCAGCAAATTGACAAAGATCTGATTACGGATATACAAAAGTTGGGAAACAAAGGGGAGGTGCTGTTGCTGGATGATTTCAACCTGCCAGATGTGGGCTGGAAAGTTCCATCTGTGGAATTAGAATAAAGTAGGGAGATCATGAATGCCTTTCAAGGGGCTCTGCTCAGACAAATGGTGATGGAATCCACGAGGGAAAAAGCGATACTGGATCTGGTGCTCACAAATGGAGAAAGTGTCTCTTATGTCCGAGTGGGGTCAACCTGTGAAATAGCGATCATCATATGGTTTGGTTTGATATAGCAGACAAAGTGGAGGATGGACAAACAAACTCAAAGGCCTGGATTTCAAATGTACGGACTTTAGTAGCATGGAAGAGTAACTGAAGAATGAGCTGATTGGATGGGAAGACATTAAAAAAGTGGAAAAACAGTGGTCCAAGTCGAAAGGTGCAATAAAAAGAGCTACTGACCTTCATGTGAAAAAAAATAAATAAAAATAAGAGGAAAAAGGAAACTTCTGTCAGAAAAAATAAAAGCAAAATAATTGGTGTTTGTGAAATATAAAACAACTCAAGAAGATGAGTACAGAAAGGAATATCAGATGAAACTGAAAGAAGTTAAGAGAGAGATACATCTGGTGAAAGTGCAAGCGGAAGAGTAAATGGCTATAAATATAAAAAAGGGAGACAAAATTTTTTCAGGTGTATTAGTGAAAAGAGAAAGACAAAAAATGGAATTACGAGACTGAAAGAAGGTATTTACTGCTATGTGGAAAGTGATGAGGGCAAAGCAAATGTGCTAAACAAATACTTTGGTATTCACAGAATAAAAACATGAAGAAGGAATGCGATTGGTTAGCAAAGTTACACCTGAGAATGGAGTGGACACTGCACCATTCATGGAAGAAAGTGTTTACAAACAACTTGAAAAACTGAAGGTGGACAAAGCTATGGGAGAAGATAGGATCCATCCGAGGATATTGAGGGAGCTCCGAGAGGTTCTGGCGGGTCCTCTTAAAGATTTCTTCAATAAATCTTTAGAGATGGGAGAGGTTCCAGAGGACTGGAGAAGAGTGGATGTGGTCCCTCTTCACAAAAGTAGTTGCAGAGATGAAGTGGGAAAGTACAGGCTAGTAAGCCTAACTTCAGTTATTGGAAAAATAATGGAAGCGTTGCTGAAGGAAAGGATAGTAAAATTCTTAGAATCTAATAAATTACAAGATCTGAGGCAACATGGGTTTACTAAAGGTAAATTGTGCCAAATGAATCTGATTGAATTTTTTGACTGGGTGATCAGAGAATTGGATCAACGACATGAGCTATATGTAATTTACTTAGATTTCTTCAAAGCCTTTGACACAGTCCCTCATAGGAGGTTCTAAACAAACTTCATGGGCTGAAGTTAGGGCCCAAGTGGTGAACTGGATTAGAAGCTGGTTGACGGAGAGATGCCAGAGGGTAGTGGTTAATGGAATTCACTTAGAAGAGGGAAAGGTGAATAATGGAGTGCTTCAGGGATTGGTGCTGGGACCGATTCTGTTCAATATGTTTGTGAGAGACATTGCTGAAGAGTTAGAATATAAGGTTAGGCTTTTGTGGATGATACTAAGATTTGTAACAGAGTGGAAACTTTGGAGGGAGTGGAAAACATGAAAAAGATCTGCAAAAGTTAGAAGAATGGTCTAATGTCTGACTGCTAAAATTAAATGTGAAGAAGTGCAGAGTGATTCATTTGGGGAATAGAAATCTGAGGGAACCGTTTGTTCTGGAAGGTGAGAGGCTGATAAGTACTGATGGAGAGAGGGACCTTAGGGTGATTGCATCTGAGGATCTAAAGGCATCTAAACAGTATGATAAGGCGGTAACTGTAGCCAGAAGGATGCTAGGCTGTATAGAAAGAGAAATAATTAGCAGAAGAAGGGAGGTATCGATGCCCCTATATAGATCATTGGTGAGGCCACACTTGGCATATTGTGTTCAGTTTTGGAAGCTGAAGGATATAAAAAGACTTAAAGCAATCCAGAGGAAGGTGATGAAAATGGTAAGGGGTTTGAACCAAAAGAAATATGATAAGAGACTGGAAGACCTAAATATGTATACTCTGGAGGAGAGGAGGGACAGGGGAGATATGATACAGATGTTTAAATACTTGAAAGGTATTAATATAGAACCAAATATTTTCCAGAGAAGAGAAAATAGTAAAACTAGAGGGCATAATTTGAGGTTGAAGGGAGGAAGACTTAGGAGCTATCTTAGGAAATTATTTTTCACGGAGAGGGTGGTAGATGCCTGAAATACCCTCTTGAGGGAAGTGGTGGAGAGGGAAATGGTGTGTGGAATAAACATAGAGGATCTCTAATTAGAAAATGAAGGATGTAAATTAAAGAACTAAGGCCGGTACTGGACAGACTTGCACAGTCTGTGCCCCATATGTGGTGATTTGGTGTAGGATGGGCTGGGGAGGGCATCAATGGGAACTCTACTAACTTGGAACATGAAGATGTTACTGGCCAGACTTTATGGTAGACATCCTGCAAAACATGATAATTGAATAGGTTGGCGTGAGCTTGGACGGCAACTTCAACATTTGGAACCTAGGACAATACCAGGTAGACTTTACAATCTATGACTCAGAAATATCAAAGAAGGGACAAGTTAATGTAAACATGTATTTTTAATGGGTATAACTAATGGGCAGACTGGATGGACTGTTCAGGTCTTTATCTGCCATCATTTACTATGTTACTATAAATATCATTTAGGGTTATTATGCTCAAAGTGCCAGAATGATTGTCTACTCACTTGTCACAAACCACTAGGAGTAAGCACATTGCCACCAGGAGCAAAACCAGAGATACTAGTTCAGCCTTGCACATAGGAAAAGCATTTTGAGCATGAGAAGTTAAAATAACTTGCTGAGATCTTAAAATAGTATCTGCTCTTCCACACTATTAAGTAACTGATTGGTTAAGAAGCCCCAAGTACTCTAACTGATTCTGCTTTCAATGCATCGTGCTTCCCCTCTTTCTTTTCTATGATTAGGACTGCAATCACCAATCTTGTGAGGCTTCCAAAGTCAAGCCATCTATTCATTGCAAAATGCAAGAGACTGACTTTTATAGCCAGCTCCTGACAGCTGAATATACCAAAATAAAATATACATAAGAAACTGGTCATGAACTGTGCACTTTGAGGTGAGGCATTCTTTACTCTGAATCTTTATATTTATCATCATTAATAGACCACTCATTGCTGACATGTTGGGGCATAGTAATTTATTTAAACTGGTTTGGGGCCCATTGACATCTTTTATTACTTCATTATAGTTGTCCTTTGTTTATAATTTAATTTTTGTTTATTTTCATACACATCAAGGGAAAGGTGGGAGGGGGAGGCTATTTCTATTTCTATCCTAATTTTAGCCCTTTGAGTATATACATCTAGGGTGAGTGGGAGGAGGGTGGGATGACATTACTATTTTAAATAGGGAAAGGTTATTGAAAGAATCTATGTTTTTGTGTTTTTATTGATTAGTCATTGGTGGGTGGGGGAAAAATGGTTGTTCATGTATATTTGTACAATGAATGTGCTTTTATTGACTTATTATATAGGTATATATTTGTGTTTTGCACTTTTAATGTTTGGAAAAATCAATAAAGAATTTAAAAAAATTAAAAAACCACTCATTGGTTTAACATCAGTGCAGTTAAATAAATAAATAAATTATATATATAATATAATAAAACGCTAGGCCGCGCATGCGCACTTCCTATGTGTGCGCCGGTTTTCCGTGAACTGTAGTGACACATAGCAAGTGCGCATGCGCGGCTTACAGTGCTCCATTACAGTAATTTTGCCGTTGCCGCCTCTCCGCTCTCTCTCTTCCTCCCCCACACGAGACGGATGTCGGCCACGGCAGCACAAGAATGCAGGGTGCAAGAGGTGCTGGGTCTTCCTTACACTAACTTTGCCGTCACCGCCTCTCCGCTCTCTCTCTTCCTCCCCCCCCCCCAGGCGGATGGCCAGCGGCTTACGCGCATGCGCTGGCTTGGCGCACCAGAGGGCAAGATGAAGGGGGTGTGGAGCAGCGCTGGTGGCGGCAGTGTCCATTAGGGAACATGTCCACGAGTCCCCCCTCCCGCATCAACTGCTGCTGCTCCTGTTTGAAGCGGCCTGCTAAGGTTTGCGGCTGGCTGTAGCGAATCTCGCAGGCCGCTCTCCACATGGAGCACGTTCCCTCTGATGTGATTGCGTCAGAGGGAACATGCTACCATATGGAGAGCAGCCTGCGAGGTTCACTACAGCCGTTTGTGAACCTAAGCAGGCCGCTTTGAACAGGAGCGGCAACGGCGGAAGCAACCATGGGTGGATGGAGGGAGGGGAAGAACGGGAGGGGAAGCGAAAAAGAAGGGCTATGGAGCGGGCAGGAAAGAGGGCTGCTTTGGGGGGAGGGTTGTGCTGGGGCCAGACAGCAATCGGGGGGAGGAACAGATGGGGGGGCCATGAAGCAGGCAGCCATTGCACAACAGGGGGAAAGGGGGCTGATTTGGGGGGAGAGTTGTGCTGGGGGCAGACAGCAATCGGGGGGAGGGAGGAACAGAAGGGGGGCCATGAAGCAGGCAGGCATTGCACAACAGGGGGAGAGGTGAAAGGGGGCTGCTTTGGCAAGCAGGGGGGGGGGCAGGGAGACAGACAGAAAGAAAGACACACAGACAGGGGACCTGGGAGAGACACAGACACAAAGAATGACAGACAGACAGCGTCCAGGGAGAGAGACAAATAAAAAAAACAACAACATACCATACATACCATACATCTACTCTATACATCACACCAGCACACCATACATCACAACAACACACCATACATCTACTCTAGCACCCTTTAATGTAACGGGCTTAAAGACTAGTATATATATATACAGTAAAACCTTGGTTTGTGAGTATAATTCATTGCAGAAGCATGCTTGTAATTCAAAGCACTTGTATATCAAACAAATTTCCCCATAGGAAATAATGGAAACTCAGACGATTCGTTCCACAACCCAAAAACTTTAATACACAACACTATGGGCTCCTTTTATCAAGCCGCGCTAGTGGGGTTAGCATGCGCAACTTTTCATCACATGCTAAACCCCACACTGGCCAAAAAACTACCGCCTGCTGAAGGGAGGCGGTAGTGGCTAGCGCGGTCGTCGGTTTAACGTGCGCTATTATGCGCGTTAAACCGCTAGCGTGGCATGATAAAAGGAGCCCTATATGTACTTGTATTGCAAGACCTCGCTTGTTTAGAACAGTCACTACACTCCCGCAGCATCAGAGAGAGAAGAACCAACGACTTAGTTGTGATGATGTGACGCATGTATACTGTATGTACTTGTATTGCAAGACATTGCTTGTATATCAAGTTAAAATTTATGTTTAAATATATTTATTGATTTTCAAATCATATAATCAAGAATACCTTGTACAGAAAGCAAATTAGCAATTCTAAATAAAGCAAGAAAACATTCCAATAACATTAAATCATATATTAACTAAAATGCTCAAGTCCTCTAAATTGGATCCAAGATTTCTTATAAAATAAAGCCAAAATTAAAGAATTGAACTTAATGTACACTCTTTCATAAAGTTAGCTGGAAGGCTGATTGCTGGGATTAACCTATAGTCATAGAGCTTATGATTTTTCTACCTCCAATCGGGAGAGCGCTAAAAAAGAAGTCAACTGACTAGGCTCAAAGAAAACATATTTAACTGATCGGTGATGGACTATACATTTACAAGGGTGTCGCAAATAAAAAGTAGCACCCAAAGATATAACACCTGGCTTCAACAAAAGAAATTCACGACGACGCCTTTGCGTCTCTCGTGATAAATCAGGAAATACCTGGACTTTACAACCCATAAATTCTTTCTGTCTATTTTTAAAGAACAGTTTTAACAACCATGCTTTATCAATAGAGAGAGCTACTGTTATAATCAAAGTACTCGGTTCTACAACCTCTTTATCTGATTTTTCCAATAACTCTGATACATCCAATAGTCCTTGATCCGACGGCTTTTTTGGTAATTTAGTCTTATTAGGTAAATAATAGACTCGTGATAAAGGAGGTAATGAATCTTCTGAGGCCCCCAAAACTTCAAGAAAATATCTTTTAAACATTTCTCTAGGAGGTGTCAATGGAAGCTTAGGAAAATTAATGATTCTTAAGTTATTGTATCTAGAGTTATTTTCTAAGTTCTCCATTTTTCTTCTAAGATTGATATTGTCTTTCATTAAAGCTTCCTGTAATTGTTTGGATGATTTAATGTCCTGTTCAAGCTTTTGAACCGAGAAATTAGAGGCAGTCATATCCTTTTTCAAATCTTTAAGTTCAGTAGAATGTTGAGATAATTTCCCCTCAATTAACTGAAGTTTGGGACTTATGGTCTTCACTAGTCCGGCCATAAGATCCCATAGTGAGTCCAGAGTTACTTCTGAGGGTTTTTCCAAAGAAATTAAAGGTAAAGAAATGTCATAGTGCTCACCGTCCAGTTGATTAAGTTTACGCTGTCCCTGAAGGTTAACTCGCCTCTCAGATGATTCCCCCTCAGCTTCTTCAAAGGAGCTCATATCCATAGGAGCTCCTGTCAGCAGGCTCTGTGATGGACTACTTGCCTCAGGGGAAGACAAGACCCCGACCTCCGGGGTTTCCTTACCCCTTGGAGAGCTGCTTAGCTGAGGTTGCGGGGGCGGCGCCCTAACGTCGGGGCTCAACGATGTCTCCAATCCCGGAGGAATCTCCACGGCCTCACTGACGCCGCTACTCCTCTGCGGGCCTCCCTCCGACGCCGAAAAAATACCCTGCATCCGCCTGATGAGTTCCCCGATGTCTCCAGCCGCGGGGGTGGCCGTGGGCCGCGAGGCACCAGCGGTGCTACGGCCCCTCCGTTTAGGCATCGGGTGAGTAAAAGAGCCACTTGCAAATGATTGAAAATTGTTTAAGAAAAATCTTCAGAGCGGCGTCTCAGCGCGTCCAGCCAGACGCCATCTTGGATCCCTCTCATCAAGTTAAAATTTAATCATATGTTATGCTTGTCTTGAAAACACTTGCAAACCAAGTTACAGTGGAACCTTGGTTTACGAGCTCGTATATCAAAGCAAGTTTCCCCATAGGAAGTAAGGGAAACTCGCTTTGATTGGTTCCACCTCCTCCTCCCCCCCTCCCCCCGCATACCGCGAGTGATTTCCTGCATTCATGGCGCTCCGGCTGCCCTCTTAAGGCTCCCCCATGAAAAGAGACAGAGAGAGAGGGAGAAAAAAAGAGAGAGAGAGAGAGAGGGGGAGAGAAAGAGAGAGGGGGGGGAGAAGAATGCCATTTTCATAAGTAAAGGATAGCAGGAGAAAAAAACCCCGAACACTACAGGTCTAGTAGTAGCTGCAAAATTATAGTCCTCCCTAGGGCATCTATAGAAATACTAAGCTAAAAAAGTAAATTTTCAAAAGACTTCTAAACTGAATTCAATAGAGCTGTTTTCTAAACCACAATAAACTGTGCAAGAAAACTGGCTAGTGCAAAACCATATTAATGGGTTTTGAGCTAATTTTGCACTTTCTGCAAGCTAATCAGAGCACCAAAGATATAATATGCAAGTAGGAAGGGTACACCCTAGATTTGGTGTTAACATGCAAGAAATACTTGAATAGAAGGCAATAAGAGCCTGATTCTATATAAAATGCCTAGAAATTGGTTCTGACTAATGTGACACTAAGCATGATTCCATAAAAGTTATGTGGAGCTCTTCAAATCATACTTAGCACTGGTCATTCATCATAACTTTTAGGTGTACCAATTTTGGCCAAATAAAATGTGTCCTCAATGCCTGTGACTAAGTTGTGTGCACATTGGCGCATAAGCTAAAATCTTGCACATAGTGGAAAAGAATGCCCATGATCTGCCCCCTAACCAATCCCCCTTTCCAGATCCACATGCTTGATCTGATGCATAACATTTTGGTCAGTGCGCCTATGAAGTAGTGCACCTAACTTTTAATTAAATCCAATTAGCATCAATTATGAGGTATTAATTGGCAATTATAGGCACTGATTACGCCTGTTAATCCATTAAGTTGCATGCATACATTAGCTACATGCATCAATATACATGCATAAGTTTAGATGCCATATATAGAATTTGAGTGTTAGTACCTCCGTGCTAACCCATGCTAGTAGTCATACACAAATTGTAATGTTAGAGCACAAATGAATAACCAAAGGTTTGGGAATGTCTCCCCATTTTGGTACACTAATTTTACTGGTACACTTCTCCCTCTGGATTCGCGGGGGATAGGAGCAGAGCTGGACCGCAAATGGTGAAATACAGCAAATATCTTCTGGTCCGGCTCTGACCCACCCCCGCCTCCTTCCCGCCTTCCCCCCGGCATCCTGGCCTTGCCTGGTGGTCTATCAGGCTTTCAGGGCAGGAGCGATCTTCCTACGCTCCTGCCCCGTGTAGATCACCAATAGGAAATGGCTGCTGTGAATTCCCGTAGACTCTCGAGACTACGGCGGGAGCTCATGGCAGCCATTTCCTATTGGTGATCTACACGGGGCAGGAGCGTAGGAAGATCGCTCCTGCCCCGAAAGCCTGCTAGACCACCAAATGAGCCCGGGATGTCAGAGGGAAGGCTAAACTATGTTTTTTTTTCTTTTTTTCCCCCTTCCCAAAAATTGCGAATATGTGAAATCGCGATTGCTGAAACTGCAAATGGGGAGGGGGAAGTGTAGTGCACTCTATATTTAGTACTAAGCCTTGTTTACAGTAAATTTTAGTGCTTTGTATAATAGTAAACAAGTTAGAATGATACAGTAAAACTATTAAATGCCATCCCTCCTCATGATCTTCTGCATCTCTTCACGCTAAAACACACCCCACTGCCCCAAACTTTTCAGTCCTTGTTGAATGGTATCATGCCATGCTTATTTGTTTATTATGCAGAATCCCTGCATATCCACTACTAAAGAATGTTTCTTAAAAGATTGGTGGGTCTAATTATTTTTGAATGGTTGAAATAACCATGAGGAAGGGTGAGTAGATTTATGACAGTGCTGAAAAAAATTGAAATCCAACACTCGTAGTAAAGACTGAGAAAAAAAAAAAAGAGATCATGTTCTTTCAATGACTGAAATCTTCTAACAACTCTTCTAATGAAGTAGCTTCAAGGGATAACAAAAGTTATTCACACACAACTTTCATGAAAACAAAACTGTGTTCAACTGTACTGAGAGATATCTGATCCACTTCTCAGTTATGCCAAATAATTAATTCAGGAATTAGTAAAATATACAGGTCTTTTAAGAGATTTTTAATCAGCATACTATGAACATATCTGCAAATTTTCAGTAGTACGAGTGGTCATAATCAACTGGTAAATGCATGTTCTGCTACCCATAGATTTTGAGTGACCATGTAGGTCATTTTGAAATCTTGGCTCTAATTGTATAAATGATACCTAAATCAGTAGTTGCCTATAGAAACGGTATCTACCCCATGTCATTCAAAGGGAGGCATCATTCATAGAAATGTACCTAGCGGCACCTAAATTGAGTTAGGTGATGGTAGGCATCAAAATGTTAGGTGATAGCATATTAGGTCAGGGTTTTCTTGGCCTAAAATATCAACGCTTAATATAGACCACCTACTGGCGCCTAACTCGATCCACACCCAAACTCTGCCCGTAACCATGCCTACTTTCAGGTAGGTACCACTAAGCACCTCGCTCTAGATGCTTAGATGGTGCCTACCTTATTAGAAACCTACCCAGAAATAATTTTTTAAAATTGTTTTATTGTTTTTTTAATGGTGCTGTTCAATTAACTGCCGATTGAACCAATTCAAAATTCATTTAGGCGCCTAGATTGACTAGGCAGGCAGATCTAGGCATCTGACAGCAAGTGCATTGTATAGAATCAAGAGCCCTCATGTGTCATCTCAAATTGTAAATAGTGGCATTTATACACATGGATTGTACATGTAAACATTGGCAATTTTTCAACTGACACTGTTTACAGGTGGAGATGGCCTGGATTGCACAGATTTGAGAGTCTTGTTTTGGGCATGGTTAAGGCAGATCAAAATATTGTGCGCGTATTTTACAATGGGAATAGGTATAAAAGGTAATTTTATAAGCTGGCATCTAAACGTAGGCACTAATATAGTGGGCATAGTTTATAGAAGTGCTTACATATTGGCAGTGCACCTAAATCATTAACCCCCTGATTCTAGATATATGATGCTCAAAGTTGCTTGTCATAATGTTTACATAATCCTGAGAAGCATCAACATCAAAACTTGCAAAACTGTCCAATATGTATCAGATGGAAAATTGTCTTATAAATGCTAAACAGACTTCAGCAGTGTAACCCTGCTGTAACCAGCCTGCAGCTAGCTTGGAGAAGCAGTGACTAACTAGGCTTTCACAGCTTATGTCAAGGATTCTGTAATCCAGGTATCTCAAAGTCCCTCCTTGAGGGCCGCAATCCAGTCGGGTTTTCAGGATTTCCCCAATGAATATGCGCATGCACTGCTTTCAATGCATATTCATTGGGGAAATCCTGAAAACCCGACTGGATTGCGGCCCTCAAGGAGGGACTTTGAGATCCCTGCGTGTAATCATTACACCATGAATGGTATTTAATTGGTAAATAATTGAATATTTTTGAACCTGTGGAGCTTTGGGAAAAAAATACAATAAGTCATGTGTAGTACCTCCATGACCCCTTTGGCATAAGGTCAGGAATTGGCATTACTGCAAACCCTGCAAATTTTTGAATATCAAGTACTTGTTAAATTCAGTTAGTTCAGTATGAACTTAACTGGTTAAGGCCCCCTTTTATCAAGCCATGTTAGGGTTTTCTATTGCCGGCCGCTGTAGTAAAAGCTCTGACACTCACATAATTCCTATGAGTGTCGGAGCTTTTACCACATAAAAAACCTATAACGTGGCTTGATAAAAGAGGGCCTACATTTTTAACTGTTCAATATTTTGATGTTTTATATAACTTTTTTGAACTGTGTTTATGTTTGGGAATGATGGGAGGTAAAAAGGAGATTATTAATTAGGTTAATAAAGCTGTGGCTGATTGTTTGCCAAATGCAAATTGTTTTGAGCATTTATTGAAATTCAGTGTTTTTATTCATAGGGGTAAAGGAAAGTGCAAATGGCAATGCTATGATAATCCTGTACGCTGAACTAGTAAAGCAAAGTGATCTTCAATAAAACTGAAGTGAATTGCTCTAGGTTGTTTAAGAGTATAAAATACCTTTTTTTATATGAGGTTCAAAAGATAAAGAGTAGTCCAAGATTATTCCTAACATTTTATTCCTACTGTAACTAGAGGAATGGTCTAATATCTGGCAACTAAAATTCAATGCAAAGAAATGCAGAGTAATGCATTTGGGGATTATTGGAAGGAGAGTTTATGCTGGGAAGTGAGAGGCTGATATGCACAGATGGGGAGAAGGACCTTGGGGTGATAGTGTCCGAAGATTTAAAGGTGAAAAAACAGTGCAAGGCGGTGGCTGTTGCCAAAAGGATGCTGGACTATATAAAGAGAGGCATAACCAGTAGAAGAAAGAAGGTGTTGATGCCCCTGTAAAGGTCGTTGGTGAGACCCCCACTTGGAGTATTATGTTCAGTTTTGGAGACTGTATCTGGCGAAGGACACAAAAAGGCTTGAAGCGGTCCATAGAAGGGTGTCAAAAATGATAGAAGGTTTGCGCCAAAAGATGTATGAGGAGAGACTGGAAGTCCTGAATATGTATACCTTAGAGGAAAGGAGGGACAGGGGAGATATGATTCAGACATTCAAAT